>NC_139223.1:102246043-102595756 GCF_055691185.1 Crinia signifera
TTTCCAAATTGTTATGCACAGTGGTTACAGCATTAAGCGAATGCATGTGAATATACAAAGGTGCATTGCATTAAACAAGTCCAATGAGGGTGAAAAAAAATGGCCGGCCTGCCTGCTTTCATCCATCATTTGTTCTAAATGTATAATTAATCAATGAGCTGAGGTGGAGTCTTAGCCAGTGGTACCATGAGGGGTGTGTAATGCACTTTAGCGTAGACAGCCAATCAGCTGCCAGATTCAATCTGTCAATCAAACACAGCAGCCAATCAGAGAGCTGGCCATTGATCAGCAGGCCCTTTATGACATCACAGACAGACCCACGGAACTCTCTGTGCTTGTCTGCTGGCTGGCTGTCAGTTGGGTGGGTGGGCGGCAGAGGGGGAGGATGTACGTCTCGTTTCTCCTGAAAATTGCGGTTTTTCTGCGTTTCCGGTAAAAATCGCGGTCCGACTCGCAAAAGTGGGGTATCCTAGAAATCGCCTTTTAAAGACGCACCTTTCTGGCCCCACAAAAATGGGCATTTCAAATTAGAAACAAGTCAAATGAACAAAATAGTGTGAATAAGTAAGTATTTCAGGGGTGAGTTAGCAGGTTATTGGGGTAGTAAGTCCTGATATTTTTGGAGGTTGCAGTGGCCACTACGCCATTCAAAATAGGCAGGCTTTAGCATATGCAGTTAGGCCCCGTAGGACAATTTTAGCTAAAATGTGCTCCAAACACTCAAACCGGCTTGTATCTTGCAATCGAAAATATGGGAAATATGACTTAGACATCAAATGATACACTGTATGCCATGTTTCCAAATTGTTATGCACAGTGGTTACAGCATGAAGCGAATGCATGTGAATATATACAAAGGTGCATTGCATTAAACAAGTCCAATGAGGGTGAAAAAAATGGCCGGCCTGCCTGCTTTTATCCATCATTTGTTCTAAATTTATAATTAATCAATGACCTGAGGTGGAGTCTTAGCCAGTGGTACCATCAGGGGTGTGTAATGCACTTTAGGGTAGACAGCCAATCAGCTGCCAGATTCAATCTGTCCATCAAACACAGCAGCCAATCAGAGAGCTGGCCATTGATCAGCAGGCCCTTTATGACATCACAGACAGACCCACGGAACTCTCTGTGCTTGTCTGCTGGCTGTCAGTTGGGTGGGTGGGCGGCAGAGGGGGAGGATGTACGTCTCATTTCTCCTGAAAATTGCGGTTTTTCGGCGTTTCCGGTAAAAATCGCGGTCCGACGCGCAAAAGTGGGGTATCGTAGAAATCGCCTTTTAAAGACGCACCTTTCTGGCCCCACAAAAATGGGCATTTCAAATTAGAAACAAGTCAAATGAACAAAATAGTGTGAATAAGTAAGTATTTCAGGGGTGAGTTAGCAGGTTATTGGGATAGTAAGTCCTGATATTTTTGGAGGTTGCAGTGGCCACTACGCCATTCAAAATAGGCAGGCTTTAGCATATGCAGTTAGGCCCCGTAGGACAATTTTAGCTAAAATGTGCTCCAAACACTCAAACCGGCTTGTATCTTGCAATCGAAAATATGGGAAACATGACTTAGACATCAAATGATACACTGTATGCCATGTTTCCAAATTGTTATGCACAGTGGTTACAGCATGAAGCGAATGCATGTGAATATATACAAAGGTGCATTGCATTAAACAAGTCCAATGAGGGTGAAAAAAATGGCCGGCCTGCCTGCTTTCATCCATCATTTGTTCTAAATGTATAATTAATCAATGAGCTGAGGTGGAGTCTTAGCCAGTGGTACCATGAGGGGTGTGTAATGCACTTTAGCGTAGACAGCCAATCAGCTGCCAGATTCAATCTGTCAATCAAACACAGCAGCCAATCAGAGAGCTGGCCATTGATCAGCAGGCCCTTTATGACATCACAGACAGACCCACAGAACTCTCTGTGCTTGTCTGCTGGCTGGCTGTCAGTTGGGTGGGTGGGCGGCAGAGGGGGAGGATGTACGTCTCGTTTCTCCTGAAAATTGCGTTTTTTCGGCGTTTTCGGTAAAAATCGCGGTCCGACGCGCAAAAGTGGGGTATCCTAGAAATCGCCTTTTAAAGACGCACCTTTCTGGCCCCACAAAAATGGGCATTTCAAATTAGAAACAAGTCAAATGAACAAAATAGTGTGAATAAGTAAGTATTTCAGGGGTGAGTTAGCAGGTTATTGGGGTAGTAAGTCCTGATATTTTTGGAGGTTGCAGTGGCCACTACGCCATTCAAAATAGGCAGTTTTTAGCATATGCAGTTAGGCCCCGTAGGACAATTTTAGCTAAAATGTGCTCCAAACACTCAAACCGGCTTGTATCTTGCAATCGAAAATATGGGAAACATTTTTTTAATTATTCTTTATTAAAGTTTTGTTACTTTTCCTCACAACAATAAAAAAACGAGACTAACAATTCACATACATAACATACAAACGTGTACAGTTTTTTTTCTTAATATCTCAGTAGACACAGTAATATATATAGTGCATACACAAAGTGCCTAATGACAGTTGCGTAATCAATCGGGGGAGAAAAAAAAAAAAACAATGAGAAGAAAAAGAGAAGCAAACAAAAGAGAAAACAAGCATTATGCGTGGTGGCACACCCCGACAAAGCGCTCTAGTATGTCTATGCTCCAGGAAATCAAACTAACAATTCTAGTCCTTGTTTGTGAGCCAAAAAAAAAAAAAAAAAAATTTTCCTTTTTTTTTCTTTTTCCTTCCCCCTTCCCTACCCAGGACAATATATTATTATCAAATAGTCTCGAATACCTACTTATACTAGTGAATAAACTGTGAAGCTAAAGTACCTAGTGAACCGCTTAATTTTTTTTTAAATTTGTACTCCACTACTTCTCAACCATTGTTAGTGCTCTACAATTCGCCCTTATTGAGACTTATTGTTTTTATAACCATTCCCCCAATTCCCACCCGTCCCTCCCTCCAATACTAATCCCTAACTACCCAACCAAGTGCACTTACTTTGCAGTTTCTATTAAATTGTGACGTTACAGGCTGCCTCAGTGAGTGGTGGCAATAGAAGAGAACTACATGTGTTATTTTAAGTGTAGGTATATACTATGTGTCCATGTGAGGGATTAAGGATTCCAAATATTAACGTGGAAGAAAAAAAAAAAAAAAAAAAAAAAAAAATAAGGCTCACTCATGGTTAATATCGCTATGTTCTGAATAATACCACGTCGCCCATATATGAAAGAATTTATCAATTGAGTTCCTGGAGAGATACACATACTTCTCATGCGCCATAGTATAGTTAACTGCCACGATCCAATCTTGCACAATAGGTCCGTTTTTTGCCATCCAGCACCGGGCGATAACAACTTTCGCGATTGCACATAGATTTATCAAAAGCGATTTAAATCCTGGCTGGATACCACTAGGCCATACCCCGAGGAGTGCCGATAGGGGAGATAGATTTGGACCCGCAAGCCCTATAGCCACTAACACATCACCTACTCCTTTCCAATATGACTGCAGCACTTTACATGACCATATAAGGTGCCAGAAGTCACAATCAGGCGACAAACACTTTGGACAATGGTAATTACCACTACGTGAGAATTTTTTCATCCTGTTCGGTGTTAAATATGCATGGTATAATATATTGAGTTGAATCTGCTGAATTCTTAAGGAGCTAGTCGCTAAAGTTGGAGCAGCAAGCGCCACTTTCCAGCTGTCATCAGTCAATTCCGGCACCTTTGCTAGCCAATTCTGTGCATACATGTCAAAGTCGTCTTTCTGAGTAATGGCCATGAGATATTTATAACACTTTGACAATTTCTTATTTTTGCCCACTGTGCTCAGAAACTTCTTCACGGGAGATTCTACCACAGTAATAGAATGCTGCCTATGGAATTGTAAAACTGCCTTTCTCAACTGCAAATACCTGTAGAACATGTTCTTTGCTAAGGCGTATTCAGTCTGTAGTTGAGAATATTGTCTCAATTCCCCGTCGTTGAAGACCTGACCAATAGAGTTAATTCCGTATTGTCCCCAAACTCTCCCCCCCTGGCTAAGATTTAAACTAGCGAGCCCGGGCATAGAGAAGAGGTATGTATCCGGGTCAAACCCGCAATATTCCAGCTTACTATGAACCCTTTTCCATATAAACCTCATTTGCTTTATGTATGGAGGCAAGCCGCGGTAGCCCTCTTGCTTCAATAGCACCTGCAGGGGGGAGTGGCGGGGGTAAACAGCACCAACAAAATCCTCTAGCTCCAGATAATATTCATTATCATTAAGCCAGTTTGAGAGCTGGGCTAGCTGGGCTGCGTAGTAATACATTTTTATATTGGGCATGGCGTAGCCACCACATTTCCTTTCTTTACATAGTACGGACTGCTTTACTCGCGGTACCTTATTCTTCCACACAAAGGAGAATAATATTTGGTTAATTTTACAAATAACGTTTTCATTAATAAGAATAGGGGAATTCATAAAAACATACAATATTTTAGGCAGGAGTATCATTTTTACCAAGTTGATACGTCCCAACATGGTTAACGGGAGCCTCTGCCAATTTTTACACCTCTGTCTAGTGGACTCCATAATTGGATCTAAGTTATGGGTAACAAATTCCGCTGGGTTCGCTGTTACAATTATGCCCAAGTACTTGAATTGTTTAACCACTGGAAGACAGGAGTTGTCATTCAAACTAACGTTACAGTTATCTGCGGTGTTAGAAAGTAGAAGATGTGACTTGTTGTAATTAATTGTCAAACCAGAAATTTCCCCAAACTCCTTCATGTTATTGATTACAATAGGTAGATGGCTAGCTTGATCCGTCATCCCCACCAATAGATCATCGGCATAGAGTGAAACAATGTTTTTGAGCGTCCCCTGTCGTCTGGCATCTGTCGCCAGAGTCAATCGGAGTTTACAAGCGATTGGCTCCATGGCAAGTGCAAATAGTAAAGGCGACAGGGGACACCCCTGCCGCGTACCACGGAACAGTGGGATTGGGTCTGATAGATAGTTGTTAACTAAAACCCTTGCTGATGGAATCTGGTATAGCAGAAAGACCCAGTTGGCAAACCTTGGACCTATCCCGAAGGCCCTGAGCACTTGTCTTAAATACGGCCACTCCACTGAGTCAAATGCCTTATTGGCATCAAATGAGGCTACCGCAGCACTGGTATGTCTTAAGTCCGCAGTCTGCAAAAACATATATAGCCTCCGTAGATTGATACTAGTAGATTTTCCGCTCATAAATCCCGCTTGATCCGGGTGTATGAGCTTGTCGATCACCGTATTCAATCTATTAATCAATATTTTCGCAAAGATTTTTGCATCAGTTGTAATCAGAGAAATCGGCCGGTAAGAATCCGCACTACATGGGTCTTTCCCCTCTTTCAATATAACTGTTATAATGGCCTCAGTCATTGAACTGGAGAAACATCCCTCCTTGTCCATCGCCTGATAGAATTGCAACAGCTGTGGGGCCAGAACATCAGCAAATTTTTTATACAGCTCACTAGGGAGACCATCTACCCCGGGGGCTTTCCCAGTAGGGAGGGATTTTATTGCCGTGGTCACCTCTTCAAGCGTAATGGGTGCCTCCGTGACTTCCCTATCCTCATCAGTCAGAGTAGGAAGATCCATGGTACTTAAGTACTCCTCGATGTGCCTGTCACCAATAGTGGTTTTTGTACTGTACACTTGAATAAAGTGCTCCCGAAACCCAGCCGCGATATCAGAAGCGGATATCGCAATATCGCCTGAACCTAGACGTAGTTTCGGAACAATAGTTGCAGGTTTGTCTAATTTGGACAAGAAGGCCAAATACTTGCCCGCCTTGTCGATGTTCATATAGAATCTGTGTGAATCAGTTAGAACTTTATGGGCCATCATTTTCTGCAAGTGTTCAACCCAAACCCGCTGGGCGTCCAACCAGGCTTTTTTAGTGCTTTCTGTACAGTCAGTCAGGAATTCCTGCTCCTTAAGTGTCATATGATTTTCTAACCCCACAGCTGTTTCACGGAGTTTCCGTTTGGCGTATGCAATCTTTTTAACGCAAAACCCACGGATATAGGCCTTTGAGGCCTCCCAAACTATAGATGGTTTGGCAGACTCAACATTCACACTGAAGAAACCGTCAACAAGTGATCTCATCTCCTCTCCATCACCTAGCTGGGGGAGCCATGATGGATGAAGCCTCCATAATTTTATGCCGATGTTACCAACTGGGTCTATCTGCATCCAGACTGGTGAGTGGTCTGATATTCCCCGGGGCATATATTCTACCGTTAACACTTTGGGGAGTAGGTTTTGAGAGACAAATATATTGTCAATTCGGGAGAATGAGTTGTGTGGGGGCGAGTAGAATGAGAATTGTTTTATATTCGGGTTTCGCTCGCGCCAAACATCCCACCAGCCATAATCAGAAACAAACTGAGCCAGCTTTGTTTTTTTGTCCAAGCAAGCCCCTCTGCTACTCCACCTATCTATGGCGGCATTCATTACAGCATTAAAGTCGCCTAGGCAGACTGTGTGGCAATCCGGACGAGCTGCAGCAAAGTTGGCTGCCTTCCTTAATATCTCTAAGGTAAATGGAGGAGGAATATAGACAGCCAAGATACAATAACGACTAGATTCTATCAGCCCGTCCAGAAAGACATACCTTCCGCCCTGGTCGACTTCAGACGCTAATAGCTCAAAATGGGTGTTTTTCTTAATTATAATGGTGACTCCACGGGCTGAAGATGAAAACTGTGAATGAACCACCCTCCCAACCCAAGGTCGTTGTAGGGATGACACTTTGTCACCGAAGAGGTGCGTCTCTAAGAGACAAATAACATCGGCAGGTACTGACCGACAGTGTTTAAGTACTAACGAGCGTTTTATCTTTTCATTAAGGCCTCGCACGTTCCAAGTCATGAACACTACCATAGCCTCGTTACTCTAAATCTGGACAAATGAATTTGGTGATCATAAAGTTTATGCCTCCCCCTAACCAGTGACAGAAGAGTCAGGATCCACCGCTGGTTTACTATGTCATCAAGCACGCTAGAGTGTATACCAACCGAGGCTACTATGCATTGTCTATAATTTTGTTTCCATACACGTTGACATACAACAATTAACACACACCCATCCCCCCTCCCCCACCCTGTATCACCTATCCCATTAGGCATACCTCTAATAACCCCACCCGCCCATCTAAGAAGAAGATAACAAAAAAGGAGAAAGCAGGAAAGACCCTGCGAATACCCCAGCACCCTCACTCAGGGGCTAAACAATTAGAGACCACTCAAGGCACGGGTGGCTCTCCAGCACCTTTTCATCATATTATCTCAGGATATATTTGCCATGTAACCCACCTCCCCTCACTTCCCACCTGTTAACCTGCACATTTCAGCAAAGAAAAAAAAAAAAAAAAAAAAAAAAAACCCTGTCAATAATCCAATACTCCAAATAGTATTGAACCCTTATACTAGGAAATATACAAGTCAATATAATATACAATCAAACGCAATGTAAGAAGGTTTATATCCCACAGATGGTGTCTCCGGAGGAAAAAAAAAAAGGAATTAAGCAGCGACAAATATACAATCGGAATAATCAATAATAATTCAAACTTCAATTTAGTCCTGTGCCAGCTGCCTTCTGGCAGGATAGGCATTGTCCAGCCAGGCCGCCACTTCATTTGGGGCTGAGAAATATTTAGCCTGATCCTCAATTATGACACGGAATTTAGCAGGATAAATCATTGAATATTTAAAGTTCAATTCGCGCAGTCTAGCTTTAACCTCACGAAAACGGGCTCGGTCCTTCTGAACCTCGTATGGTAAATCGGGAAATACAGAGACTTTCTTGCCTTCATATTTTAGATCCCCCATGGCTCTAACAAGCCTCAAGACAGTATCGCGATCCTTAGAAAGTAATATTCTTGCTATTAAAGTACGGGGGGGAGCACCCGGGACTGGGGCTCTAGCTGGGACCCGATGGGCCCTTTCAATGGAGAAGTGAGGAGAAAAGGCCTTACTACCAAGTGTTTGCCTAAGCCAATCCTCAATAAATTTCTCAGGCATGCTGCCCTCGGCATGCTCCTCAAGGCCTACAAATCGCACGTTGTTCCGGCGCGATCTGCCTTCCATGTCCGTAATTTTATTGCGCAGATCTTGCATCTTATCTGTGAGTGACTTAATCTGGGCCTGCATAGGGGTAATGCAATCTTCAATACCAGAGATCCTCGACTCAGTCTCAGTCACTCTATCACGCACTTTCTGCATATCGTCTCGGATTAATGTGATATCGGATTGGATCTTATTGATCTGGACCATCAAGCGGGTCTCTGATGCATTAATTGCCTCAAGTAACTGTACCAGGGTGACCTCATTTTGTTGGGGAGAATTACTACTCTTAGTAGGGGTACCCTGTGGAGTAGAATCCCGTGAGGCTGGCGGGCCTTGTGGCTGCGTACGGGCATATTTCTCCAGCCGTGCGGCTGCAGCACTCTGTGTAGATTTGCCCATTCCTCAAAGAGTGTTCAAAAATGGCAAGTTTGCAAGATGGAAACTCTGGGCAGAAAAAAAAAAAAAAAAAAAAAATCCTATTTTAAATCTGCTGGGCAGGCAATCTTCACCACACACACCTACAGTCCCTGCTTTTGCAAACTTGTGTAAGTCCACCTATAGTGTTTTAAGCTCTAAGGCATTCACAAGGCAATCCACACTCCACACCCGCTTGCCCCGCACAGCTCTGTCCCGGAGTAATAAACAGAGTTACAGTACCAGCCAGGTACCAGTCCGGTAGTAAGTGTGTGTGGACTTACCCAGTTATAAGGCAAGGAAGGCACCGCGTGTAAAGTGAACCAGGGTTTTTCATTCACAGGGCGGTATGTGCAGCGTTCCACCACAGGAGGATATTGTAGCGGGTTCAGCAGGCTCTGTAGGGGGGAATCCGTGAAGACAAACGGCTTCACAGCCTATTGCAGCAGCAGTGCACCGTCCGCGCACTGTCTGGGCTTACAGGTCCCCAATTCACTACTCGCGGCTTCCCGGTCTCTCCCACCTGCTGGCGGGAATATGGCGTCCCAGAAGTCGTAGCACGCGGCCGCCGGATGGATGTAGTCACCAGGCGCCGGGGTCACTCCACAAGGCAGCCGCTCAGCAGCACGGGCAATACAGAGGGACGGCGCGTCCCGAACTCCGTGCTCCAGCAACCCCGCCGAGAGACAGTGTGACGTCTGGCCGGACAGGCAAGCTGCACACTGCCGATGAAGCAGCGTCTGAAGCGGCGAGATCAAGCGGCGTCTGCCGATAGAAGAAGCGGCGTCTGGTCGGGCAGGTAACAGGCTCAGTGGGGAAAATTCAGGGAGAGCGAGCTAACAGGACATTCTGGCGCTGGAGAGCACACTACCTCCCCTCACTCACACGCCGCCGTGGCTCCGCCCCCCAATTTCCCAATGTTTTCAAAATCGAAAATATGGGAAACATGACTTAGACATCAAATGATACACTGTATGCCATGTTTCCAAATTGTTATGCACAGTGGTTACAGCATGAAGCGAATGCATGTGAATATACAAAGGTGCATTGCATTAAACAAGTCCAATGAGGGTGAAAAAAATGGCCGGCCTGCCTGCTTTCATCCATCATTTGTTCTAAATTTATAATTAATCAATGAGCTGAGGTGGAGTCTTAGCCAGTGGTACCATCAGGGGTGTGTAATGCACTTTAGGTTAGACAGCCAATCAGCTGCCAGATTCAATCTGTCCATCAAACACAGCAGCCAATCAGAGAGCTGGCCATTGATCAGCAGGCCCTTTATGACATCACAGACAGACCCACGGAACTCTCTGTGCTTGTCTGCTGGCTGTCAGTTGGGTGGGTGGGCGGCAGAGGGGGAGGATGTACGTCTCGTTTCTCCTGAAAATTGCGGTTTTTAGGCGTTTCCGGTAAAAATCGCGGTCCGACGCGCAAACGTGGGGTATCCTAGAAATCGCCTATTAAAGACGCACCTTTCTGGCCCCACAAAAATGTGCATTTCAAATTAGAAACAAGTCAAATGAACAAAATAGTGTGAATAAGTAAGTATTTCAGGGGTGAGTTAGCAGGTTATTGGGGTAGTAAGTCCTGATATTTTTGGAGGTTGCAGTGGCCACTACGCCATTCAAAATAGGCAGGCTTTAGCATATGCAGTTAGGCCCCGTAGGACAATTTTAGCTAAAATGTGCTCCAAACACTCAAACCGGCTTGTATCTTGCAATCGAAAATATGGGAAACATGACTTAGACATCAAATGATACACTGTATGCCATGTTTCCAAATTGTTATGCACAGTGGTTACAGCATGAAGCGAATGCATGTGAATATATACAAAGGTGCATTGCATTAAACAAGTCCAATGAGGGTGAAAAAAATGGCCGGCCTGCCTGCTTTCATCCATCATTTGTTCTAAATGTATAATTAATCAATGAGCTGAGGTGGAGTCTTAGCCAGTGGTACCATGAGGGGTGTGTAATGCACTTTAGCGTAGACAGCCAATCAGCTGCCAGATTCAATCTGTCAATCAAACACAGCAGCCAATCTGAGAGCTGGCCATTGATCAGCAGGCCCTTTATGACATCACAGACAGACCCACGGAACTCTCTGTGCTTGTCTGCTGGCTGGCTGTCAGTTGGGTGGGTGGGCGGCAGAGGGGGAGGATGTACGTCTCGTTTCTCCTGAAAATTGCGGTTTTTAGGCGTTTCCGGTAAAAATCGCGGTCCGACGCGCAAACGTGGGGTATCCTAGAAATCGCCTTTTAAAGACGCACCTTTCTGGCCCCACAAAAATGGGCATTTCAAATTAGAAACAAGTCAAATGAACAAAATAGTGTGAATAAGTAAGTATTTCAGGGGTGAGTTAGCAGGTTATTGGGGTAGTAAGTCCTGATATTTTTGGAGGTTGCAGTGGCCACTACGCCATTCAAAATAGGCAGTTTTTAGCATATGCAGTTAGGCCCCGTAGGACAATTTTAGCTAAAATGTGCTCCAAACACTCAAACCGGCTTGTATCTTGCAATCGAAAATATGGGAAACATGACTTAGACATCAAATGATACACTGTATGCCATGTTTCCAAATTGTTATGCACAGTGGTTACAGCATGAAGCGAATGCATGTGAATATACAAAGGTGCATTGCATTAAACAAGTCCAATGAGGGTGAAAAAAAATGGCCGGCCTGCCTGCTTTCATCCATCATTTGTTCTAAATGTATAATTAATCAATGAGCTGAGGTGGAGTCTTAGCCAGTGGTACCATGAGGGGTGTGTAATGCACTTTAGCGTAGACAGCCAATCAGCTGCCAGATTCAATCTGTCAATCAAACACAGCAGCCAATCAGAGAGCTGGCCATTGATCAGCAGGCCCTTTATGACATCACAGACAGACCCACGGAACTCTCTGTGCTTGTCTGCTGGCTGGCTGTCAGTTGGGTGGGTGGGCGGCAGAGGGGGAGGATGTACGTCTCGTTTCTCCTGAAAATTGGGTTTTTTCGGCGTTTCCGGTTAAAATCGCGGTCCGACGCGCAAAAGTGGGGTATCCTAGAAATCGCCTTTTAAAGACGCACCTTTCTGGCCCCACAAAAATGGGCATTTCAAATTAGAAACAAGTCAAATGAACAAAATAGTGTGAATAAGTAAGTATTTCAGGGGTGAGTTAGCAGGTTATTGGGGTAGTAAGTCCTGATATTTTTGGAGGTTGCAGTGGCCACTACGCCATTCAAAATAGGCAGTTTTTAGCATATGCAGTTAGGCCCCGTAGGACAATTTTAGCTAAAATGTGCTCCAAACACTCAAACCGGCTTGTATCTTGCAATCGAAAATATGGGAAACATGACTTAGACATCAAATGATACACTGTATGCCATGTTTCCAAATTGTTATACACAGTGGTTACAGCATGAAGCTAATGCATGTGAATATACAAAGGTGCATTGCATTAAACAAGTCCAATGAGGGTGAAAAAAAATGGCCGGCCTGCCTGCTTTCATCCATCATTTGTTCTAAATGTATAATTAATCAATGAGCTGAGGTGGAGTCTTAGCCAGTGGTACCATGAGGGGTGTGTAATGCACTTTAGCGTAGACAGCCAATCAGCTGCCAGATTCAATCTGTCAATCAAACACAGCAGCCAATCAGAGAGCTGGCCATTGATCAGCAGGCCCTTTATGACATCACAGACAGACCCACGGAACTCTCTGTGCTTGTCTGCTGGCTGGCTGTCAGTTGGGTGGGTGGGCGGCAGAGGGGGAGGATGTACGTCTCGTTTCTCCTGAAAATTGCGGTTTTTCGGCGTTTCCGGTAAAAATCGCGGTCCGACGCGCAAAAGTGGGGTATCGTAGAAATCGCCTTTTAAAGACGCACCTTTCTGGCCCCACAAAAATGGGCATTTCAAATTAGAAACAAGTCAAATGAACAAAATAGTGTGAATAAGTAAGTATTTCAGGGGTGAGTTAGCAGGTTATTGGGGTAGTAAGTCCTGATATTTTTGGAGGTTGCAGTGGCCACTACGCCATTCAAAATAGGCAGTTTTTAGCATATGCAGTTAGGCCCCGTAGGACAATTTTAGCTAAAATGTGCTCCAAACACTCAAACCGGCTTGTATCTTGCAATCGAAAATATGGGAAACATGACTTAGACATCAAATGATACACTGTATGCCATGTTTCCAAATTGTTATGCACAGTGGTTACAGCATGAAGCGAATGCATGTGAATATACAAAGGTGCATTGCATTAAACAAGTCCAATGAGGGTGAAAAAAAATGGCCGGCCTGCCTGCTTTCATCCATCATTTGTTCTAAATGTATAATTAATCAATGAGCTGAGGTGGAGTCTTAGCCAGTGGTACCATGAGGGGTGTGTAATGCACTTTAGCGTAGACAGCCAATCAGCTGCCAGATTCAATCTGTCAATCAAACACAGCAGCCAATCAGAGAGCTGGCCATTGATCAGCAGGCCCTTTATGACATCACAGACAGACCCACGGAACTCTCTGTGCTTGTCTGCTGGCTGGCTGTCAGTTGGGTGGGTGGGCGGCAGAGGGGGAGGATGTACGTCTCGTTTCTCCTGAAAATTGGGTTTTTTCGGCGTTTCCGGTTAAAATCGCGGTCCGACGCGCAAAAGTGGGGTATCCTAGAAATCGCCTTTTAAAGACGCACCTTTCTGGCCCCACAAAAATGGGCATTTCAAATTAGAAACAAGTCAAATGAACAAAATAGTGTGAATAAGTAAGTATTTCAGGGGTGAGTTAGCAGGTTATTGGGGTAGTAAGTCCTGATATTTTTGGAGGTTGCAGTGGCCACTACGCCATTCAAAATAGGCAGTTTTTAGCATATGCAGTTAGGCCCCGTAGGACAATTTTAGCTAAAATGTGCTCCAAACACTCAAACCGGCTTGTATCTTGCAATCGAAAATATGGGAAACATGACTTAGACATCAAATGATACACTGTATGCCATGTTTCCAAATTGTTATACACAGTGGTTACAGCATGAAGCTAATGCATGTGAATATACAAAGGTGCATTGCATTAAACAAGTCCAATGAGGGTGAAAAAAAATGGCCGGCCTGCCTGCTTTCATCCATCATTTGTTCTAAATGTATAATTAATCAATGAGCTGAGGTGGAGTCTTAGCCAGTGGTACCATGAGGGGTGTGTAATGCACTTTAGCGTAGACAGCCAATCAGCTGCCAGATTCAATCTGTCAATCAAACACAGCAGCCAATCAGAGAGCTGGCCATTGATCAGCAGGCCCTTTATGACATCACAGACAGACCCACGGAACTCTCTGTGCTTGTCTGCTGGCTGGCTGTCAGTTGGGTGGGTGGGCGGCAGAGGGGGAGGATGTACGTCTCGTTTCTCCTGAAAATTGCGGTTTTTCTGCGTTTCCGGTAAAAATCGCGGTCCGACGCGCAAAAGTGGGGTATCCTAGAAATCGCCTTTTAAAGATGCACCTTTCTGGCCCCAAAAAAATGGGCATTTCAAATTAGAAACAAGTCAAATGAACAAAATAGTGTGAATAAGTAAGTATTTCAGGGGTGAGTTAGCAGGTTATTGGGGTAGTAAGTCCTGATATTTTTGGAGGTTGCAGTGGCCACAACGCCATTCAAAATAGGCAGTTTTTAGCATATGCAGTTAGGCCCCGTAGGACAATTTTAGCTAAAATGTGCTCCAAACACTCAAACCGGCTTGTATCTTGCAATCGAAAATATGGGAAACATGACTTAGACATCAAATGATACACTGTATGCCATGTTTCCAAATTGTTATGCACAGTGGTTACAGCATGAAGCGAATGCATGTGAATATACAAAGGTGCATTGCATTAAACAAGTCCAATGAGGGTGAAAAAAATGGCCGGCCTGCCTGCTTTCATCCATCATTTGTTCTAAATTTATAATTAATCAATGAGCTGAGGTGGAGTCTTAGCCAGTGGTACCATCAGGGGTGTGTAATGCACTTTAGGGTAGACAGCCAATCAGCTGCCAGATTCAATCTGTCCATCAAACACAGCAGCCAATCAGAGAGCTGGCCATTGATCAGCAGGCCCTTTATGACATCACAGACAGACCCATGGAACTCTCTGTGCTTGTCTGCTGGCTGTCAGTTGGGTGGGTGGGCGGCAGAGGGGGAGGATGTACGTCTTGTTTCTCCTGAAAATTGCGGTTTTTCGGCGTTTCCGGTAAAAATCGCGGTCCGACGCGCAAAAGTGGGGTATCGTAGAAATCGCCTTTTAAAGACGCACCTTTCTGGCCCCACAAAAATGGGCATTTCAAATTAGAAACAAGTCAAATGAACAAAATAGTGTGAATAAGTAAGTATTTCAGGGGTGAGTTAGCAGGTTATTGGGGTAGTAAGTCCTGATATTTTTGGAGGTTGCAGTGGCCACAACGCCATTCAAAATAGGCAGGCTTTAGCATATGCAGTTAGGCCCCGTAGGACAATTTTAGCTAAAATGTGCTCCAAACACTCAAACCGGCTTGTATCTTGCAATCGAAAATATGGGAAACATGACTTAGACATCAAATGATACACTGTATGCCATGTTTCCAAATTGTTATGCACAGTGGTTACAGCATGAAGCGAATGCATGTGAATATATACAAAGGTGCATTGCATTAAACAAGTCCAATGAGGGTGAAAAAAATGGCCGGCCTGCCTGCTTTCATCCATCATTTGTTCTAAATGTATAATTAATCAATGAGCTGAGGTGGAGTCTTAGCCAGTGGTACCATGAGGGGTGTGTAATGCACTTTAGCGTAGACAGCCAATCAGCTGCCAGATTCAATCTGTCAATCAAACACAGCAGCCAATCAGAGAGCTGGCCATTGATCAGCAGGCCCTTTATGACATCACAGACAGACCCACGGAACTCTCTGTGCTTGTCTGCTGGCTGGCTGTCAGTTGGGTGGGTGGGCGGCAGAGGGGGAGGATGTACGTCTCGTTTCTCCTGAAAATTGCGGTTTTTCAGCGTTTCCGGTAAAAATCGCGGTCCGACGCGCAAAAGTGGGGTATCCTAGAAATTGCCTTTTAAAGACGCACCTTTCTGGCCCTACAAAAATGGGCATTTCAAATTAGAAACAAGTCAAATGAACAAAATAGTGTGAATAAGTAAGTATTTCAGGGGTGAGTTAGCAGGTTATTGGGGTAGTAAGTCCTGATATTTTTGGAGGTTGCAGTGGCCACTACGCCATTCAAAATAGGCAGGCTTTAGCATATGCAGTTAGGCCCCGTAGGACAATTTTAGCTAAAATGTGCTCCAAACACTCAAACCGGCTTGTATCTTGCAATCGAAAATATGGGAAACATGACTTAGACATCAAATGATACACTGTATGCCATGTTTCCAAATTGTTATGCACAGTGGTTACAGCATGAAGCGAATGCATGTGAATATATACAAAGGTGCATTGCATTAAACAAGTCCAATGAGGGTGAAAAAAATGGCCGGCCTGCCTGCTTTCATCCATCATTTGTTCTAAATGTATAATTAATCAATGAGCTGAGGTGGAGTCTTAGCCAGTGGTACCATGAGGGGTGTGTAATGCACTTTAGCGTAGACAGCCAATCAGCTGCCAGATTCAATCTGTCAATCAAACACAGCAGCCAATCTGAGAGCTGGCCATTGATCAGCAGGCCCTTTATGACATCACAGACAGACCCACGGAACTCTCTGTGCTTGTCTGCTGGCTGGCTGTCAGTTGGGTGGGTGGGCGGCAGAGGGGGAGGATGTACGTCTCGTTTCTCCTGAAAATTGCGGTTTTTAGGCGTTTCCGGTAAAAATCGCGGTCCGACGCGCAAACGTGGGGTATCCTAGAAATCGCCTTTTAAAGACGCACCTTTCTGGCCCCACAAAAATGGGCATTTCAAATTAGAAACAAGTCAAATGAACAAAATAGTGTGAATAAGTAAGTATTTCAGGGGTGAGTTAGCAGGTTATTGGGGTAGTAAGTCCTGATATTTTTGGAGGTTGCAGTGGCCACAACGCCATTCAAAATAGGCAGGCTTTAGCATATGCAGTTAGGCCCCGTAGGACAATTTTAGCTAAAATGTGCTCCAAACACTCAAACCGGCTTGTATCTTGCAATCGAAAATATGGGAAACATGACTTAGACATCAAATGATACACTGTATGCCATGTTTCCAAATTGTTATGCACAGTGGTTACAGCATGAAGCGAATGCATGTGAATATATACAAAGGTGCATTGCATTAAACAAGTCCAATGAGGGTGAAAAAAATGGCCGGCCTGCCTGCTTTCATCCATCATTTGTTCTAAATGTATAATTAATCAATGAGCTGAGGTGGAGTCTTAGCCAGTGGTACCATGAGGGGTGTGTAATGCACTTTAGCGTAGACAGCCAATCAGCTGCCAGATTCAATCTGTCAATCAAACACAGCAGCCAATCAGAGAGCTGGCCATTGATCAGCAGGCCCTTTATGACATCACAGACAGACCCACGGAACTCTCTGTGCTTGTCTGCTGGCTGGCTGTCAGTTGGGTGGGTGGGCGGCAGAGGGGGAGGATGTACGTCTCGTTTCTCCTGAAAATTGCGGTTTTTCAGCGTTTCCGGTAAAAATCGCGGTCCGACGCGCAAAAGTGGGGTATCCTAGAAATTGCCTTTTAAAGACGCACCTTTCTGGCCCTACAAAAATGGGCATTTCAAATTAGAAACAAGTCAAATGAACAAAATAGTGTGAATAAGTAAGTATTTCAGGGGTGAGTTAGCAGGTTATTGGGGTAGTAAGTCCTGATATTTTTGGAGGTTGCAGTGGCCACTACGCCATTCAAAATAGGCAGGCTTTAGCATATGCAGTTAGGCCCCGTAGGACAATTTTAGCTAAAATGTGCTCCAAACACTCAAACCGGCTTGTATCTTGCAATCGAAAATATGGGAAACATGACTTAGACATCAAATGATACACTGTATGCCATGTTTCCAAATTGTTATGCACAGTGGTTACAGCATGAAGCGAATGCATGTGAATATATACAAAGGTGCATTGCATTAAACAAGTCCAATGAGGGTGAAAAAAATGGCCGGCCTGCCTGCTTTCATCCATCATTTGTTCTAAATGTATAATTAATCAATGAGCTGAGGTGGAGTCTTAGCCAGTGGTACCATGAGGGGTGTGTAATGCACTTTAGCGTAGACAGCCAATCAGCTGCCAGATTCAATCTGTCAATCAAACACAGCAGCCAATCTGAGAGCTGGCCATTGATCAGCAGGCCCTTTATGACATCACAGACAGACCCACGGAACTCTCTGTGCTTGTCTGCTGGCTGGCTGTCAGTTGGGTGGGTGGGCGGCAGAGGGGGAGGATGTACGTCTCGTTTCTCCTGAAAATTGCGGTTTTTAGGCGTTTCCGGTAAAAATCGCGGTCCGACGCGCAAACGTGGGGTATCCTAGAAATCGCCTTTTAAAGACGCACCTTTCTGGCCCCACAAAAATGGGCATTTCAAATTAGAAACAAGTCAAATGAACAAAATAGTGTGAATAAGTAAGTATTTCAGGGGTGAGTTAGCAGGTTATTGGGGTAGTAAGTCCTGATATTTTTGGAGGTTGCAGTGGCCACTACGCCATTCAAAATAGGCAGTTTTTAGCATATGCAGTTAGGCCCCGTAGGACAATTTTAGCTAAAATGTGCTCCAAACACTCAAACCGGCTTGTATCTTGCAATCGAAAATATGGGAAACATGACTTAGACATCAAATGATACACTGTATGCCATGTTTCCAAATTGTTATGCACAGTGGTTACAGCATGAAGCGAATGCATGTGAATATACAAAGGTGCATTGCATTAAACAAGTCCAATGAGGGTGAAAAAAAATGGCCGGCCTGCCTGCTTTCATCCATCATTTGTTCTAAATGTATAATTAATCAATGAGCTGAGGTGGAGTCTTAGCCAGTGGTACCATGAGGGGTGTGTAATGCACTTTAGCGTAGACAGCCAATCAGCTGCCAGATTCAATCTGTCAATCAAACACAGCAGCCAATCAGAGAGCTGGCCATTGATCAGCAGGCCCTTTATGACATCACAGACAGACCCACGGAACTCTCTGTGCTTGTCTGCTGGCTGGCTGTCAGTTGGGTGGGTGGGCGGCAGAGGGGGAGGATGTACGTCTCGTTTCTCCTGAAAATTGGGTTTTTTCGGCGTTTCCGGTTAAAATCGCGGTCCGACGCGCAAAAGTGGGGTATCCTAGAAATCGCCTTTTAAAGACGCACCTTTCTGGCCCCACAAAAATGGGCATTTCAAATTAGAAACAAGTCAAATGAACAAAATAGTGTGAATAAGTAAGTATTTCAGGGGTGAGTTAGCAGGTTATTGGGGTAGTAAGTCCTGATATTTTTGGAGGTTGCAGTGGCCACTACGCCATTCAAAATAGGCAGTTTTTAGCATATGCAGTTAGGCCCCGTAGGACAATTTTAGCTAAAATGTGCTCCAAACACTCAAACCGGCTTGTATCTTGCAATCGAAAATATGGGAAACATGACTTAGACATCAAATGATACACTGTATGCCATGTTTCCAAATTGTTATACACAGTGGTTACAGCATGAAGCTAATGCATGTGAATATACAAAGGTGCATTGCATTAAACAAGTCCAATGAGGGTGAAAAAAAATGGCCGGCCTGCCTGCTTTCATCCATCATTTGTTCTAAATGTATAATTAATCAATGAGCTGAGGTGGAGTCTTAGCCAGTGGTACCATGAGGGGTGTGTAATGCACTTTAGCGTAGACAGCCAATCAGCTGCCAGATTCAATCTGTCAATCAAACACAGCAGCCAATCAGAGAGCTGGCCATTGATCAGCAGGCCCTTTATGACATCACAGACAGACCCACGGAACTCTCTGTGCTTGTCTGCTGGCTGGCTGTCAGTTGGGTGGGTGGGCGGCAGAGGGGGAGGATGTACGTCTCGTTTCTCCTGAAAATTGCGGTTTTTCTGCGTTTCCGGTAAAAATCGCGGTCCGACGCGCAAAAGTGGGGTATCCTAGAAATCGCCTTTTAAAGATGCACCTTTCTGGCCCCAAAAAAATGGGCATTTCAAATTAGAAACAAGTCAAATGAACAAAATAGTGTGAATAAGTAAGTATTTCAGGGGTGAGTTAGCAGGTTATTGGGGTAGTAAGTCCTGATATTTTTGGAGGTTGCAGTGGCCACAACGCCATTCAAAATAGGCAGGCTTTAGCATATGCAGTTAGGCCCCGTAGGACAATTTTAGCTAAAATGTGCTCCAAACACTCAAACCGGCTTGTATCTTGCAATCGAAAATATGGGAAACATGACTTAGACATCAAATGATACACTGTATGCCATGTTTCCAAATTGTTATGCACAGTGGTTACAGCATGAAGCGAATGCATGTGAATATACAAAGGTGCATTGCATTAAACAAGTCCAATGAGGGTGAAAAAAATGGCCGGCCTGCCTGCTTTCATCCATCATTTGTTCTAAATTTATAATTAATCAATGAGCTGAGGTGGAGTCTTAGCCAGTGGTACCATCAGGGGTGTGTAATGCACTTTAGGGTAGACAGCCAATCAGCTGCCAGATTCAATCTGTCCATCAAACACAGCAGCCAATCAGAGAGCTGGCCATTGATCAGCAGGCCCTTTATGACATCACAGACAGACCCATGGAACTCTCTGTGCTTGTCTGCTGGCTGTCAGTTGGGTGGGTGGGCGGCAGAGGGGGAGGATGTACGTCTTGTTTCTCCTGAAAATTGCGGTTTTTCGGCGTTTCCGGTAAAAATCGCGGTCCGACGCGCAAAAGTGGGGTATCGTAGAAATCGCCTTTTAAAGACGCACCTTTCTGGCCCCACAAAAATGGGCATTTCAAATTAGAAACAAGTCAAATGAACAAAATAGTGTGAATAAGTAAGTATTTCAGGGGTGAGTTAGCAGGTTATTGGGGTAGTAAGTCCTGATATTTTTGGAGGTTGCAGTGGCCACAACGCCATTCAAAATAGGCAGGCTTTAGCATATGCAGTTAGGCCCCGTAGGACAATTTTAGCTAAAATGTGCTCCAAACACTCAAACCGGCTTGTATCTTGCAATCGAAAATATGGGAAACATGACTTAGACATCAAATGATACACTGTATGCCATGTTTCCAAATTGTTATGCACAGTGGTTACAGCATGAAGCGAATGCATGTGAATATATACAAAGGTGCATTGCATTAAACAAGTCCAATGAGGGTGAAAAAAATGGCCGGCCTGCCTGCTTTCATCCATCATTTGTTCTAAATGTATAATTAATCAATGAGCTGAGGTGGAGTCTTAGCCAGTGGTACCATGAGGGGTGTGTAATGCACTTTAGCGTAGACAGCCAATCAGCTGCCAGATTCAATCTGTCAATCAAACACAGCAGCCAATCAGAGAGCTGGCCATTGATCAGCAGGCCCTTTATGACATCACAGACAGACCCACGGAACTCTCTGTGCTTGTCTGCTGGCTGGCTGTCAGTTGGGTGGGTGGGCGGCAGAGGGGGAGGATGTACGTCTCGTTTCTCCTGAAAATTGCGGTTTTTCAGCGTTTCCGGTAAAAATCGCGGTCCGACGCGCAAAAGTGGGGTATCCTAGAAATTGCCTTTTAAAGACGCACCTTTCTGGCCCTACAAAAATGGGCATTTCAAATTAGAAACAAGTCAAATGAACAAAATAGTGTGAATAAGTAAGTATTTCAGGGGTGAGTTAGCAGGTTATTGGGGTAGTAAGTCCTGATATTTTTGGAGGTTGCAGTGGCCACTACGCCATTCAAAATAGGCAGTTTTTAGCATATGCAGTTAGGCCCCGTAGGACAATTTTAGCTAAAATGTGCTCCAAACACTCAAACCGGCTTGTATCTTGCAATCGAAAATATGGGAAACATGACTTAGACATCAAATGATACACTGTATGCCATGTTTCCAAATTGTTATGCACAGTGGTTACAGCATGAAGCGAATGCATGTGAATATACAAAGGTGCATTGCATTAAACAAGTCCAATGAGGGTGAAAAAAATGGCCGGCCTGCCTGCTTTCATCCATCATTTGTTCTAAATTTATAATTAATCAATGAGCTGAGGTGGAGTCTTAGCCAGTGGTACCATCAGGGGTGTGTAATGCACTTTAGGGTAGACAGCCAATCAGCTGCCAGATTCAATATGTCCATCAAACACAGCAGCCAATCAGAGAGCTGGCCATTGATCAGCAGGCCCTTTATGACATCACAGACAGACCCACGGAACTCTCTGTGCTTGTCTGCTGGCTGGCTGTCAGTTGGGTGGGTGGGCGGCAGAGGGGGAGGATGTACGTCTCGTTTCTCCTGAAAATTGCGGTTTTTCGGCGTTTCCGGTAAAAATCGCGGTCCGACGCGCAAAAGTGGGGTATCCTAGAAATCGCCTTTTAAAGACGCACCTTTCTGGCCCCACAAAAATGGGCATTTTAAATTAGAAACAAGTCAAATGAACAAAATAGTGTGAATAAGTAAGTATTTCAGGGGTGAGTTAGCAGGTTATTGGGGTAGTAAGTCCTGATATTTTTGGAGGTTGCAGTGGCCACTACGCCATTCAAAATAGGCAGTTTTTAGCATATGCAGTTAGGCCCCGTAGGACAATTTTAGCTAAAATGTGCTCCAAACACTCAAACCGGCTTGTATCTTGCAATCGAAAATATGGGAAACATGACTTAGACATCAAATGATACACTGTATGCCATGTTTCCAAATTGTTATGCACAGTGGTTACAGCATGAAGCGAATGCATGTGAATATACAAAGGTGCATTGCATTAAACAAGTCCAATGAGGGTGAAAAAAATGGCCGGCCTGCCTGCTTTCATCCATCATTTGTTCTAAATTTATAATTAATCAATGAGCTGAGGTGGAGTCTTAGCCAGTGGTACCATCAGGGGTGTGTAATGCACTTTAGGGTAGACAGCCAATCAGCTGCCAGATTCAATCTGTCCAACAAACACAGCAGCCAATCAGAGAGCTGGCCATTGATCAGCAGGCCCTTTATGACATCACAGACAGACCCACGGAACTCTCTGTGCTTGTCTGCTGGCTGTCAGTTGGGTGGGTGGGCGGCAGAGGGGGAGGATGTACGTCTCGTTTCTCCTGAAAATTGCGGTTTTTCGGCGTTTCCGGTAAAAATCGCGGTCCGACGCGCAAAAGTGGGGTATCGTAGAAATCGCCTATTAAAGACGCACCTTTCTGGCCCCACAAAAATGGGCATTTCAAATTAGAAACAAGTCAAATGAACAAAATAGTGTGAATAAGTAAGTATTTCAGGGGTGAGTTAGCAGGTTATTGGGGTAGTAAGTCCTGATATTTTTGGAGGTTGGAGTGGCCACTACGCCATTCAAAATAGGCAGGCTTAGCATATGCAGTTAGGCCCCGTAGGACAATTTTAGCTAAAATGTGCTCCAAACACTCAAACCGGCTTGTATCTTGCAATCGAAAATATGGGAAACATGACTTAGACATCAAATGATACACTGTATGCCATGTTTCCAAATTGTTATGCACAGTGGTTACAGCATGAAGCGAATGCATGTGAATATACAAAGGTGCATTGCATTAAACAAGTCCAATGTGTGTGAAAAAAATGGCCGGCCTGCCTGCTTTCATCCATCATTTGTTCTAAATTTATAATTAATCAATGAGCTGAGGTGGAGTCTTAGCCAGTGGTACCATCAGGGGTGTGTAATGCACTTTAGGGTAGACAGCCAATCAGCTGCCAGATTCAATCTGTCTATCAAACACAGCAGCCAATCAGAGAGCTGGCCATTGATCAGCAGGCCCTTTATGACATCACAGACAGACCCACGGAACTCTCTGTGCTTGTCTGCTGGCTGTCAGTTGGGTGGGTGGGCGGCAGAGGGGGAGGATGTACGTCTCGTTTCTCCTGAAAATTGCGGTTTTTCGGCGTTTCCAGTAAAAATCGCGGTCCGACGCGCAAAAATGGGGTATCCTAGAAATCGCCTTTTAAAGACGCACCTTTCTGGCCCCACAAAAATGGGCATTTCAAATTAGAAACAAGTCAAATGAACAAAATAGTGTGAATAAGTAAGTATTTCAGGGGTGAGTTAGCAGGTTATTGGGGTAGTAAGTCCTGATATTTTTGGAGGTTGCAGTGGCCACTACGCCATTCAAAATTGGCAGTTTTTAGCATATGCAGTTAGGCCCCGTAGGTCAATTTTAGCTAAAATGTGCTCCAAACACTCAAACCGGCTTGTATCTTGCAATCGAAAATATGGGAAACATGACTTAGACATCAAATGATACACTGTATGCCATGTTTCCAAATTGTTATGCACAGTGGTTACAGCATGAAGCGAATGCATGTGAATATACAAAGGTGCATTGCATTAAACAAGTCCAATGAGGGTGAAAAAAAATGGCCAGCCTGCCTGCTTTCATCCATCATTTGTTCTAAATGTATAATTAATCAATGAGCTGAGGTGGAGTCTTAGCCAGTGGTACCATGAGGGGTGTGTAATGCACTTTAGCGTAGACAGCCAATCAGCTGCCAGATTCAATCTGTCAATCAAACACATCAGCCAATCAGAGAGCTGGCCATTGATCAGCAGGCCCTTTATGACATCACATCAGACCCACGGAACTCTCTGTGCTTGTCTGCTGGCTGTCAGTTGGGTGGGTGGGCGGCAGAGGGGGAGGATGTACGTCTCGTTTCTCCTGAAAATTGCGGTTTTTCAGCGTTTCCGGTAAAAATCGCGGTCCGACGCGCAAAAGTGGGGTATCGTAGAAATCGCCTTTTAAAGACGCACCTTTCTGGCCCCACAAAAATGGGCATTTCAAATTAGAAACAAGTCAAATGAACAAAATAGTGTGAATAAGTAAGTATTTCAGGGGTGAGTTAGCAGGTTATTGGGGTAGTAAGTCCTGATATTTTTGGAGGTTGGAGTGGCCACTACGCCATTCAAAATAGGCAGGCTTTAGCATATGCAGTTAGGCCCCGTAGGACAATTTTAGCTAAAATGTGCTCCAAACACTCAAACCGGCTTGTATCTTGCAATCGAAAATATGGGAAACATGACTTAGACATCAAATGATACACTGTATGCCATGTTTCCAAATTGTTATGCACAGTGGTTACAGCATGAAGCGAATGCATGTGAATATATACAAAGGTGCATTGCATTAAACAAGTCCAATGAGGGTGAAAAAAATGGCCGGCCTGCCTGCTTTCATCCATCATTTGTTCTAAATGTATAATTAATCAATGAGCTGAGGTGGAGTCTTAGCCAGTGGTACCATGAGGGGTGTGTAATGCACTTTAGCGTATACAGCCAATCAGCTGCCAGATTCAATCTGTCAATCAAACACATCAGCCAATCAGAGAGCTGGCCATTGATCAGCAGGCCCTTTATGACATCACATCAGACCCACGGAACTCTCTGTGCTTGTCTGCTGGCTGTCAGTTGGGTGGGTGGGCGGCAGAGGGGGAGGATGTACGTCTCGTTTCTCCTGAAAATTGCGGTTTTTCAGCGTTTCCGGTAAAAATCGCGGTCCGACGCGCAAAAGTGGGGTATCGTAGAAATCGCCTTTTAAAGACGCACCTTTCTGGCCCCACAAAAATGGGCATTTCAAATTAGAAACAAGTCAAATGAACAAAATAGTGTGAATAAGTAAGTATTTCAGGGGTGAGTTAGCAGGTTATTGGGGTAGTAAGTCCTGATATTTTTGGAGGTTGGAGTGGCCACTACGCCATTCAAAATAGGCAGGCTTTAGCATATGCAGTTAGGCCCCGTAGGACAATTTTAGCTAAAATGTGCTCCAAACACTCAAACCGGCTTGTATCTTGCAATCGAAAATATGGGAAACATGACTTAGACATCAAATGATACACTGTATGCCATGTTTCCAAATTGTTATGCACAGTGGTTACAGCATGAAGCGAATGCATGTGAATATATACAAAGGTGCATTGCATTAAACAAGTCCAATGAGGGTGAAAAAAATGGCCGGCCTGCCTGCTTTCATCCATCATTTGTTCTAAATGTATAATTAATCAATGAGCTGAGGTGGAGTCTTAGCCAGTGGTACCATGAGGGGTGTGTAATGCACTTTAGCGTATACAGCCAATCAGCTGCCAGATTCAATCTGTCAATCAAACACAGCAGCCAATCAGAGAGCTGGCCATTGATCAGCAGGCCCTTTATGACATCACAGACAGACCCACTGAACTCTCTGTGCTTGTCTGCTGGCTGGCTGTCAGTTGGGTGGGTGGGCGGCAGAGGGGGAGGATGTACGTCTCGTTTCTCCTGAAAATTGCGGTTTTTCAGCGTTTACGGTAAAAATCGCGGTCCGACGCGCAAAAGTGGGGTATCCTAGAAATCGCCTTTTAAAGACGCACCTTTCTGGCCCCACAAAAATGGGCATTTCAAATTAGAAACAAGTCAAATGAACAAAATAGTGTGAATAAGTAAGTATTTCAGGGGTGAGTTAGCAGGTTATTGGGGTAGTAAGTCCTGATATTTTTGGAGGTTGGAGTGGCCACTACGCCATTCAAAATAGGCAGGCTTTAGCATATGCAGTTAGGCCCCGTAGGACAATTTTAGCTAAAATGTGCTCCAAACACTCAAACCGGCTTGTATCTTGCAATCGAAAATATGGGAAACATGACTTAGACATCAAATGATACACTGTATGCCATGTTTCCAAATTGTTATGCACAGTGGTTACAGCATGAAGCGAATGCATGTGAATATATACAAAGGTGCATTGCATTAAACAAGTCCAATGAGGGTGAAAAAAATGGCCGGCCTGCCTGCTTTCATCCATCATTTGTTCTAAATGTATAATTAATCAATGAGCTGAGGTGGAGTCTTAGCCAGTGGTACCATGAGGGGTGTGTAATGCACTTTAGCGTATACAGCCAATCAGCTGCCAGATTCAATCTGTCAATCAAACACATCAGCCAATCAGAGAGCTGGCCATTGATCAGCAGGCCCTTTATGACATCACATCAGACCCACGGAACTCTCTGTGCTTGTCTGCTGGCTGTCAGTTGGGTGGGTGGGCGGCAGAGGGGGAGGATGTACGTCTCGTTTCTCCTGAAAATTGCGGTTTTTCAGCGTTTCCGGTAAAAATCGCGGTCCGACGCGCAAAAGTGGGGTATCGTAGAAATCGCCTTTTAAAGACGCACCTTTCTGGCCCCACAAAAATGGGCATTTCAAATTAGAAACAAGTCAAATGAACAAAATAGTGTGAATAAGTAAGTATTTCAGGGGTGAGTTAGCAGGTTATTGGGGTAGTAAGTCCTGATATTTTTGGAGGTTGGAGTGGCCACTACGCCATTCAAAATAGGCAGGCTTTAGCATATGCAGTTAGGCCCCGTAGGACAATTTTAGCTAAAATGTGCTCCAAACACTCAAACCGGCTTGTATCTTGCAATCGAAAATATGGGAAACATGACTTAGACATCAAATGATACACTGTATGCCATGTTTCCAAATTGTTATGCACAGTGGTTACAGCATGAAGCGAATGCATGTGAATATATACAAAGGTGCATTGCATTAAACAAGTCCAATGAGGGTGAAAAAAATGGCCGGCCTGCCTGCTTTCATCCATCATTTGTTCTAAATGTATAATTAATCAATGAGCTGAGGTGGAGTCTTAGCCAGTGGTACCATGAGGGGTGTGTAATGCACTTTAGCGTATACAGCCAATCAGCTGCCAGATTCAATCTGTCAATCAAACACAGCAGCCAATCAGAGAGCTGGCCATTGATCAGCAGGCCCTTTATGACATCACAGACAGACCCACTGAACTCTCTGTGCTTGTCTGCTGGCTGGCTGTCAGTTGGGTGGGTGGGCGGCAGAGGGGGAGGATGTACGTCTCGTTTCTCCTGAAAATTGCGGTTTTTCAGCGTTTACGGTAAAAATCGCGGTCCGACGCGCAAAAGTGGGGTATCCTAGAAATCGCCTTTTAAAGACGCACCTTTCTGGCCCCACAAAAATGGGCATTTCAAATTAGAAACAAGTCAAATGAACAAAATAGTGTGAATAAGTAAGTATTTCAGGGGTGAGTTAGCAGGTTATTGGGGTAGTAAGTCCTGATATTTTTGGAGGTTGCAGTGGCCACTACGCCATTCAAAATAGGCAGTTTTTAGCATATGCAGTTAGGCCCCGTAGGACAATTTTAGCTAAAATGTGCTCCAAACACTCAAACCGGCTTGTATCTTGCAATCGAAAATATGGGAAACATGACTTAGACATCAAATGATACACTGTATGCCATGTTTCCAAATTGTTATGCACAGTGGTTACAGCATGAAGCGAATGCATGTGAATATACAAAGGTGCATTGCATTAAACAAGTCCAATGAGGGTGAAAAAAATGGCCGGCCTGCCTGCTTTCATCCATCATTTGTTCTAAATTTATAATTAATCAATGAGCTGAGGTGGAGTCTTAGCCAGTGGTACCATCAGGGGTGTGTAATGCACTTTAGGGTAGACAGCCAATCAGCTGCCAGATTCAATCTGTCCAACAAACACAGCAGCCAATCAGAGAGCTGGCCATTGATCAGCAGGCCCTTTATGACATCACAGACAGACCCACGGAACTCTCTGTGCTTGTCTGCTGGCTGTCAGTTGGGTGGGTGGGCGGCAGAGGGGGAGGATGTACGTCTCGTTTCTCCTGAAAATTGCGGTTTTTCGGCGTTTCCGGTAAAAATCGCGGTCCGACGCGCAAAAGTGGGGTATCGTAGAAATCGCCTATTAAAGACGCACCTTTCTGGCCCCACAAAAATGGGCATTTCAAATTAGAAACAAGTCAAATGAACAAAATAGTGTGAATAAGTAAGTATTTCAGGGGTGAGTTAGCAGGTTATTGGGGTAGTAAGTCCTGATATTTTTGGAGGTTGGAGTGGCCACTACGCCATTCAAAATAGGCAGGCTTAGCATATGCAGTTAGGCCCCGTAGGACAATTTTAGCTAAAATGTGCTCCAAACACTCAAACCGGCTTGTATCTTGCAATCGAAAATATGGGAAACATGACTTAGACATCAAATGATACACTGTATGCCATGTTTCCAAATTGTTATGCACAGTGGTTACAGCATGAAGCGAATGCATGTGAATATACAAAGGTGCATTGCATTAAACAAGTCCAATGTGTGTGAAAAAAATGGCCGGCCTGCCTGCTTTCATCCATCATTTGTTCTAAATTTATAATTAATCAATGAGCTGAGGTGGAGTCTTAGCCAGTGGTACCATCAGGGGTGTGTAATGCACTTTAGGGTAGACAGCCAATCAGCTGCCAGATTCAATCTGTCCATCAAACACAGCAGCCAATCAGAGAGCTGGCCATTGATCAGCAGGCCCTTTATGACATCACAGACAGACCCACGGAACTCTCTGTGCTTGTCTGCTGGCTGTCAGTTGGGTGGGTGGGCGGCAGAGGGGGAGGATGTACGTCTCGTTTCTCCTGAAAATTGCGGTTTTTCGGCGTTTCCAGTAAAAATCGCGGTCCGACGCGCAAAAATGGGGTATCCTAGAAATCGCCTTTTAAAGACGCACCTTTCTGGCCCCACAAAAATGGGCATTTCAAATTAGAAACAAGTCAAATGAACAAAATATTGTGAATAAGTAAGTATTTCAGGGGTGAGTTAGCAGGTTATTGGGGTAGTAAGTCCTGATATTTTTGGAGGTTGCAGTGGCCACTACGCCATTCAAAATTGGCAGTTTTTAGCATATGCAGTTAGGCCCCGTAGGTCAATTTTAGCTAAAATGTGCTCCAAACACTCAAACCGGCTTGTATCTTGCAATCGAAAATATGGGAAACATGACTTAGACATCAAATGATACACTGTATGCCATGTTTCCAAATTGTTATGCACAGTGGTTACAGCATGAAGCGAATGCATGTGAATATACAAAGGTGCATTGCATTAAACAAGTCCAATGAGGGTGAAAAAAAATGGCCAGCCTGCCTGCTTTCATCCATCATTTGTTCTAAATGTATAATTAATCAATGAGCTGAGGTGGAGTCTTAGCCAGTGGTACCATGAGGGGTGTGTAATGCACTTTAGCGTAGACAGCCAATCAGCTGCCAGATTCAATCTGTCAATCAAACACATCAGCCAATCAGAGAGCTGGCCATTGATCAGCAGGCCCTTTATGACATCACATCAGACCCACGGAACTCTCTGTGCTTGTCTGCTGGCTGTCAGTTGGGTGGGTGGGCGGCAGAGGGGGAGGATGTACGTCTCGTTTCTCCTGAAAATTGCGGTTTTTCAGCGTTTCCGGTAAAAATCGCGGTCCGACGCGCAAAAGTGGGGTATCGTAGAAATCGCCTTTTAAAGACGCACCTTTCTGGCCCCACAAAAATGGGCATTTCAAATTAGAAACAAGTCAAATGAACAAAATAGTGTGAATAAGTAAGTATTTCAGGGGTGAGTTAGCAGGTTATTGGGGTAGTAAGTCCTGATATTTTTGGAGGTTGGAGTGGCCACTACGCCATTCAAAATAGGCAGGCTTTAGCATATGCAGTTAGGCCCCGTAGGACAATTTTAGCTAAAATGTGCTCCAAACACTCAAACCGGCTTGTATCTTGCAATCGAAAATATGGGAAACATGACTTAGACATCAAATGATACACTGTATGCCATGTTTCCAAATTGTTATGCACAGTGGTTACAGCATGAAGCGAATGCATGTGAATATATACAAAGGTGCATTGCATTAAACAAGTCCAATGAGGGTGAAAAAAATGGCCGGCCTGCCTGCTTTCATCCATCATTTGTTCTAAATGTATAATTAATCAATGAGCTGAGGTGGAGTCTTAGCCAGTGGTACCATGAGGGGTGTGTAATGCACTTTAGCGTATACAGCCAATCAGCTGCCAGATTCAATCTGTCAATCAAACACATCAGCCAATCAGAGAGCTGGCCATTGATCAGCAGGCCCTTTATGACATCACATCAGACCCACGGAACTCTCTGTGCTTGTCTGCTGGCTGTCAGTTGGGTGGGTGGGCGGCAGAGGGGGAGGATGTACGTCTCGTTTCTCCTGAAAATTGCGGTTTTTCAGCGTTTCCGGTAAAAATCGCGGTCCGACGCGCAAAAGTGGGGTATCGTAGAAATCGCCTTTTAAAGACGCACCTTTCTGGCCCCACAAAAATGGGCATTTCAAATTAGAAACAAGTCAAATGAACAAAATAGTGTGAATAAGTAAGTATTTCAGGGGTGAGTTAGCAGGTTATTGGGGTAGTAAGTCCTGATATTTTTGGAGGTTGGAGTGGCCACTACGCCATTCAAAATAGGCAGGCTTTAGCATATGCAGTTAGGCCCCGTAGGACAATTTTAGCTAAAATGTGCTCCAAACACTCAAACCGGCTTGTATCTTGCAATCGAAAATATGGGAAACATGACTTAGACATCAAATGATACACTGTATGCCATGTTTCCAAATTGTTATGCACAGTGGTTACAGCATGAAGCGAATGCATGTGAATATATACAAAGGTGCATTGCATTAAACAAGTCCAATGAGGGTGAAAAAAATGGCCGGCCTGCCTGCTTTCATCCATCATTTGTTCTAAATGTATAATTAATCAATGAGCTGAGGTGGAGTCTTAGCCAGTGGTACCATGAGGGGTGTGTAATGCACTTTAGCGTATACAGCCAATCAGCTGCCAGATTCAATCTGTCAATCAAACACAGCAGCCAATCAGAGAGCTGGCCATTGATCAGCAGGCCCTTTATGACATCACAGACAGACCCACTGAACTCTCTGTGCTTGTCTGCTGGCTGGCTGTCAGTTGGGTGGGTGGGCTTCAGAGGGGGAGGATGTACGTCTCGTTTCTCCTGAAAATTGCGGTTTTTCAGCGTTTACGGTAAAAATCGCGGTCCGACGCGCAAAAGTGGGGTATCCTAGAAATCGCCTTTTAAAGACGCACCTTTCTGGCCCCACAAAAATGGGCATTTCAAATTAGAAACAAGTCAAATGAACAAAATAGTGTGAATAAGTAAGTATTTCAGGGGTGAGTTAGCAGGTTATTGGGGTAGTAAGTCCTGATATTTTTGGAGGTTGCAGTGGCCACTACGCCATTCAAAATAGGCAGTTTTTAGCATATGCAGTTAGGCCCCGTAGGAAAATTTTAGCTAAAATGTGCTCCAAACACTCAAACCGGCTTGTATCTTGCAATCGAAAATATGGGAAACATGACTTAGACATCAAATGATACACTGTATGCCATGTTTCCAAATTGTTATGCACAGTGGTTACAGCATGAAGCGAATGCATGTGAATATACAAAGGTGCATTGTATTAAACAATTCCAATGAGGGTGAAAAAAAATGGCCGGCCTGCCTGCTTTCATCCATCATTTGTTCTAAATGTATAATTAATCAATGAGCTGAGGTGGAGTCTTAGCCAGTGGTACCATCAGGGGTGTGTAATGCACTTTAGGGTAGACAGCCAATCAGCTGCCAGATTCAATCTGTCCATCAAACACAGCAGCCAATCAGAGAGCTGGCCATTGATCAGCAGGCCCTTTATGACATCACATCAGACCCACGGAACTCTCTGTGCTTGTCTGCTGGCTGGCTGTCAGTTGGGTGGGTGGGCGGCAGAGGGGGAGGATGTACGTCTCGTTTCTCCTGAAAATTGTGGTTTTTCGGCGTTTCCGGTAAAAATCGCGGTCCGACGCGCAAAAGTGGGGTATCCTAGAAATCGCCTTTTAAAGACGCACCTTTCTGGCCCCACAAAAATGGGCATTTCAAATTAGAAACAAGTCAAATGAACAAAATAGTGTGAATAAGTTAGTATTTCAGGGGTGAGTTAGCAGGTTATTGGGGTAGTAAGTCCTGATATTTTTGGAGGTTGCAGTGGCCACTACGCCATTCAAAATAGGCAGTTTTTAGCATATGCAGTTAGGCCCCGTAGGTCAATTTTAGCTAAAATGTGCTCCAAACACTCAAACCGGCTTGTATCTTGCAATCGAAAATATGGGAAACATGACTTAGACATCAAATGATACACTGTATGCCATGTTTCCAAATTGTTATGCACAGTGGTTACAGCATGAAGCGAATGCATGTGAATATATACAAAGGTGCATTGCATTAAACAAGTCCAATGAGGGTGAAAAAAATGGCCGGCCTGCCTGCTTTCATCCATCATTTGTTCTAAATGTATAATTAATCAATGAGCTGGGGTGGAGTCTTAGCCAGTGGTACCATGAGGGGTGTGTAATGCACTTTAGCGTAGACAGCCAATCAGCTGCCAGATTCAATCTGTCAATCAAACACAGCAGCCAATCAGAGAGCTGGCCATTGATCAGCAGGCCCTTTATGACATCACAGACAGACCCACGGAACTCTCTGTGCTTGTCTGCTGGCTGGCTGTCAGTTGGGTGGGTGGGCGGCAGAGGGGGAGGATGTACGTCTCGTTTCTCCTGAAAATTGGGTTTTTTCGGCGTTTCCGGTTAAAATCGCGGTCCGACGCGCAAAAGTGGGGTATCCTAGAAATCGCCTTTTAAAGACGCACCTTTCTGGCCCCACAAAAATGGGCATTTTAAATTAGAAACAAGTCAAATGAACAAAATAGTGTGAATAAGTAAGTATTTCAGGGGTGAGTTAGCAGGTTATTGGGGTAGTAAGTCCTGATATTTTTGGAGGTTGCAGTGGCCACTACCTCATTCAAAATAGGCAGTTTTTAGCATATGCAGTTAGGCCCCGTAGGACAATTTTAGCTAAAATGTGCTCCAAACACTCAAACCGGCTTGTATCTTGCAATCGAAAATATGGGAAACATGACTTAGACATCAAATGATACACTGTATGCCATGTTTCCAAATTGTTATGCACAGTGGTAACAGCATGAAGCGAATGCATGTGAATATACAAAGGTGCATTGCATTAAACAAGTCCAATGAGGGTGAAAAAAATGGCCGGCCTGCCTGCTTTCATCCATCATTTGTTCTAAATTTATAATTAATCAATGAGCTGAGGTGGAGTCTTAGCCAGTGGTACCATCAGGGGTGTGTAATGCACTTTAGGGTAGACAGCCAATCAGCTGCCAGATTCAATCTGTCCATCAAACACAGCAGCCAATCAGAGAGCTGGCCATTGATCAGCAGGCCCTTTATGACATCACAGACAGACCCACGGAACTCTCTGTGCTTGTCTGCTGGCTGTCAGTTGGGTGGGTGGGCGGCAGAGGGGGAGGATGTACGTCTCGTTTCTCCTGAAAATTGCGGTTTTTCAGCGTTTCCCGTAAAAATCGCGGTCCGACGCGCAAAAGTGGGGTATCATAGAAATAGCCTTTTAAAGACGCACCTTTCTTGCTCCACAAAAATTTGCATTTCAAATTAGAAACAAGTCAAATGAACAAAATAGTGTGAATAAGTAAGTATTTCAGGGGTGAGTTAGCAGGTTATTGGGGTAGTAAGTCCTGATATTTTTGGAGGTTGCAGTGGCCACTACGCCATTCAAAATAGGCAGGCTTTAGCATATGCAGTTAGGCCCCGTAGGACAATTTTAGCTAAAATGTGCTCCAAACACTCAAACCGGCTTGTATCTTGCAATCGAAAATATGGGAAACATGACTTAGACATCAAATGATACACTGTATGCCATGTTTCCAAATTGTTATGCACAGTGGTTACAGCATGAAGCGAATGCATGTGAATATACAAAGGTGCATTGCATTAAACAAGTCCAATGAGGGTGAAAAAAAATGGCCGGCCTGCCTGCTTTCATCCATCATTTGTTCTAAATGTATAATTAATCAATGAGCTGAGGTGGAGTCTTAGCCAGTGGTACCATGAGGGGTGTGTAATGCACTTTAGCGTAGACAGCCAATCAGCTGCCAGATTCAATCTGTCAATCAAACACAGCAGCCAATCAGAGAGCTGGCCATTGATCAGCAGGCCCTTTATGACATCACAGACAGACCCACGGAACTCTCTGTGCTTGTCTGCTGGCTGGCTGTCAGTTGGGTGGGTGGGCGGCAGAGGGGGAGGATGTACGTCTCGTTTCTCCTGAAAATTGGGTTTTTTCGGCGTTTCCGGTAAAAATCGCGGTCCGACGCGCAAAAGTGGGGTATCCTAGAAATCGCCTTTTAAAGACGTACCTTTCTGGCCCCACAAAAATGGGCATTTCAAATTAGAAACAAGTCAAATGAACAAAATAGTGTGAATAAGTAAGTATTTCAGGGGTGAGTTAGCAGGTTATTGGGGTAGTAAGTCCTGATATTTTTGGAGGTTGCAGTGGCCACTACCTCATTCAAAATAGGCAGTTTTTAGCATATGCAGTTAGGCCCCGTAGGACAATTTTAGCTAAAATGTGCTCCAAACACTCAAACCGGCTTGTATCTTGCAATCGAAAATATGGGAAACATGACTTAGACATCAAATGATACACTGTATGCCATGTTTCCAAATTGTTATGCACAGTGGTTACAGCATGAAGCGAATGCATGTGAATATACAAAGGTGCATTGCATTAAAGAAGTCCAATGAGGGTGAAAAAAATGGCCGGCCTGCCTGCTTTCATCCATCATTTGTTCTAAATTTATAATTAATCAATGAGCTGAGGTGGAGTCTTAGCCAGTGGTACCATCAGGGGTGTGTAATGCACTTTAGGGTAGACAGCCAATCAGCTGCCAGATTCAATCTGTCCATCAAACACAGCAGCCAATCAGAGAGCTGGCCATTGATCAGCAAGCCCTTTATGACATCACAGACAGACCCACGGAACTCTCTGTGCTTGTCTGCTGGCTGTCAGTTGGGTGGGTGGGCGGCAGAGGGGGAGGATGTATGTCTCGTTTCTCATGAAAATTGCGGTTTTTCAGCGTTTCCCGTAAAAATCGCGGTCCGACGCGCAAAAGTGGGGTATCATAGAAATAGCCTTTTAAAGACGCACCTTTCTTGCCCCACAAAAATTTGCATTTCAAATTAGAAACAAGTCAAATGAACAAAATAGTGTGAATAAGTAAGTATTTCAGGGGTGAGTTAGCAGGTTATTGGGGTAGTAAGTCCTGATATTTTTGGAGGTTGCAGTGGCCACTACGCCATTCAAAATAGGCAGGCTTTAGCATATGCAGTTAGGCCCCGTAGGACAATTTTAGCTAAAATGTGCTCCAAACACTCAAACCGGCTTGTATCTTGCAATCGAAAATATGGGAAACATGACTTAGACATCAAATGATACACTGTATGCCATGTTTCCAAATTGTTATGCACAGTGGTTACAGCATAAAGCGAATGCATGTGAATATATACAAAGGTGCATTGCATTAAACAAGTCCAATGAGGGTGAAAAAAATGGCCGGCCTGCCTGCTTTCATCCATCATTTGTTCTAAATGTATAATTAATCAATGAGCTGAGGTGGAGTCTTAGCCAGTGGTACCATGAGGGGTGTGTAATGCACTTTAGCGTAGACAGCCAATCAGCTGCCAGATTCAATCTGTCAATCAAACACAGCAGCCAATCAGAGAGCTGGCCATTGATCAGCAGGCCCTTTATGACATCACAGACAGACCCACGGAACTCTCTGTGCTTGTCTGCTGGCTGGCTGTCAGTTGGGTGGGTGGGCGGCAGAGAGGGAGGATGTACGTCTCGTTTCTCCTGAAAATTGCGGTTTTTAGGCGTTTCCGGTAAAATTCGCGGTCCGACGCGCAAAAGTGGGGTATCCTAGAAATCGCCTTTTAAAGACGCACCTTTCTGGCCCCACAAAAATGGGCATTTCAAATTAGAAACAAGTCAAATGAACAAAATAGTGCGAATAAGTAAGTATTTCAGGGGTGAGTTAGCAGGTTATTGGGGTAGTAAGTCCTGATATTTTTGGAGGTTGCAGTGGCCACTACGCCATTCAAAATAGGCAGTTTTTAGCATATGCAGTTAGGCCCCGTAGGACAATTTTAGCTAAAATGTGCTCCAAACACTCAAACCGGCTTGTATCTTGCAATCGAAAATATGGGAAACATGACTTAGACATCAAATGATACACTGTATGCCATGTTTCCAAATTGTTATGCACAGTGGTTACAGCATGAAGCGAATGCATGTGAATATACAAAGGTGCATTGCATTAAACAAGTCCAATGAGGGTGAAAAAAAATGGCCGGCCTGCCTGCTTTCATCCATCATTTGTTCTAAATGTATAATTAATCAATGAGCTGAGGTGGAGTCTTAGCCAGTGGTTCCATGAGGGGTGTGTCACTTTAGCGTAGACAGCCAATCAGCTGCCAGATTCAATCTGTCAATCAAACACAGCAGCCAATCAGAGAGCTGGCCATTGATCAGCAGGCCCTTTATGACATCACAGACAGACCCACGGAACTCTCTGTGCTTGTCTGCTGGCTGGCTGTCAGTTGGGTGGGTGGGCGGCAGAGGGGGAGGATGTACGTCTCGTTTCTCCTGAAAATTGCGGTTTTTCTGCGTTTCCGGTAAAAATCGCGGTCCGACGCGCAAAAGTGGGGTATCCTAGAAATCGCCTTTTAAAGATGCACCTTTCTGGCCCCAAAAAAATGGGCATTTCAAATTAGAAACAAGTCAAATGAACAAAATAGTGTGAATAAGTAAGTATTTCAGGGGTGAGTTAGCAGGTTATTGGGGTAGTAAGTCCTGATATTTTTGGAGGTTGCAGTGGCCACAACGCCATTCAAAATAGGCAGGCTTTAGCATATGCAGTTAGGCCCCGTAGGACAATTTTAGCTAAAATGTGCTCCAAACACTCAAACCGGCTTGTATCTTGCAATCGAAAATATGGGAAACATGACTTAGACATCAAATGATACACTGTATGCCATGTTTCCAAATTGTTATGCACAGTGGTTACAGCATGAAGCGAATGCATGTGAATATACAAAGGTGCATTGCATTAAACAAGTCCAATGAGGGTGAAAAAAATGGCCGGCCTGCCTGCTTTCATCCATCATTTGTTCTAAATTTATAATTAATCAATGAGCTGAGGTGGAGTCTTAGCCAGTGGTACCATCAGGGGTGTGTAATGCACTTTAGGGTAGACAGCCAATCAGCTGCCAGATTCAATCTGTCCATCAAACACAGCAGCCAATCAGAGAGCTGGCCATTGATCACAGGCCCTTTATGACATCACAGACAGACCCATGGAACTCTCTGTGCTTGTCTGCTGGCTGTCAGTTGGGTGGGTGGGCGGCAGAGGGGGAGGATGTACGTCTTGTTTCTCCTGAAAATTGCGGTTTTTCGGCGTTTCCGGTAAAAATCGCGGTCCGACGCGCAAAAGTGGGGTATCGTAGAAATCGCCTTTTAAAGACGCACCTTTCTGGCCCCACAAAAATGGGCATTTCAAATTAGAAACAAGTCAAATGAACAAAATAGTGTGAATAAGTAAGTATTTCAGGGGTGAGTTAGCAGGTTATTGGGGTAGTAAGTCCTGATATTTTTGGAGGTTGCAGTGGCCACAACGCCATTCAAAATAGGCAGGCTTTAGCATATGCAGTTAGGCCCCGTAGGACAATTTTAGCTAAAATGTGCTCCAAACACTCAAACCGGCTTGTATCTTGCAATCGAAAATATGGGAAACATGACTTAGACATCAAATGATACACTGTATGCCATGTTTCCAAATTGTTATGCACAGTGGTTACAGCATGAAGCGAATGCATGTGAATATATACAAAGGTGCATTGCATTAAACAAGTCCAATGAGGGTGAAAAAAATGGCCGGCCTGCCTGCTTTCATCCATCATTTGTTCTAAATGTATAATTAATCAATGAGCTGAGGTGGAGTCTTAGCCAGTGGTACCATGAGGGGTGTGTAATGCACTTTAGCGTAGACAGCCAATCAGCTGCCAGATTCAATCTGTCAATCAAACACAGCAGCCAATCAGAGAGCTGGCCATTGATCAGCAGGCCCTTTATGACATCACAGACAGACCCACGGAACTCTCTGTGCTTGTCTGCTGGCTGGCTGTCAGTTGGGTGGGTGGGCGGCAGAGGGGGAGGATGTACGTCTCGTTTCTCCTGAAAATTGCGGTTTTTCGGCGTTTCCGGTAAAAATCGCGGTCCGACGCGCAAAAGTGGGGTATCCTAGAAATTGCCTTTTAAAGACGCACCTTTCTGGCCCTACAAAAATGGGCATTTCAAATTAGAAACAAGTCAAATGAACAAAATAGTGTGAATAAGTAAGTATTTCAGGGGTGAGTTAGCAGGTTATTGGGGTAGTAAGTCCTGATATTTTTGGAGGTTGCAGTGGCCACTACGCCATTCAAAATAGGCAGTTTTTAGCATATGCAGTTAGGCCCCGTAGGACAATTTTAGCTAAAATGTGCTCCAAACACTCAAACCGGCTTGTATCTTGCAATCGAAAATATGGGAAACATGACTTAGACATCAAATGATACACTGTATGCCATGTTTCCAAATTGTTATGCACAGTGGTTACAGCATGAAGCGAATGCATGTGAATATACAAAGGTGCATTGCATTAAACAAGTCCAATGAGGGTGAAAAAAAATGGCCGGCCTGCCTGCTTTCATCCATCATTTGTTCTAAATTTATAATTAATCAATGAGCTGAGGTGGAGTCTTAGCCAGTGGTACCATCAGGGGTGTGTAATGCACTTTAGGGTAGACAGCCAATCAGCTGCCAGATTCAATATGTCCATCAAACACAGCAGCCAATCAGAGAGCTGGCCATTGATCAGCAGGCCCTTTATGACATCACAGACAGACCCACGGAACTCTCTGTGCTTGTCTGCTGGCTGGCTGTCAGTTGGGTGGGTGGGCGGCAGAGGGGGAGGATGTACGTCTCGTTTCTCCTGAAAATTGCGGTTTTTCGGCGTTTCCGGTAAAAATCGCGGTCCGACGCGCAAAAGTGGGGTATCCTAGAAATCGCCTTTTAAAGACGCACCTTTCTGGCCCCACAAAAATGGGCATTTCAAATTAGAAACAAGTCAAATGAACAAAATAGTGTGAATAAGTAAGTATTTCAGGGGTGAGTTAGCAGGTTATTGGGGTAGTAAGTCCTGATATTTTTGGAGGTTGCAGTGGCCACTACGCCATTCAAAATAGGCAGTTTTTAGCATATGCAGTTAGGCCCCGTAGGACAATTTTAGCTAAAATGTGCTCTAAACACTCAAACCGGCTTGTATCTTGCAATCGAAAATATGGGAAACATGACTTAGACATCAAATGATACACTGTATGCCATGTTTCCAAATTGTTATGCACAGTGGTTACAGCATAAAGCGAATGCATGTGAATATATACAAAGGTGCATTGCATTAAACAAGTCCAATGAGGGTGAAAAAAATGGCCGGCCTGCCTGCTTTCATCCATCATTTGTTCTAAATGTATAATTAATCAATGAGCTGAGGTGGAGTCTTAGCCAGTGGTACCATGAGGGGTGTGTAATGCACTTTAGCGTAGACAGCCAATCAGCTGCCAGATTCAATCTGTCAATCAAACACAGCAGCCAATCAGAGAGCTGGCCATTGATCAGCAGGCCCTTTATGACATCACAGACAGACCCACGGAACTCTCTGTGCTTGTCTGCTGGCTGGCTGTCAGTTGGGTGGGTGGGCGGCAGAGAGGGAGGATGTACGTCTCGTTTCTCCTGAAAATTGCGGTTTTTAGGCGTTTCCGGTAAAATTCGCGGTCCGACGCGCAAAAGTGGGGTATCCTAGAAATCGCCTTTTAAAGACGCACCTTTCTGGCCCCACAAAAATGGGCATTTCAAATTAGAAACAAGTCAAATGAACAAAATAGTGTGAATAAGTAAGTATTTCAGGGGTGAGTTAGCAGGTTATTGGGGTAGTAAGTCCTGATATTTTTGGAGGTTGCAGTGGCCACTACGCCATTCAAAATAGGCAGTTTTTAGCATATGCAGTTAGGCCCCGTAGGACAATTTTAGCTAAAATGTGCTCCAAACACTCAAACCGGCTTGTATCTTGCAATCGAAAATATGGGAAACATGACTTAGACATCAAATGATACACTGTATGCCATGTTTCCAAATTGTTATACACAGTGGTTACAGCATGAAGCTAATGCATGTGAATATACAAAGGTGCATTGCATTAAACAAGTCCAATGAGGGTGAAAAAAAATGGCCGGCCTGCCTGCTTTCATCCATCATTTGTTCTAAATGTATAATTAATCAATGAGCTGAGGTGGAGTCTTAGCCAGTGGTACCATGAGGGGTGTGTAATGCACTTTAGCGTAGACAGCCAATCAGCTGCCAGATTCAATCTGTCAATCAAACACAGCAGCCAATCAGAGAGCTGGCCATTGATCAGCAGGCCCTTTATGACATCACGGAACTCTCTGTGCTTGTCTGCTGGCTGGCTGTCAGTTGGGTGGGTGGGCGGCAGAGGGGGAGGATGTACGTCTCGTTTCTCCTGAAAATTGCGGTTTTTCGGCGTTTCCGGTAAAAATCGCGGTCCGACGCGCAAAAGTGGGGTATCGTAGAAATCGCCTTTTAAAGACGCACCTTTCTGGCCCCACAAAAATGGGCATTTCAAATTAGAAACAAGTCAAATGAACAAAATAGTGTGAATAAGTAAGTATTTCAGGGGTGAGTTAGCAGGTTATTGGGGTAGTAAGTCCTGATATTTTTGGAGGTTGCAGTGGCCACAACGCCATTCAAAATAGGCAGGCTTTAGCATATGCAGTTAGGCCCCGTAGGACAATTTTAGCTAAAATGTGCTCCAAACACTCAAACCGGCTTGTATCTTGCAATCGAAAATATGGGAAACATGACTTAGACATCAAATGATACACTGTATGCCATGTTTCCAAATTGTTATGCACAGTGGTTACAGCATGAAGCGAATGCATGTGAATATATACAAAGGTGCATTGCATTAAACAAGTCCAATGAGGGTGAAAAAAATGGCCGGCCTGCCTGCTTTCATCCATCATTTGTTCTAAATGTATAATTAATCAATGAGCTGAGGTGGAGTCTTAGCCAGTGGTACCATGAGGGGTGTGTAATGCACTTTAGCGTAGACAGCCAATCAGCTGCCAGATTCAATCTGTCAATCAAACACAGCAGCCAATCAGAGAGCTGGCCATTGATCAGCAGGCCCTTTATGACATCACAGACAGACCCACGGAACTCTCTGTGCTTGTCTGCTGGCTGGCTGTCAGTTGGGTGGGTGGGCGGCAGAGGGGGAGGATGTACGTCTCGTTTCTCCTGAAAATTGCGGTTTTTCGGCGTTTCCGGTAAAAATCGCGGTCCGACGCGCAAAAGTGGGGTATCCTAGAAATTGCCTTTTAAAGACGCACCTTTCTGGCCCTACAAAAATGGGCATTTCAAATTAGAAACAAGTCAAATGAACAAAATAGTGTGAATAAGTAAGTATTTCAGGGGTGAGTTAGCAGGTTATTGGGGTAGTAAGTCCTGATATTTTTGGAGGTTGCAGTGGCCACTACGCCATTCAAAATTGGCAGTTTTTAGCATATGCAGTTAGGCCCCGTAGGACAATTTTAGCTAAAATGTGCTCCAAACACTCAAACCGGCTTGTATCTTGCAATCGAAAATATGGGAAACATGACTTAGACATCAAATGATACACTGTATGCCATGTTTCCAAATTGTTATGCACAGTGGTTACAGCATGAAGCGAATGCATGTGAATATACAAAGGTGCATTGCATTAAACAAGTCCAATGAGGGTGAAAAAAAATGGCCGGCCTGCCTGCTTTCATCCATCATTTGTTCTAAATTTATAATTAATCAATGAGCTGAGGTGGAGTCTTAGCCAGTGGTACCATCAGGGGTGTGTAATGCACTTTAGGGTAGACAGCCAATCAGCTGCCAGATTCAATATGTCCATCAAACACAGCAGCCAATCAGAGAGCTGGCCATTGATCAGCAGGCCCTTTATGACATCACAGACAGACCCACGGAACTCTCTGTGCTTGTCTGCTGGCTGGCTGTCAGTTGGGTGGGTGGGCGGCAGAGGGGGAGGATGTACGTCTCGTTTCTCCTGAAAATTGCGGTTTTTCGGCGTTTCCGGTAAAAATCGCGGTCCGACGCGCAAAAGTGGGGTATCCTAGAAATCGCCTTTTAAAGACGCACCTTTCTGGCCCCACAAAAATGGGCATTTCAAATTAGAAACAAGTCAAATGAACAAAATAGTGTGAATAAGTAAGTATTTCAGGGGTGAGTTAGCAGGTTATTGGGGTAGTAAGTCCTGATATTTTTGGAGGTTGCAGTGGCCACTACGCCATTCAAAATAGGCAGTTTTTAGCATATGCAGTTAGGCCCCGTAGGACAATTTTAGCTAAAATGTGCTCCAAACACTCAAACCGGCTTGTATCTTGCAATCGAAAATATGGGAAACATGACTTAGACATCAAATGATACACTGTATGCCATGTTTCCAAATTGTTATGCACAGTGGTTACAGCATGAAGCGAATGCATGTGAATATACAAAGGTGCATTGCATTAAACAAGTCCAATGAGGGTGAAAAAAATGGCCGGCCTGCCTGCTTTCATCCATCATTTGTTCTAAATTTATAATTAATCAATGAGCTGAGGTGGAGTCTTAGCCAGTGGTACCATCAGGGGTGTGTAATGCACTTTAGGGTAGACAGCCAATCAGCTGCCAGATTCAATCTGTCCAACAAACACAGCAGCCAATCAGAGAGCTGGCCATTGATCAGCAGGCCCTTTATGACATCACAGACAGACCCACGGAACTCTCTGTGCTTGTCTGCTGGCTGTCAGTTGGGTGGGTGGGCGGCAGAGGGGGAGGATGTACGTCTCGTTTCTCCTGAAAATTGCGGTTTTTCGGCGTTTCCGGTAAAAATCGCGGTCCGACGCGCAAAAGTGGGGTATCCTAGAAATCGCCTATTAAAGACGCACCTTTCTGGCCCCACAAAAATGGGCATTTCAAATTAGAAACAAGTCAAATGAACAAAATAGTGTGAATAAGTAAGTATTTCAGGGGTGAGTTAGCAGGTTATTGGGGTAGTAAGTCCTGATATTTTTGGAGGTTGGAGTGGCCACTACGCCATTCAAAATAGGCAGGCTTAGCATATGCAGTTAGGCCCCGTAGGACAATTTTAGCTAAAATGTGCTCCAAACACTCAAACCGGCTTGTATCTTGCAATCGAAAATATGGGAAACATGACTTAGACATCAAATGATACACTGTATGCCATGTTTCCAAATTGTTATGCACAGTGGTTACAGCATGAAGCGAATGCATGTGAATATACAAAGGTGCATTGCATTAAACAAGTCCAATGAGGGTGAAAAAAAATGGCCGGCCTGCCTGCTTTCATCCATCATTTGTTCTAAATGTATAATTAATCAATGAGCTGAGGTGGAGTGGTACCATGAGGGGTGTGTAATGCACTTTAGCGTAGACAGCCAATCAGCTGCGAGATTCAATCTGTCAATCAAACACAGCAGCCAATCAGAGAGCTGGCCATTGATCAGCAGGCCCTTTATGACATCACAGACAGACCCACGGAACTCTCTGTGCTTGTCTGCTGGCTGGCTGTCAGTTGGGTGGGTGGGCGGCAGAGGCGGAGGATGTACGTCTCGTTTCTCCTGAAAATTGCGGTTTTTCGGCGTTTCCGGTAAAAATCGCGGTCCGACGCGCAAAAGTGGGGTATCGTAGAAATCGCCTATTAAAGACGCACCTTTCTGGCCCCACAAAAATGGGCATTTCAAATTAGAAACAAGTCAAATGAACAAAATAGTGTGAATAAGTAAGTATTTCAGGGGTGAGTTAGCAGGTTATTGGGGTAGTAAGTCCTGATATTTTTGGAGGTTGGAGTGGCCACTACGCCATTCAAAATAGGCAGGCTTAGCATATGCAGTTAGGCCCCGTAGGACAATTTTAGCTAAAATGTGCTCCAAACACTCAAACCGGCTTGTATCTTGCAATCGAAAATATGGGAAACATGACTTAGACATCAAATGATACACTGTATGCCATGTTTCCAAATTGTTATGCACAGTGGTTACAGCATGAAGCGAATGCATGTGAATATACAAAGGTGCATTGCATTAAACAAGTCCAATGAGGGTGAAAAAAAATGGCCGGCCTGCCTGCTTTCATCCATCATTTGTTCTAAATGTATAATTAATCAATAAGCTGAGGTGGAGTCTTAGCCAGTGGTACCATCAGGGGTGTGTAATGCACTTTAGGGTAGACAGCCAATCAGCTGCCAGATTCAATCTGTCCATCAAACACAGCAGCCAATCAGAGAGCTGGCCATTGATCAGCAGGCCCTTTATGACATCACAGACAGACCCACGGAACTCTCTGTGCTTGTCTGCTGGCTGTCAGTTGGGTGGGTGGGCGGCAGAGGGGGAGGATGTACGTCTCGTTTCTCCTGAAAATTGCGGTTTTTTGGCGTTTCCAGTAAAAATCGCGGTCCGACGCGCAAAAGTGGGGTATCGTAGAAATCGCCTTTTAAAGACGCACCTTTCTGGCCCCACAAAAATGGGCATTTCAAATTAGAAACAAGTCAAATGAACAAAATAGTGTGAATAAGTAAGTATTTCAGGGGTGAGTTAGCAGGTTATTGGGGTAGTAAGTCCTGATATTTTTGGAGGTTGCAGTGGCCACTACGCCATTCAAAATAGGCAGGCTTTAGCATATGCAGTTAGGCCCCGTAGGACAATTTTAGCTAAAATGTGCTCCAAACACTCAAACCGGCTTGTATCTTGCAATCGAAAATATGGGAAACATGACTTAGACATCAAATGATACACTGTATGCCATGTTTCCAAATTGTTATGCACAGTGGTTACAGCATGAAGCGAATGTATGTGAATATATACAAAGGTGCATTGCATTAAACAAGTCCAATGAGGGTGAAAAAAATGGCCGGCCTGCCTGCTTTCATCCATCATTTGTTCTAAATGTATAATTAATCAATGAGCTGAGGTGGAGTCTTAGCCAGTGGTACCATGAGGGGTGTGTAATGCACTTTAGCGTAGACAGCCAATCAGCTGCCAGATTCAATCTGTCAATCAAACACAGCAGCCAATCAGAGAGCTGGCCATTGATCAGCAGGCCCTTTATGACATCACAGACAGACCCACGGAACTCTCTGTGCTTGTCTGCTGGCTGGCTGTCAGTTGGGTGGGTGGGCGGCAGAGGGGGAGGATGTACGTCTCGTTTCTCCTGAAAATTGCGGTTTTTCGGCGTTTCCGGTAAAAATCGCGGTCCGACGCGCAAAAGTGGGGTATCGTAGAAATCGCCTTTTAAAGACGCACCTTTCTGGCCCCACAAAAATGGGCATTTCAAATTAGAAACAAGTCAAATGAACAAAATAGTGTGAATAAGTAAGTATTTCAGGGGTGAGTTAGCAGGTTATTGGGGTAGTAAGTCCTGATATTTTTGGAGGTTGCAGTGGCCACTACGCCATTCAAAATAGGCAGTTTTTAGCATATGCAGTTAGGCCCCGTAGGACAATTTTAGCTAAAATGTGCTCCAAACACTCAAACCAGCTTGTATCTTGCAATCGAAAATATGGGAAACATGACTTAGACATCAAATGATACACTGTATGCCATGTTTCCAAATTGTTATGCACAGTGGTTACAGCATGAAGCGAATGCATGTGAATATACAAAGGTGCATTGCATTAAACAAGTCCAATGAGGGTGAAAAAAATGGCCGGCCTGCCTGCTTTCATCCATCATTTGTTCTAAATTTATAATTAATCAATGAGCTGAGGTGGAGTCTTAGCCAGTGGTACCATCAGGGGTGTGTAATGCACTTTAGGGTAGACAGCTAATCAGCTGCCAGATTCAATCTGTCCATCAAACACAGCAGCCAATCAGAGAGCTGGCCATTGATCAGCAGGCCCTTTATGACATCACAGACAGTCCAACGGAACTCTCTGTGCTTGTCTGCTGGCTGTCAGTTGGGTGGGTGGGCGGCAGAGGGGGAGGATGTACGTCTCGTTTCTCCTGAAAATTGCGGTTTTTCGGCGTTTCCGGTAAAAATCGCGGTCCGACGCGCAAAAGTGGGGTATCGTAGAAATCGCCTTTTAAAGACGCACCTTTCTGGCCCTACAAAAATGGGCATTTCAAATTAGAAACAAGTCAAATGAACAAAATAGTGTGAATAAGTAAGTATTTCAGGGGTGAGTTAGCAGGTTATTGGGGTAGTAAGTCCTGATATTTTTGGAGGTTGCAGTGGCCACTACGCCATTCAAAATAGGCAGTTTTTAGCATATGCAGTTAGGCCCCGTAGGACAATTTTAGCTAAAATGTGCTCCAAACACTCAAACCGGCTTGTATCTTGCAATCGAAAATATGGGAAACATGACTTAGACATCAAATGATACACTGTATGCCATGTTTCCAAATTGTTATGCACAGTGGTTACAGCATGAAGCGAATGCATGTGAATATACAAAGGTGCATTGCATTAAACAAGTCCAATGAGGGTGAAAAAAAATGGCCGGCCTGCCTGCTTTCATCCATCATTTGTTCTAAATGTATAATTAATCAATAAGCTGAGGTGGAGTCTTAGCCAGTGGTACCATCAGGGGTGTGTAATGCACTTTAGGGTAGACAGCCAATCAGCTGCCAGATTCAATCTGTCCATCAAACACAGCAGCCAATCAGAGAGCTGGCCATTGATCAGCAGGCCCTTTATGACATCACAGACAGACCCACGGAACTCTCTGTGCTTGTCTGCTGGCTGTCAGTTGGGTGGGTGGGCGGCAGAGGGGGAGGATGTACGTCTCGTTTCTCCTGAAAATTGCGGTTTTTTGGCGTTTCCAGTAAAAATCGCTGTCCGACGCGCAAAAGTGGGGTATCGTAGAAATCGCCTTTTAAAGACGCACCTTTCTGGCCCCACAAAAATGGGCATTTCAAATTAGAAACAAGTCAAATGAACAAAATAGTGTGAATAAGTAAGTATTTCAGGGGTGAGTTAGCAGGTTATTGGGGTAGTAAGTCCTGATATTTTTGGAGGTTGCAGTGGCCACTACGCCATTCAAAATTGGCAGTTTTTAGCATATGCAGTTAGGCCCCGTAGGTCAATTTTAGCTAAAATGTGCTCCAAACACTCAAACCGGCTTGTATCTTGCAATCGAAAATATGGGAAACATGACTTAGACATCAAATGATACACTGTATGCCATGTTTCCAAATTGTTATGCACAGTGGTTACAGCATGAAGCGAATGCATGTGAATATACAAAGGTGCATTGCATTAAACAAGTCCAATGAGGGTGAAAAAAAATGGCCAGCCTGCCTGCTTTCATCCATCATTTGTTCTAAATGTATAATTAATCAATGAGCTGAGGTGGAGTCTTAGCCAGTGGTACCATGAGGGGTGTGTAATGCACTTTAGCGTAGACAGCCAATCAGCTGCCAGATTCAATCTGTCAATCAAACACATCAGCCAATCAGAGAGCTGGCCATTGATCAGCAGGCCCTTTATGACATCACATCAGACCCACGGAACTCTCTGTGCTTGTCTGCTGGCTGTCAGTTGGGTGGGTGGGCGGCAGAGGGGGAGGATGTACGTCTCGTTTCTCCTGAAAATTGCGGTTTTTCAGCGTTTCCGGTAAAAATCGCGGTCCGACGCGCAAAAGTGGGGTATCGTAGAAATCGCCTTTTAAAGACGCACCTTTCTGGCCCCACAAAAATGGGCATTTCAAATTAGAAACAAGTCAAATGAACAAAATAGTGTGAATAAGTAAGTATTTCAGGGGTGAGTTAGCAGGTTATTGGGGTAGTAAGTCCTGATATTTTTGGAGGTTGGAGTGGCCACTACGCCATTCAAAATAGGCAGGCTTTAGCATATGCAGTTAGGCCCCGTAGGACAATTTTAGCTAAAATGTGCTCCAAACACTCAAACCGGCTTGTATCTTGCAATCGAAAATATGGGAAACATGACTTAGACATCAAATGATACACTGTATGCCATGTTTCCAAATTGTTATGCACAGTGGTTACAGCATGAAGCGAATGCATGTGAATATATACAAAGGTGCATTGCATTAAACAAGTCCAATGAGGGTGAAAAAAATGGCCGGCCTGCCTGCTTTCATCCATCATTTGTTCTAAATGTATAATTAATCAATGAGCTGAGGTGGAGTCTTAGCCAGTGGTACCATGAGGGGTGTGTAATGCACTTTAGCGTATACAGCCAATCAGCTGCCAGATTCAATCTGTCAATCAAACACATCAGCCAATCAGAGAGCTGGCCATTGATCAGCAGGCCCTTTATGACATCACATCAGACCCACGGAACTCTCTGTGCTTGTCTGCTGGCTGTCAGTTGGGTGGGTGGGCGGCAGAGGGGGAGGATGTACGTCTCGTTTCTCCTGAAAATTGCGGTTTTTCAGCGTTTCCGGTAAAAATCGCGGTCCGACGCGCAAAAGTGGGGTATCGTAGAAATCGCCTTTTAAAGACGCACCTTTCTGGCCCCACAAAAATGGGCATTTCAAATTAGAAACAAGTCAAATGAACAAAATAGTGTGAATAAGTAAGTATTTCAGGGGTGAGTTAGCAGGTTATTGGGGTAGTAAGTCCTGATATTTTTGGAGGTTGGCGTGGCCACTACGCCATTCAAAATAGGCAGGCTTTAGCATATGCAGTTAGGCCCCGTAGGACAATTTTAGCTAAAATGTGCTCCAAACACTCAAACCGGCTTGTATCTTGCAATCGAAAATATGGGAAACATGACTTAGACATCAAATGATACACTGTATGCCATGTTTCCAAATTGTTATGCACAGTGGTTACAGCATGAAGCGAATGCATGTGAATATATACAAAGGTGCATTGCATTAAACAAGTCCAATGAGGGTGAAAAAAATGGCCGGCCTGCCTGCTTTCATCCATCATTTGTTCTAAATGTATAATTAATCAATGAGCTGAGGTGGAGTCTTAGCCAGTGGTACCATGAGGGGTGTGTAATGCACTTTAGCGTATACAGCCAATCAGCTGCCAGATTCAATCTGTCAATCAAACACAGCAGCCAATCAGAGAGCTGGCCATTGATCAGCAGGCCCTTTATGACATCACAGACAGACCCACTGAACTCTCTGTGCTTGTCTGCTGGCTGGCTGTCAGTTGGGTGGGTGGGCGGCAGAGGGGGAGGATGTACGTCTCGTTTCTCCTGAAAATTGCGGTTTTTCAGCGTTTACGGTAAAAATCGCGGTCCGACGCGCAAAAGTGGGGTATCCTAGAAATCGCCTTTTAAAGACGCACCTTTCTGGCCCCACAAAAATGGGCATTTCAAATTAGAAACAAGTCAAATGAACAAAATAGTGTGAATAAGTAAGTATTTCAGGGGTGAGTTAGCAGGTTATTGGGGTAGTAAGTCCTGATATTTTTGGAGGTTGCAGTGGCCACTACGCCATTCAAAATAGGCAGTTTTTAGCATATGCAGTTAGGCCCCGTAGGAAAATTTTAGCTAAAATGTGCTCCAAACACTCAAACCGGCTTGTATCTTGCAATCGAAAATATGGGAAACATGACTTAGACATCAAATGATACACTGTATGCCATGTTTCCAAATTGTTATGCACAGTGGTTACAGCATGAAGCGAATGCATGTGAATATACAAAGGTGCATTGTATTAAACAATTCCAATGAGGGTGAAAAAAAATGGCCGGCCTGCCTGCTTTCATCCATCATTTGTTCTAAATGTATAATTAATCAATGAGCTGAGGTGGAGTCTTAGCCAGTGGTACCATCAGGGGTGTGTAATGCACTTTAGGGTAGACAGCCAATCAGCTGCCAGATTCAATCTGTCCATCAAACACAGCAGCCAATCAGAGAGCTGGCCATTGATCAGCAGGCCCTTTATGACATCACATCAGACCCACGGAACTCTCTGTGCTTGTCTGCTGGCTGGCTGTCAGTTGGGTGGGTGGGCGGCAGAGGGGGAGGATGTACGTCTCGTTTCTCCTGAAAATTGTGGTTTTTCGGCGTTTCCGGTAAAAATCGCGGTCCGACGCGCAAAAGTGGGGTATCCTAGAAATCGCCTTTTAAAGACGCACCTTTCTGGCCCCACAAAAATGGGCATTTCAAATTAGAAACAAGTCAAATGAACAAAATAGTGTGAATAAGTTAGTATTTCAGGGGTGAGTTAGCAGGTTATTGGGGTAGTAAGTCCTGATATTTTTGGAGGTTGCAGTGGCCACTACGCCATTCAAAATAGGCAGTTTTTAGCATATGCAGTTAGGCCCCGTAGGTCAATTTTAGCTAAAATGTGCTCCAAACACTCAAACCGGCTTGTATCTTGCAATCGAAAATATGGGAAACATGACTTAGACATCAAATGATACACTGTATGCCATGTTTCCAAATTGTTATGCACAGTGGTTACAGCATGAAGCGAATGCATGTGAATATATACAAAGGTGCATTGCATTAAACAAGTCCAATGAGGGTGAAAAAAATGGCCGGCCTGCCTGCTTTCATCCATCATTTGTTCTAAATGTATAATTAATCAATGAGCTGGGGTGGAGTCTTAGCCAGTGGTACCATGAGGGGTGTGTAATGCACTTTAGCGTAGACAGCCAATCAGCTGCCAGATTCAATCTGTCAATCAAACACAGCAGCCAATCAGAGAGCTGGCCATTGATCAGCAGGCCCTTTATGACATCACAGACAGACCCACGGAACTCTCTGTGCTTGTCTGCTGGCTGGCTGTCAGTTGGGTGGGTGGGCGGCAGAGGGGGAGGATGTACGTCTCGTTTCTCCTGAAAATTGGGTTTTTTCGGCGTTTCCGGTTAAAATCGCGGTCCGACGCGCAAAAGTGGGGTATCCTAGAAATCGCCTTTTAAAGACGCACCTTTCTGGCCCCACAAAAATGGGCATTTTAAATTAGAAACAAGTCAAATGAACAAAATAGTGTGAATAAGTAAGTATTTCAGGGGTGAGTTAGCAGGTTATTGGGGTAGTAAGTCCTGATATTTTTGGAGGTTGCAGTGGCCACTACCTCATTCAAAATAGGCAGTTTTTAGCATATGCAGTTAGGCCCCGTAGGACAATTTTAGCTAAAATGTGCTCCAAACACTCAAACCGGCTTGTATCTTGCAATCGAAAATATGGGAAACATGACTTAGACATCAAATGATACACTGTATGCCATGTTTCCAAATTGTTATGCACAGTGGTAACAGCATGAAGCGAATGCATGTGAATATACAAAGGTGCATTGCATTAAACAAGTCCAATGAGGGTGAAAAAAATGGCCGGCCTGCCTGCTTTCATCCATCATTTGTTCTAAATTTATAATTAATCAATGAGCTGAGGTGGAGTCTTAGCCAGTGGTACCATCAGGGGTGTGTAATGCACTTTAGGGTAGACAGCCAATCAGCTGCCAGATTCAATCTGTCCATCAAACACAGCAGCCAATCAGAGAGCTGGCCATTGATCAGCAGGCCCTTTATGACATCACAGACAGACCCACGGAACTCTCTGTGCTTGTCTGCTGGCTGTCAGTTGGGTGGGTGGGCGGCAGAGGGGGAGGATGTACGTCTCGTTTCTCCTGAAAATTGCGGTTTTTCAGCGTTTCCCGTAAAAATCGCGGTCCGACGCGCAAAAGTGGGGTATCATAGAAATAGCCTTTTAAAGACGCACCTTTCTTGCCCCACAAAAATTTGCATTTCAAATTAGAAACAAGTCAAATGAACAAAATAGTGTGAATAAGTAAGTATTTCAGGGGTGAGTTAGCAGGTTATTGGGGTAGTAAGTCCTGATATTTTTGGAGGTTGCAGTGGCCACTACGCCATTCAAAATAGGCAGGCTTTAGCATATGCAGTTAGGCCCCGTAGGACAATTTTAGCTAAAATGTGCTCCAAACACTCAAACCGGCTTGTATCTTGCAATCGAAAATATGGGAAACATGACTTAGACATCAAATGATACACTGTATGCCATGTTTCCAAATTGTTATGCACAGTGGTTACAGCATGAAGCGAATGCATGTGAATATACAAAGGTGCATTGCATTAAACAAGTCCAATGAGGGTGAAAAAAAATGGCCGGCCTGCCTGCTTTCATCCATCATTTGTTCTAAATGTATAATTAATCAATGAGCTGAGGTGGAGTCTTAGCCAGTGGTACCATGAGGGGTGTGTAATGCACTTTAGCGTAGACAGCCAATCAGCTGCCAGATTCAATCTGTCAATCAAACACAGCAGCCAATCAGAGAGCTGGCCATTGATCAGCAGGCCCTTTATGACATCACAGACAGACCCACGGAACTCTCTGTGCTTGTCTGCTGGCTGGCTGTCAGTTGGGTGGGTGGGCGGCAGAGGGGGAGGATGTACGTCTCGTTTCTCCTGAAAATTGGGTTTTTTCGGCGTTTCCGGTAAAAATCGCGGTCCGACGCGCAAAAGTGGGGTATCCTAGAAATCGCCTTTTAAAGACGTACCTTTCTGGCCCCACAAAAATGGGCATTTCAAATTAGAAACAAGTCAAATGAACAAAATAGTGTGAATAAGTAAGTATTTCAGGGGTGAGTTAGCAGGTTATTGGGGTAGTAAGTCCTGATATTTTTGGAGGTTGCAGTGGCCACTACCTCATTCAAAATAGGCAGTTTTTAGCATATGCAGTTAGGCCCCGTAGGACAATTTTAGCTAAAATGTGCTCCAAACACTCAAACCGGCTTGTATCTTGCAATCGAAAATATGGGAAACATGACTTAGACATCAAATGATACACTGTATGCCATGTTTCCAAATTGTTATGCACAGTGGTTACAGCATGAAGCGAATGCATGTGAATATACAAAGGTGCATTGCATTAAAGAAGTCCAATGAGGGTGAAAAAAATGGCCGGCCTGCCTGCTTTCATCCATCATTTGTTCTAAATTTATAATTAATCAATGAGCTGAGGTGGAGTCTTAGCCAGTGGTACCATCAGGGGTGTGTAATGCACTTTAGGGTAGACAGCCAATCAGCTGCCAGATTCAATCTGTCCATCAAACACAGCAGCCAATCAGAGAGCTGGCCATTGATCAGCAAGCCCTTTATGACATCACAGACAGACCCACGGAACTCTCTGTGCTTGTCTGCTGGCTGTCAGTTGGGTGGGTGGGCGGCAGAGGGGGAGGATGTACGTCTCGTTTCTCATGAAAATTGCGGTTTTTCAGCGTTTCCCGTAAAAATCGCGGTCCGACGCGCAAAAGTGGGGTATCATAGAAATAGCCTTTTAAAGACGCACCTTTCTTGCCCCACAAAAATTTGCATTTCAAATTAGAAACAAGTCAAATGAACAAAATAGTGTGAATAAGTAAGTATTTCAGGGGTGAGTTAGCAGGTTATTGGGGTAGTAAGTCCTGATATTTTTGGAGGTTGCAGTGGCCACTACGCCATTCAAAATAGGCAGGCTTTAGCATATGCAGTTAGGCCCCGTAGGACAATTTTAGCTAAAATGTGCTCCAAACACTCAAACCGGCTTGTATCTTGCAATCGAAAATATGGGAAACATGACTTAGACATCAAATGATACACTGTATGCCATGTTTCCAAATTGTTATGCACAGTGGTTACAGCATAAAGCGAATGCATGTGAATATATACAAAGGTGCATTGCATTAAACAAGTCCAATGAGGGTGAAAAAAATGGCCGGCCTGCCTGCTTTCATCCATCATTTGTTCTAAATGTATAATTAATCAATGAGCTGAGGTGGAGTCTTAGCCAGTGGTACCATGAGGGGTGTGTAATGCACTTTAGCGTAGACAGCCAATCAGCTGCCAGATTCAATCTGTCAATCAAACACAGCAGCCAATCAGAGAGCTGGCCATTGATCAGCAGGCCCTTTATGACATCACAGACAGACCCACGGAACTCTCTGTGCTTGTCTGCTGGCTGGCTGTCAGTTGGGTGGGTGGGCGGCAGAGAGGGAGGATGTACGTCTCGTTTCTCCTGAAAATTGCGGTTTTTAGGCGTTTCCGGTAAAATTCGCGGTCCGACGCGCAAAAGTGGGGTATCCTAGAAATCGCCTTTTAAAGACGCACCTTTCTGGCCCCACAAAAATGGGCATTTCAAATTAGAAACAAGTCAAATGAACAAAATAGTGCGAATAAGTAAGTATTTCAGGGGTGAGTTAGCAGGTTATTGGGGTAGTAAGTCCTGATATTTTTGGAGGTTGCAGTGGCCACTACGCCATTCAAAATAGGCAGTTTTTAGCATATGCAGTTAGGCCCCGTAGGACAATTTTAGCTAAAATGTGCTCCAAACACTCAAACCGGCTTGTATCTTGCAATCGAAAATATGGGAAACATGACTTAGACATCAAATGATACACTGTATGCCATGTTTCCAAATTGTTATGCACAGTGGTTACAGCATGAAGCGAATGCATGTGAATATACAAAGGTGCATTGCATTAAACAAGTCCAATGAGGGTGAAAAAAAATGGCCGGCCTGCCTGCTTTCATCCATCATTTGTTCTAAATGTATAATTAATCAATGAGCTGAGGTGGAGTCTTAGCCAGTGGTTCCATGAGGGGTGTGTCACTTTAGCGTAGACAGCCAATCAGCTGCCAGATTCAATCTGTCAATCAAACACAGCAGCCAATCAGAGAGCTGGCCATTGATCAGCAGGCCCTTTATGACATCACAGACAGACCCACGGAACTCTCTGTGCTTGTCTGCTGGCTGGCTGTCAGTTGGGTGGGTGGGCGGCAGAGGGGGAGGATGTACGTCTCGTTTCTCCTGAAAATTGCGGTTTTTCTGCGTTTCCGGTAAAAATCGCGGTCCGACGCGCAAAAGTGGGGTATCCTAGAAATCGCCTTTTAAAGATGCACCTTTCTGGCCCCAAAAAAATGGGCATTTCAAATTAGAAACAAGTCAAATGAACAAAATAGTGTGAATAAGTAAGTATTTCAGGGGTGAGTTAGCAGGTTATTGGGGTAGTAAGTCCTGATATTTTTGGAGGTTGCAGTGGCCACAACGCCATTCAAAATAGGCAGGCTTTAGCATATGCAGTTAGGCCCCGTAGGACAATTTTAGCTAAAATGTGCTCCAAACACTCAAACCGGCTTGTATCTTGCAATCGAAAATATGGGAAACATGACTTAGACATCAAATGATACACTGTATGCCATGTTTCCAAATTGTTATGCACAGTGGTTACAGCATGAAGCGAATGCATGTGAATATACAAAGGTGCATTGCATTAAACAAGTCCAATGAGGGTGAAAAAAATGGCCGGCCTGCCTGCTTTCATCCATCATTTGTTCTAAATTTATAATTAATCAATGAGCTGAGGTGGAGTCTTAGCCAGTGGTACCATCAGGGGTGTGTAATGCACTTTAGGGTAGACAGCCAATCAGCTGCCAGATTCAATCTGTCCATCAAACACAGCAGCCAATCAGAGAGCTGGCCATTGATCACAGGCCCTTTATGACATCACAGACAGACCCATGGAACTCTCTGTGCTTGTCTGCTGGCTGTCAGTTGGGTGGGTGGGCGGCAGAGGGGGAGGATGTACGTCTTGTTTCTCCTGAAAATTGCGGTTTTTCGGCGTTTCCGGTAAAAATCGCGGTCCGACGCGCAAAAGTGGGGTATCGTAGAAATCGCCTTTTAAAGACGCACCTTTCTGGCCCCACAAAAATGGGCATTTCAAATTAGAAACAAGTCAAATGAACAAAATAGTGTGAATAAGTAAGTATTTCAGGGGTGAGTTAGCAGGTTATTGGGGTAGTAAGTCCTGATATTTTTGGAGGTTGCAGTGGCCACAACGCCATTCAAAATAGGCAGGCTTTAGCATATGCAGTTAGGCCCCGTAGGACAATTTTAGCTAAAATGTGCTCCAAACACTCAAACCGGCTTGTATCTTGCAATCGAAAATATGGGAAACATGACTTAGACATCAAATGATACACTGTATGCCATGTTTCCAAATTGTTATGCACAGTGGTTACAGCATGAAGCGAATGCATGTGAATATATACAAAGGTGCATTGCATTAAACAAGTCCAATGAGGGTGAAAAAAATGGCCGGCCTGCCTGCTTTCATCCATCATTTGTTCTAAATGTATAATTAATCAATGAGCTGAGGTGGAGTCTTAGCCAGTGGTACCATGAGGGGTGTGTAATGCACTTTAGCGTAGACAGCCAATCAGCTGCCAGATTCAATCTGTCAATCAAACACAGCAGCCAATCAGAGAGCTGGCCATTGATCAGCAGGCCCTTTATGACATCACAGACAGACCCACGGAACTCTCTGTGCTTGTCTGCTGGCTGGCTGTCAGTTGGGTGGGTGGGCGGCAGAGGGGGAGGATGTACGTCTCGTTTCTCCTGAAAATTGCGGTTTTTCGGCGTTTCCGGTAAAAATCGCGGTCCGACGCGCAAAAGTGGGGTATCCTAGAAATTGCCTTTTAAAGACGCACCTTTCTGGCCCTACAAAAATGGGCATTTCAAATTAGAAACAAGTCAAATGAACAAAATAGTGTGAATAAGTAAGTATTTCAGGGGTGAGTTAGCAGGTTATTGGGGTAGTAAGTCCTGATATTTTTGGAGGTTGCAGTGGCCACTACGCCATTCAAAATAGGCAGTTTTTAGCATATGCAGTTAGGCCCCGTAGGACAATTTTAGCTAAAATGTGCTCCAAACACTCAAACCGGCTTGTATCTTGCAATCGAAAATATGGGAAACATGACTTAGACATCAAATGATACACTGTATGCCATGTTTCCAAATTGTTATGCACAGTGGTTACAGCATGAAGCGAATGCATGTGAATATACAAAGGTGCATTGCATTAAACAAGTCCAATGAGGGTGAAAAAAAATGGCCGGCCTGCCTGCTTTCATCCATCATTTGTTCTAAATTTATAATTAATCAATGAGCTGAGGTGGAGTCTTAGCCAGTGGTACCATCAGGGGTGTGTAATGCACTTTAGGGTAGACAGCCAATCAGCTGCCAGATTCAATATGTCCATCAAACACAGCAGCCAATCAGAGAGCTGGCCATTGATCAGCAGGCCCTTTATGACATCACAGACAGACCCACGGAACTCTCTGTGCTTGTCTGCTGGCTGGCTGTCAGTTGGGTGGGTGGGCGGCAGAGGGGGAGGATGTACGTCTCGTTTCTCCTGAAAATTGCGGTTTTTCGGCGTTTCCGGTAAAAATCGCGGTCCGACGCGCAAAAGTGGGGTATCCTAGAAATCGCCTTTTAAAGACGCACCTTTCTGGCCCCACAAAAATGGGCATTTCAAATTAGAAACAAGTCAAATGAACAAAATAGTGTGAATAAGTAAGTATTTCAGGGGTGAGTTAGCAGGTTATTGGGGTAGTAAGTCCTGATATTTTTGGAGGTTGCAGTGGCCACTACGCCATTCAAAATAGGCAGTTTTTAGCATATGCAGTTAGGCCCCGTAGGACAATTTTAGCTAAAATGTGCTCTAAACACTCAAACCGGCTTGTATCTTGCAATCGAAAATATGGGAAACATGACTTAGACATCAAATGATACACTGTATGCCATGTTTCCAAATTGTTATGCACAGTGGTTACAGCATAAAGCGAATGCATGTGAATATATACAAAGGTGCATTGCATTAAACAAGTCCAATGAGGGTGAAAAAAATGGCCGGCCTGCCTGCTTTCATCCATCATTTGTTCTAAATGTATAATTAATCAATGAGCTGAGGTGGAGTCTTAGCCAGTGGTACCATGAGGGGTGTGTAATGCACTTTAGCGTAGACAGCCAATCAGCTGCCAGATTCAATCTGTCAATCAAACACAGCAGCCAATCAGAGAGCTGGCCATTGATCAGCAGGCCCTTTATGACATCACAGACAGACCCACGGAACTCTCTGTGCTTGTCTGCTGGCTGGCTGTCAGTTGGGTGGGTGGGCGGCAGAGAGGGAGGATGTACGTCTCGTTTCTCCTGAAAATTGCGGTTTTTAGGCGTTTCCGGTAAAATTCGCGGTCCGACGCGCAAAAGTGGGGTATCCTAGAAATCGCCTTTTAAAGACGCACCTTTCTGGCCCCACAAAAATGGGCATTTCAAATTAGAAACAAGTCAAATGAACAAAATAGTGTGAATAAGTAAGTATTTCAGGGGTGAGTTAGCAGGTTATTGGGGTAGTAAGTCCTGATATTTTTGGAGGTTGCAGTGGCCACTACGCCATTCAAAATAGGCAGTTTTTAGCATATGCAGTTAGGCCCCGTAGGACAATTTTAGCTAAAATGTGCTCCAAACACTCAAACCGGCTTGTATCTTGCAATCGAAAATATGGGAAACATGACTTAGACATCAAATGATACACTGTATGCCATGTTTCCAAATTGTTATACACAGTGGTTACAGCATGAAGCTAATGCATGTGAATATACAAAGGTGCATTGCATTAAACAAGTCCAATGAGGGTGAAAAAAAATGGCCGGCCTGCCTGCTTTCATCCATCATTTGTTCTAAATGTATAATTAATCAATGAGCTGAGGTGGAGTCTTAGCCAGTGGTACCATGAGGGGTGTGTAATGCACTTTAGCGTAGACAGCCAATCAGCTGCCAGATTCAATCTGTCAATCAAACACAGCAGCCAATCAGAGAGCTGGCCATTGATCAGCAGGCCCTTTATGACATCACAGACAGACCCACGGAACTCTCTGTGCTTGTCTGCTGGCTGGCTGTCAGTTGGGTGGGTGGGCGGCAGAGGGGGAGGATGCACGTCTCGTTTCTCCTGAAAATTGCGGTTTTTCTGCGTTTCCGGTAAAAATCGCGGTCCGACGCGCAAAAGTGGGGTATCCTAGAAATCGCCTTTTAAAGATGCACCTTTCTGGCCCCCAAAAAATGGGCATTTCAAATTAGAAACAAGTCAAATGAACAAAATAGTGTGAATAAGTAAGTATTTCAGGGGTGAGTTAGCAGGTTCTTGGGGTAGTAAGTCCTGATATTTTTGGAGGTTGCAGTGGCCACAACGCCATTCAAAATAGGCAGGCTTTAGCATATGCAGTTAGGCCCCGTAGGACAATTTTAGCTAAAATGTGCTCCAAACACTCAAACCGGCTTGTATCTTGCAATCGAAAATATGGGAAACATGACTTAGACATCAAATGATACACTGTATGCCATGTTTCCAAATTGTTATGCACAGTGGTTACAGCATGAAGCGAATGCATGTGAATATACAAAGGTGCATTGCATTAAACAAGTCCAATGAGGGTGAAAAAAATGGCCGGCCTGCCTGCTTTCATCCATCATTTGTTCTAAATTTATAATTAATCAATGAGCTGAGGTGGAGTCTTAGCCAGTGGTACCATCAGGGGTGTGTAATGCACTTTAGGGTAGACAGCCAATCAGCTGCCAGATTCAATCTGTCCATCAAACACAGCAGCCAATCAGAGAGCTGGCCATTGATCAGCAGGCCCTTTATGACATCACAGACAGACCCATGGAACTCTCTGTGCTTGTCTGCTGGCTGTCAGTTGGGTGGGTGGGCGGCAGAGGGGGAGGATGTACGTCTCGTTTCTCCTGAAAATTGCGGTTTTTCAGCGTTTCCGGTAAAAATCGCGGTCCGACGCGCAAAAGTGGGGTATCGTAGAAATCGCCTTTTAAAGACGCACCTTTCTGGCCCCACAAAAATGGGCATTTCAAATTAGAAACAAGTCAAATGAACAAAATAGTGTGAATAAGTAAGTATTTCAGGGGTGAGTTAGCAGGTTATTGGGGTAGTAAGTCCTGATATTTTTGGAGGTTGCAGTGGCCACAACGCCATTCAAAATAGGCAGGCTTTAGCATATGCAGTTAGGCCCCGTAGGACAATTTTAGCTAAAATGTGCTCCAAACACTCAAACCGGCTTGTATCTTGCAATCGAAAATATGGGAAACATGACTTAGACATCAAATGATACACTGTATGCCATGTTTCCAAATTGTTATGCACAGTGGTTACAGCATGAAGCGAATGCATGTGAATATATACAAAGGTGCATTGCATTAAACAAGTCCAATGAGGGTGAAAAAAATGGCCGGCCTGCCTGCTTTCATCCATCATTTGTTCTAAATGTATAATTAATCAATGAGCTGAGGTGGAGTCTTAGCCAGTGGTACCATGAGGGGTGTGTAATGCACTTTAGCGTAGACAGCCAATCAGCTGCCAGATTCAATCTGTCAATCAAACACAGCAGCCAATCAGAGAGCTGGCCATTGATCAGCAGGCCCTTTATGACATCACAGACAGACCCACGGAACTCTCTGTGCTTGTCTGCTGGCTGGCTGTCAGTTGGGTGGGTGGGCGGCAGAGGGGGAGGATGTACGTCTCGTTTCTCCTGAAAATTGCGGTTTTTCGGCGTTTCCGGTAAAAATCGCGGTCCGACGCGCAAAAGTGGGGTATCCTAGAAATTGCCTTTTAAAGACGCACCTTTCTGGCCCTACAAAAATGGGCATTTCAAATTAGAAACAAGTCAAATGAACAAAATAGTGTGAATAAGTAAGTATTTCAGGGGTGAGTTAGCAGGTTATTGGGGTAGTAAGTCCTGATATTTTTGGAGGTTGCAGTGGCCACTACGCCATTCAAAATAGGCAGTTTTTAGCATATGCAGTTAGGCCCCGTAGGACAATTTTAGCTAAAATGTGCTCCAAACACTCAAACCGGCTTGTATCTTGCAATCGAAAATATGGGAAACATGACTTAGACATCAAATGATACACTGTATGCCATGTTTCCAAATTGTTATGCACAGTGGTTACAGCATGAAGCGAATGCATGTGAATATACAAAGGTGCATTGCATTAAACAAGTCCAATGAGGGTGAAAAAAAATGGCCGGCCTGCCTGCTTTCATCCATCATTTGTTCTAAATTTATAATTAATCAATGAGCTGAGGTGGAGTCTTAGCCAGTGGTACCATCAGGGGTGTGTAATGCACTTTAGGGTAGACAGCCAATCAGCTGCCAGATTCAATATGTCCATCAAACACAGCAGCCAATCAGAGAGCTGGCCATTGATCAGCAGGCCCTTTATGACATCACAGACAGACCCACGGAACTCTCTGTGCTTGTCTGCTGGCTGGCTGTCAGTTGGGTGGGTGGGCGGCAGAGGGGGAGGATGTACGTCTCGTTTCTCCTGAAAATTGCGGTTTTTCGGCGTTTCCGGTAAAAATCGCGGTCCGACGCGCAAAAGTGGGGTATCCTAGAAATCGCCTTTTAAAGACGCACCTTTCTGGCCCCACAAAAATGGGCATTTCAAATTAGAAACAAGTCAAATGAACAAAATAGTGTGAATAAGTAAGTATTTCAGGGGTGAGTTAGCAGGTTATTGGGGTAGTAAGTCCTGATATTTTTGGAGGTTGCAGTGGCCACTACGCCATTCAAAATAGGCAGTTTTTAGCATATGCAGTTAGGCCCCGTAGGACAATTTTAGCTAAAATGTGCTCCAAACACTCAAACCGGCTTGTATCTTGCAATCGAAAATATGGGAAACATGACTTAGACATCAAATGATACACTGTATGCCATGTTTCCAAATTGTTATGCACAGTGGTTACAGCATGAAGCGAATGCATGTGAATATACAAAGGTGCATTGCATTAAACAAGTCCAATGAGGGTGAAAAAAATGGCCGGCCTGCCTGCTTTCATCCATCATTTGTTCTAAATTTATAATTAATCAATGAGCTGAGGTGGAGTCTTAGCCAGTGGTACCATCAGGGGTGTGTAATGCACTTTAGGGTAGACAGCCAATCAGCTGCCAGATTCAATCTGTCCAACAAACACAGCAGCCAATCAGAGAGCTGGCCATTGATCAGCAGGCCCTTTATGACATCACAGACAGACCCACGGAACTCTCTGTGCTTGTCTGCTGGCTGTCAGTTGGGTGGGTGGGCGGCAGAGGGGGAGGATGTACGTCTCGTTTCTCCTGAAAATTGCGGTTTTTTGGCGTTTCCAGTAAAAATCGCGGTCCGACGCGCAAAAGTGGGGTATCGTAGAAATCGCCTTTTAAAGACGCACCTTTCTGGCCCCACAAAAATGGGCATTTCAAATTAGAAACAAGTCAAATGAACAAAATAGTGTGAATAAGTAAGTATTTCAGGGGTGAGTTAGCAGGTTATTGGGGTAGTAAGTCCTGATATTTTTGGAGGTTGCAGTGGCCACTACGCCATTCAAAATAGGCAGGCTTTAGCATATGCAGTTAGGCCCCGTAGGACAATTTTAGCTAAAATGTGCTCCAAACACTCAAACCGGCTTGTATCTTGCAATCGAAAATATGGGAAACATGACTTAGACATCAAATGATACACTGTATGCCATGTTTCCAAATTGTTATGCACAGTGGTTACAGCATGAAGCGAATGTATGTGAATATATACAAAGGTGCATTGCATTAAACAAGTCCAATGAGGGTGAAAAAAATGGCCGGCCTGCCTGCTTTCATCCATCATTTGTTCTAAATGTATAATTAATCAATGAGCTGAGGTGGAGTCTTAGCCAGTGGTACCATGAGGGGTGTGTAATGCACTTTAGCGTAGACAGCCAATCAGCTGCCAGATTCAATCTGTCAATCAAACACAGCAGCCAATCAGAGAGCTGGCCATTGATCAGCAGGCCCTTTATGACATCACAGACAGACCCACGGAACTCTCTGTGCTTGTCTGCTGGCTGGCTGTCAGTTGGGTGGGTGGGCGGCAGAGGGGGAGGATGTACGTCTCGTTTCTCCTGAAAATTGCGGCTTTTCGGCGTTTCCGGTAAAAATCGCGGTCCGACGCGCAAAAGTGGGGTATCGTAGAAATCGCCTTTTAAAGACGCACCTTTCTGGCCCCACAAAAATGGGCATTTCAAATTAGAAACAAGTCAAATGAACAAAATAGTGTGAATAAGTAAGTATTTCAGGGGTGAGTTAGCAGGTTATTGGGGTAGTAAGTCCTGATATTTTTGGAGGTTGCAGTGGCCACTACGCCATTCAAAATAGGCAGTTTTTAGCATATGCAGTTAGGCCCCGTAGGACAATTTTAGCTAAAATGTGCTCCAAACACTCAAACCAGCTTGTATCTTGCAATCGAAAATATGGGAAACATGACTTAGACATCAAATGATACACTGTATGCCATGTTTCCAAATTGTTATGCACAGTGGTTACAGCATGAAGCGAATGCATGTGAATATACAAAGGTGCATTGCATTAAACAAGTCCAATGAGGGTGAAAAAAATGGCCGGCCTGCCTGCTTTCATCCATCATTTGTTCTAAATTTATAATTAATCAATGAGCTGAGGTGGAGTCTTAGCCAGTGGTACCATCAGGGGTGTGTAATGCACTTTAGGGTAGACAGCTAATCAGCTGCCAGATTCAATCTGTCCATCAAACACAGCAGCCAATCAGAGAGCTGGCCATTGATCAGCAGGCCCTTTATGACATCACAGACAGTCCCACGGAACTCTCTGTGCTTGTCTGCTGGCTGTCAGTTGGGTGGGTGGGCGGCAGAGGGGGAGGATGTACGTCTCGTTTCTCCTGAAAATTGCGGTTTTTCGGCGTTTCCGGTAAAAATCGCGGTCCGACGCGCAAAAGTGGGGTATCGTAGAAATCGCCTTTTAAAGACGCACCTTTCTGGCCCTACAAAAATGGGCATTTCAAATTAGAAACAAGTCAAATGAACAAAATAGTGTGAATAAGTAAGTATTTCAGGGGTGAGTTAGCAGGTTATTGGGGTAGTAAGTCCTGATATTTTTGGAGGTTGCAGTGGCCACTACGCCATTCAAAATAGGCAGTTTTTAGCATATGCAGTTAGGCCCCGTAGGACAATTTTAGCTAAAATGTGCTCCAAACACTCAAACCGGCTTGTATCTTGCAATCGAAAATATGGGAAACATGACTTAGACATCAAATGATACACTGTATGCCATGTTTCCAAATTGTTATGCACAGTGGTTACAGCATGAAGCGAATGCATGTGAATATACAAAGGTGCATTGCATTAAACAAGTCCAATGAGGGTGAAAAAAAATGGCCGGCCTGCCTGCTTTCATCCATCATTTGTTCTAAATGTATAATTAATCAATAAGCTGAGGTGGAGTCTTAGCCAGTGGTACCATCAGGGGTGTGTAATGCACTTTAGGGTAGACAGCCAATCAGCTGCCAGATTCAATCTGTCCATCAAACACAGCAGCCAATCAGAGAGCTGGCCATTGATCAGCAGGCCCTTTATGACATCACAGACAGACCCACGGAACTCTCTGTGCTTGTCTGCTGGCTGTCAGTTGGGTGGGTGGGCGGCAGAGGGGGAGGATGTACGTCTCGTTTCTCCTGAAAATTGCGGTTTTTTGGCGTTTCCAGTAAAAATCGCGGTCCGACGCGCAAAAGTGGGGTATCGTAGAAATCGCCTTTTAAAGACGCACCTTTCTGGCCCCACAAAAATGGGCATTTCAAATTAGAAACAAGTCAAATGAACAAAATAGTGTGAATAAGTAAGTATTTCAGGGGTGAGTTAGCAGGTTATTGGGGTAGTAAGTCCTGATATTTTTGGAGGTTGCAGTGGCCACTACGCCATTCAAAATAGGCAGGCTTTAGCATATGCAGTTAGGCCCCGTAGGACAATTTTAGCTAAAATGTGCTCCAAACACTCAAACCGGCTTGTATCTTGCAATCGAAAATATGGGAAACATGACTTAGACATCAAATGATACACTGTATGCCATGTTTCCAAATTGTTATGCACAGTGGTTACAGCATGAAGCGAATGTATGTGAATATATACAAAGGTGCATTGCATTAAACAAGTCCAATGAGGGTGAAAAAAATGGCCGGCCTGCCTGCTTTCATCCATCATTTGTTCTAAATGTATAATTAATCAATGAGCTGAGGTGGAGTCTTAGCCAGTGGTACCATGAGGGGTGTGTAATGCACTTTAGCGTAGACAGCCAATCAGCTGCCAGATTCAATCTGTCAATCAAACACAGCAGCCAATCAGAGAGCTGGCCATTGATCAGCAGGCCCTTTATGACATCACAGACAGACCCACGGAACTCTCTGTGCTTGTCTGCTGGCTGGCTGTCAGTTGGGTGGGTGGGCGGCAGAGGGGGAGGATGTACGTCTCGTTTCTCCTGAAAATTGCGGTTTTTCGGCGTTTCCGGTAAAAATCGCGGTCCGACGCGCAAAAGTGGGGTATCCTAGAAATCGCCTTTTAAAGACGCACCTTTCTGGCCCCACAAAAATGGGCATTTCAAATTAGAAACAAGTCAAATGAACAAAATAGTGTGAATAAGTAAGTATTTCAGGGGTGAGTTAGCAGGTTATTGGGGTAGTAAGTCCTGATATTTTTGGAGGTTGCAGTGGCCACTACGCCATTCAAAATAGGCAGTTTTGAGCATAGGCAGTTAGGCCCCGTAGGACAATTTTAGCTAAAATGTGCTCCAAACACTCAAACCGGCTTGTATCTTGCAATCGAAAATATGGGAAACATGACTTAGACATCAAATGATACACTGTATGCCATGTTTCCAAATTGTTATGCACAGTGGTTACAGCATGAAGCGAATGCATGTGAATATACAAAGGTGCATTGCATTAAACAAGTCCAATGAGGGTGAAAAAAAATGGCCGGCCTGCCTGCTTTCATCCATCATTTGTTCTAAATGTATAATTAATCAATGAGCTGAGGTGGAGTCTTAGCCAGTGGTACCATGAGGGGTGTGTAATGCACTTTAGCGTAGACAGCCAATCAGCTGCCAGATTCAATCTGTCCATCAAACACAGCAGCCAATCAGAGAGCTGGCCATTGATCAGCAGGCCCTTTATGACATCACAGACAGACTCACGGAACTCTCTGTGCTTGTCTGCTGGCTGGCTGTCAGTTGGGTGGGTGGGCGGCAGAGGGGGAGGATGTACGTCTCGTTTCTCCTGAAAATTGCGGGTTTTCGGCGTTTCCGGTAAAAATCGCGGTCCGACGCGCAAAAGTGGGGTATCCTAGAAATCGCCTTTTAAAGACGCACCTTTCTGGCCCCACAAAAATGGGCATTTCAAATTAGAAACAAGTCAAATGAACAAAATAGTGTGAATAAGTAAGTATTTCAGGGGTGAGTTAGCAGGTTATTGGGGTAGTAAGTCCTGATATTTTTGGAGGTTGCAGTGGCCACTACGCCATTCAAAATAGGCAGTTTTTAGCATATGCAGTTAGGCCCCGTAGGACAATTTTAGCTAAAATGTGCTCCAAACACTCAAACCGGCTTGTATCTTGCAATCGAAAATATGGGAAACATGACTTAGACATCAAATGATACACTGTATGCCATGTTTCCAAATTGTTATGCACAGTGGTTACAGCATGAAGCGAATGCATGTGAATATACAAAGGTGCATTGCATTAAACAAGTCCAATGAGGGTGAAAAAAATGGCCGGCCTGCCTGCTTTCATCCATCATTTGTTCTAAATTTATAATTAATCAATGAGCTGAGGTGGAGTCTTAGCCAGTGGTACCATCAGGGGTGTGTAATGCACTTTAGGGTAGACAGCCAATCAGCTGCCAGATTCAATCTGTCCATCAAACACAGCAGCCAATCAGAGAGCTGGCCATTGATCAGCAGGCCCTTTATGACATCACAGACAGACCCACGGAACTCTCTGTGCTTGTCTACTGGCTGGCTGTCAGTTGGGTGGGTGGGCGGCAGAGGGGGAGGATGTACGTCTCGTTTCTCCTGAAAATTGCGGGTTTTCGGCGTTTCCGGTAAAAATCGCGGTCCGACGCGCAAAAGTGGGGTATCCTAGAAATCGCCTTTTAAAGACGCACCTTTCTGGCCCCACAAAAATGGGCATTTCAAATTAGAAACAAGTCAAATGAACAAAATAGTGTGAATAAGTAAGTATTTCAGGGGTGAGTTAGCAGGTTATTGGGGTAGTAAGTCCTGATATTTTTGGAGGTTGCAGTGGCCACTACGCCATTCAAAATAGGCAGTTTTTAGCATATGCAGTTAGGCCCCGTAGGACAATTTTAGCTAAAATGTGCTCCAAACACTCAAACCGGCTTGTATCTTGCAATCGAAAATATGGGAAACATGACTTAGACATCAAATGATACACTGTATGCCATGTTTCCAAATTGTTATGCACAGTGGTTACAGCATGAAGCGAATGCATGTGAATATACAAAGGTGCATTGCATTAAACAAGTCCAATGAGTGTGAAAAAAAATGGCCGGCCTGCCTGCTTTCATCCATCATTTGTTCTAAATGTATAATTAATCAATGAGCTGAGGTGGAGTCTTAGCCAGTGGTACCATGAGGGGTGTGTAATGCACTTTAGCGTAGACAGCCAATCAGCTGCCAGATTCAATCTGTCCATCAAACACAGCAGCCAATCAGAGAGCTGGCCATTGATCAGCAGGCCCTTTATGACATCACAGACAGACCCACGGAACTCTCTGTGCTTGTCTGCTGGCTGGCTGTCAGTTGGGTGGGTGGGCGGCAGAGGGGGAGGATGTACGTCTCGTTTCTCCTGAAAATTGCGGTTTTTCGGCGTTTCCGGTAAAAATCGCGGTCCGACGCGCAAAAGTGGGGTATCCTAGAAATCGCCTTTTAAAGACGCACCTTTCTGGCCCCACAAAAATGGGCATTTCAAATTAGAAACAAGTCAAATGAACAAAATAGTGTGAATAAGTAAGTATTTCAGGGGTGAGTTAGCAGGTTATTGGGGTAGTAAGGCCTGATATTTTTTGAGGTTGCAGTGGCCACTACGCCATTCAAAATAGGCAGTTTTTAGCATATGCAGTTAGGCCCCGTAGGACAATTTTAGCTAAAATGTGCTCCAAACACTCAAACCGGCTTGTATCTTGCAATCGAAAATATGGGAAACATGACTTAGACATCAAATGATACACTGTATGCCATGTTTCCAAATTGTTATGCACAGTGGTTACAGCATGAAGCGAATGCATGTGAATATACAAAGGTGCATTGCATTAAACAAGTCCAATGAGGGTGAAAAAAATGGCCGGCCTGCCTGCTTTCATCCATCATTTGTTCTAAATTTATAATTAATCAATGAGCTGAGGTGGAGTCTTAGCCAGTGGTACCATCAGGGGTGTGTAATGCACTTTAGGGTAGACAGCCAATCAGCTGCCAGATTCAATCTGTCCATCAAACACAGCAGCCAATCAGAGAGCTGGCCATTGATCAGCAGGCCCTTTATGACATCACAGACAGACCCACGGAACTCTCTGTGCTTGTCTGCTGGCTGTCAGTTGGGTGGGTGGGCGGCAGAGGGGGAGGATGTACGTCTCGTTTCTCCTGAAAATTTCGGTTTTTCGGCGTTTCCGGTAAAAATCGCGGTCCGACGCGCAAAAGTGGGGTATCGTAGAAATAGCCTTTTAAAGACGCACCTTTCTGGCCCCACTAAAATGGGAATTTCAAATTAGAAACAAGTCAAATGAACAAAATAGTGTGAATAAGTAAGTATTTCAAGGGTGAGTTAGCAGGTTATTGGGGTAGTAAGTCCTGATATTTTTGGAGGTTGCAGTGGCCACTACGTCATTCAAAATAGGCAGGCTTTAGCATATGCAGTTAGGCCCCGTAGGACAATTTTAGCTAAAATGTGCTCCAAACACTCAAACCGGCTTGTATCTTGCAATCGAAAATATGGGAAACATGACTTAGACATCAAATGATACACTGTATGCCATGTTTCCAAATTGTTATGCACAGTGGTTACAGCATGAAGCGAATGCATGTGAATATATACAAAGGTGCATTGCATTAAACAAGTCCAATGAGGGTGAAAAAAATGGCCGGCCTGCCTGCTTTCATCCATCATTTGTTCTAAATGTATAATTAATCAATGAGCTGAGGTGGAGTCTTAGCCAGTGGTACCATGAGGGGTGTGTAATGCACTTTAGCGTAGACAGCCAATCAGCTGCCAGATTCAATCTGTCAATCAAACACAGCAGCCAATCAGAGAGCTGGCCATTGATCAGCAGGCCCTTTATGACATCACAGACAGACCCACGGAACTCTCTGTGCTTGTCTGCTGGCTGGCTGTCAGTTGGGTGGGTGGGCGGCAGAGGGGGAGGATGTACGTCTCGTTTCTCCTAAAAATGGCGGTTTTTCGGCGTTTCCGGTAAAAATCGCGGTCCGACGCGCAAAAGTGGGGTATCCTAGAAATCGCCTTTTAAAGACGCACCTTTCTGGCCCCACAAAAATGGGCATTTCAAATTAGAAACAAGCCAAATGAACAAAATAGTGTGAATAAGTAAGTATTTCAGGGGTGAGTTAGCAGGTTATTGGGGTAATAAGTCCTGATATTTTTGGAGGTTGCAGTGGCCACTACGCCATTCAAAATAGGCAGTTTTTAGCATATGCAGTTAGGCCCCGTAGGACAATTTTAGCTAAAATGTGCTCCAAACACTCAAACCGGCTTGTATCTTGCAATCGAAAATATGGGAAACATGACTTAGACATCAAATGATACACTGTATGCCATGTTTCCAAATTGTTATGCACAGTGGTTACAGCATGAAGCGAATGCATGTGAATATACAAAGGTGCATTGCATTAAACAAGTCCAATGAGGGTGAAAAAAAATGGCCGGCCTGCCTGCTTTCATCCATCATTTGTTCTAAATGTATAATTAATCAATGAGCTGAGGTGGAGTCTTAGCCAGTGGTACCATGAGGGGTGTGTAATGCACTTTAGCGTAGACAGCCAATCAGCTGCCAGATTCAATCTGTCAATCAAACACAGCAGCCAATCAGAGAGCTGGCCATTGATCAGCAGGCCCTTTATGACATCACAGACAGACCCACGGAACTCTCTGTGCTTGTCTGCTGGCTGGCTGTCAGTTGGGTGGGTGGGCGGCAGAGGGGGAGGATGTACGTCTCGTTTCTCCTGAAAATTGCGGTTTTTCGGCGTTTCCGGTAAAAATCGCGGTCCGACGCGCAAAAGTGGGGTATCCTAGAAATCGCCTTTTAAAGACGCACCTTTCTGGCCCCACAAAAATGGGCATTTCAAATTAGAAACAAGTCAAATGAACAAAATAGTGTGAATAAGTAAGTATTTCAGGGGTGAGTTAGCAGGTTATTGGGGTAGTAAGTCCTGATATTTTTGGAGGTTGCAGTGGCCACTACGCCATTCAAAATAGGCAGTTTTTAGCATATGCAGTTAGGCCCCGTAGCACAATTTTAGCTAAAATGTGCTCCAAACACTCAAACCGGCTTGTATCTTGCAATCGAAAATATGGGAAACATGACTTAGACATCAAATGATACACTGTATGCCATGTTTCCAAATTGTTATGCACAGTGGTTACAGCATGAAGCAAATGCATGTGAATATACAAAGGTGCATTGCATTAAACAAGTCCAATGAGGGTGAAAAAAATGGCCGGCCTGCCTGCTTTCATCCATCATTTGTTCTAAATGTATAATTAATCAATGAGCTGAGGTGGAGTCTTAGCCAGTGGTACCATGAGGGGTGTGTAATGCACTTTAGCGTAGACAGCCAATCAGCTGCCAGATTCAATCTGTCAATCAAACACAGCAGCCAATCAGAGAGCTGGCCATTGATCAGCAGGCCCTTTATGACATCACAGACAGACCCACGGAACTCTCTGTGCTTGTCTGCTGGCTGGCTGTCAGTTGGGTGGGTGGGCGGCAGAGGGGGAGGATGTACGTCTCGTTTCTCCTGAAAATTGCGGTTTTTCGGCGTTTCCGGTAAAAATCGCGGTCCGACGCGCAAAAGTGGGGTATCCTAGAAATCGCCTTTTAAAGACGCACCTTTCTGGCCCCACAAAAATGGGCATTTCAAATTAGAAACAAGTCAAATGAACAAAATAGTGTGAATAAGTAAGTATTTCAGGAGTGAGTTAGCAGGTTATTGGGGTAGTAAATCCTGATATTTTTGGAGGTTGCAGTGGCCACTACGCCATTCAAAATAGGCAGTTTTTAGCATATGCAGTTAGGCCCCGTAGGACAATTTTAGCTAAAATGTGCTCCAAACACTCAAACCGGCTTGTATCTTGCAATCGAAAATATGGGAAACATGACTTAGACATCAAATGATACACTGTATGCCATGTTTCCAAATTGTTATGCACAGTGGTTACAGCATGAAGCGAATGCATGTGAATATACAAAGGTGCATTGCATTAAACAAGTCCAATGAGGGTGAAAAAAAATGGCCGGCCTGCCTGCTTTCATCCATCATTTGTTCTAAATGTATAATTAATCAATGAGCTGAGGTGGAGTCTTAGCCAGTGGTTCCATGAGGGGTGTGTCACTTTAGCGTAGACAGCCAATCAGCTGCCAGATTCAATCTGTCAATCAAACACAGCAGCCAATCAGAGAGCTGGCCATTGATCAGCAGGCCCTTTATGACATCACAGACAGACCCACGGAACTCTCTGTGCTTGTCTGCTGGCTGGCTGTCAGTTGGGTGGGTGGGCGGCAGAGGGGGAGGATGTACGTCTCGTTTCTCCTGAAAATTGCGGTTTTTCGGCGTTTCCAGTAAAAATCGCGGTCCGACGCGCAAAAGTGGGGTATCCTAGAAATCGCCTTTTAAAGACGCACCTTTCTGGCCCCACAAAAATGGGCATTTCAAATCGGAAACAAGTCAAATGAACAAAATAGTGTGAATAAGTAAGTATTTCAGGGGTGAGTTAGCAGGTTATTGGGGTAGTAAGTCCTGATATTTTTGGAGGTTGCAGTGGCCACTACGCCATTCAAAATAGGCAGTTTTTAGCATATGCAGTTAGGCCCCGTAGGACAATTTTAGCTAAAATGTGCTCCAAACACTCAAACCGGCTTGTATCTTGCAATCGAAAATATGGGAAACATGACTTAGACATCAAATGATACACTGTATGCCATGTTTCCAAATTGTTATGCACAGTGGTTACAGCATGAAGCGAATGCATGTGAATATACAAAGGTGCATTGCATTAAACAAGTCCAATGAGGGTGAAAAAAATGGCCGGCCTGCCTGCTTTCATCCATCATTTGTTCTAAATGTATAATTAATCAATGAGCTGAGGTGGAGTCTTAGCCAGTGGTACCATGAGGGGTGTGTAATGCACTTTAGCGTAGACAGCCAATCAGCTGCCAGATTCAATCTGTCCATCAAACACAGCAGCCAATCAGAGAGCTGGCCATTGATCAGCAGGCCCTTTATGACATCACAGACAGACCCACGGAACTCTCTGTGCTTGTCTGCTGGCTGTCAGTTGGGTAGGTGGGCGGCAGACGGGGAGGATGTACGTCTCGTTTCTCCTGAAAATTGCGGTTTTTCAGCGTTTCCGGTAAAAATCGCGGTCCGACGCGCAAAAGTGGGGTATCGTAGAAATCTCCTTTTAAAGACGCACCTTTCTGGCCCCACAAAAATGGGCATTTCAAATTAGAAACAAGTCAAATGAACAAAATAGTGTGAATAAGTAAGTATTTCAGGGGTGAGTTAGCAGGTTATTGGGGTAGTAAGTCCTGATATTTTTGGAGGTTGCAGTGGCCACTACGCCATTCAAAATAGGCAGGCTTTAGCATATGCAGTTAGGCCCCGTAGGACAATTTTAGCTAAAATGTGCTCCAAACACTCAAACCGGCTTGTATCTTGCAATCGAAAATATGGGAAACATGACTTAGACATCAAATGATACACTGTATGCCATGTTTCCAAATTGTTATGCACAGTGGTTACAGCATGAAGCGAATGCATGTGAATATATACAAAGGTGCATTGCATTAAACAAGTCCAATGAGGGTGAAAAAAATGGCCGGCCTGCCTGCTTTCATCCATCATTTGTTCTAAATGTATAATTAATCAATGAGCTGAGGTGGAGTCTTAGCCAGTGGTACCATGAGGGGTGTGTAATGCACTTTAGGGTAGACAGCCAATCAGCTGCTAGATTCAATCTGTCAATCAAACACAGCAGCCAATCAGAGAGCTGGCCATTGATCAGCAGGCCCTTTATGACATCACAGACAGACCCACGGAACTCTCTGTGCTTGTCTGCTGGCTGGCTGTCAGTTGGGTGGGTTGGCGGCAGAGGGGGAGGATGTACGTCTCGTTTCTCCTGAAAATTGCGGTTTTTCGGCGTTTCCGGTAAAAATCGCGGTCCGACGCGCAAAAGTGGGGTATCCTAGAAATCGCCTTTTAAAGACGCACCTTTCTGGCCCCACAAAAATGGGCATTTCAAATTAGAAACAAGTCAAATGAACAAAATACTGTGAATAAGTAAGTATTTCAGGGATGAGTTAGCAGGTTATTGGGGTAGTAAGTCCTGATATTTTTGGAGGTTGCAGTGGCCACTACGCCATTCAAAATAGGCAGTTTTTAGCATATGCAGTTAGGCCCCGTAGGACAATTTTAGCTAAAATGTGCTCCAAACACTCAAACCGGCTTGTATCTTGCAATCGAAAATATGGGAAACATGACTTAGACATCAAATGATACACTGTATGCCATGTTTCCAAATTGTTATGCACAGTGGTTACAGCATGAAGCGAATGCATGTGAATATATACAAAGGTGCATTGCATTAAACAAGTCCAATGAGGGTGAAAAAAATGGCCGGCCTGCCTGCTTTCATCCATCATTTGTTCTAAATGTATAATTAATCAATGAGCTGAGGTGGAGTCTTAGCCAGTGGTACCATGAGGGGTGTGTAATGCACTTTAGCGTAGACAGCCAATCAGCTGCCAGATTCAATCTGTCAATCAAACACAGCAGCCAATCAGAGAGCTGGCCATTGATCAGCAGGCCCTTTATGACATCACAGACAGACCCACGGAACTCTCTGTGCTTGTCTGCTGGCTGGCTGTCAGTTGGGTGGGTTGGCGGCAGAGGGGGAGGATGTACGTCTCGTTTCTCCTGAAAATTGCGGTTTTTCGGCGTTTCCGGTAAAAATCGCGGTCCGACGCGCAAAAGTGGGGTATCCTAGAAATCGCCTTTTAAAGACGCACCTTTCTGGCCCCACAAAAATGGGCATTTCAAATTAGAAACAAGTCAAATGAACAAAATACTGTGAATAAGTAAGTATTTCAGGGATGAGTTAGCAGGTTATTGGGGTAGTAAGTCCTGATATTTTTGGAGGTTGCAGTGGCCACTACGCCATTCAAAATAGGCAGTTTTTAGCATATGCAGTTAGGCCCCGTAGGACAATTTTAGCTAAAATGTGCTCCAAACACTCAAACCGGCTTGTATCTTGCAATCGAAAATATGGGAAACATGACTTAGACATCAAATGATACACTGTATGCCATATTTCCAAATTGTTATGCACAGTGGTTACAGCATGAAGCGAATGCATGTGAATATACAAAGGTGCATTGCATTAAACAAGTCCAATGAGGGTAAAAAAAATGGCCGGCCTGCCTGCTTTCATCCATCATTTGTTCTAAATGTATAATTAATCAATGAGCTGAGGTGGAGTCTTAGCCAGTGGTACCATGAGGGGTGTGTAATGCACTTTAGCGTAGACAGCCAATCAGCTGCCAGATTCAATCTGTCCATCAAACACAGCAGCCAATCAGAGAGCTGGCCATTGATCAGCAGGCCCTTTATGACATCACAGACAGACCCACGGAACTCTCTGTGCTTGTCTGCTGGCTGTCAGTTGGGTGGGTGGGCGGCAGAGGGGGAGGATGTACGTCTCGTTTCTCCTGAAAATTGCGGTTTTTCGGCGTTTCCGGTAAAAATCGCGGTCCGACGCGCAAAAGTGGGGTATCGTAGAAATCGCCTTTTAAAGACGCACCTTTCTGGCCCCACTAAAATGGGCATTTCAAATTAGAAACAAGTCAAATGAACAAAATAGTGTGAATAAGTAAGTATTTCAAGGGTGAGTTAGCAGGTTATTGGGGTAGTAAGTCCTGATATTTTTGGAGGTTGCAGTGGCCACTACGCCATTCAAAATAGGCAGGCTTTAGCATATGCAGTTAGGCCCCGTAGGACAATTTTAGCTAAAATGTGCTCCAAACACTCAAACCGGCTTGTATCTTGCAATCGAAAATATGGGAAACATGACTTAGACATCAAATGATACACTGTATGCCATGTTTCCAAATTGTTATGCACAGTGGTTACAGCATGAAGCGAATGCATGTGAATATATACAAAGGTGCATTGCATTAAACAAGTCCAATGAGGGTGAAAAAAATGGCCGGCCTGCCTGCTTTCATCCATCATTTGTTCTAAATGTATAATTAATCAATGAGCTGAGGTGGAGTCTTAGCCAGTGGTACCATGAGGGGTGTGTAATGCACTTTAGCGTAGACAGCCAATCAGCTGCCAGATTCAATCTGTCAATCAAACACAGCAGCCAATCAGAGAGCTGGCCATTGATCAGCAGGCCCTTTATGACATCACAGACAGACCCACGGAACTCTCTGTGCTTGTCTGCTGGCTGGCTGTCAGTTGGGTAGGTGGGCGGCAGAGGGGGAGGATGTACGTCTCGTTTCTCCTGAAAATTGCGGTTTTTCGGCGTTTCCGGTAAAAATCGCGGTCCGATGCGCAAAAGTGGGGTATCCTAGAAATCGCCTTTTAAAGACGCACCTTTCTGGCCCCACAAAAATGGGCATTTCAAATTAGAAACAAGCCAAATGAACAAAATAGTGTGAATAAGTAAGTATTTCAGGGGTGAGTTAGCAGGTTATTGGGGTAATAAGTCCTGATATTTTTGGAGGTTGCAGTGGCCACTACGCCATTCAAAATAGTCAGTTTTTAGCATATGCAGTTAGGCCCCGTAGGACAATTTTAGCTAAAATGTGCTCCAAACACTCAAACCGGCTTGTATCTTGCAATCGAAAATATGGGAAACATGACTTAGACATCAAATGAAACACTGTATGCCATGTTTCCAAATTGTTATGCACAGTGGTTACAGCATGAAGCGAATGCATGTGAATATACAAAGGTGCATTGCATTAAACAAGTACAATGAGGGTGAAAAAAAATGGCCGGCCTGCCTGCTTTCATCCATCATTTGTTCTAAATGTATAATTAATCAATGAGCTGAGGTGGAGTCTTAGCCAGTGGTACCATGAGGGGTGTGTAATGCACTTTAGCGTAGACAGCCAATCAGCTGCCAGATTCAATCTGTCAATCAAACACAGCAGCCAATCAGAGAGCTGGCCATTGATCAGCAGGCCCTTTATGACATCACAGACAGACCCACGGAACTCTCTGTGCTTGTCTGCTGGCTGGCTGTCAGTTGGGTGGGTGGGCGGCAGAGGGGGAGGATGTACGTCTCGTTTCTCCTGAAAATTGCGGTTTTTCGGCGTTTCCGGTAAAAATCGCGGTCCGACGCGCAAAAGTGGGGTATCCTAGAAATCGCCTTTTAAAGACGCACCTTTCTGGCCCCACAAAAATGGGCATTTCAAATTAGAAACAAGTCAAATGAACAAAATAGTGTGAATAAGTAAGTATTTCAGGGGTGAGTTAGCAGGTTATTGGGGTAGTAAGTCCTGATATTTTTGGAGGTTGCAGTGGCCACTACGCCATTCAAAATAGGCAGTTTTTAGCATATGCAGTTAGGCCCCGTAGCACAATTTTAGCTAAAATGTGCTCCAAACACTCAAACCGGCTTGTATCTTGCAATCGAAAATATGGGAAACATGACTTAGACATCAAATGATACACTGTATGCCATGTTTCCAAATTGTTATGCACAGTGGTTACAGCATGAAGCAAATGCATGTGAATATACAAAGGTGCATTGCATTAAACAAGTCCAATGAGGGTGAAAAAAATGGCCGGCCTGCCTGCTTTCATCCATCATTTGTTCTAAATGTATAATTAATCAATGAGCTGAGGTGGAGTCTTAGCCAGTGGTACCATGAGGGGTGTGTAATGCACTTTAGCGTAGACAGCCAATCAGCTGCCAGATTCAATCTGTCATTCAAACACAGCAGCCAATCAGAGAGCTGGCCATTGATCAGCAGGCCCTTTATGACATCACAGACAGACCCACGGAACTCTCTGTGCTTGTCTGCTGGCTGGCTGTCAGTTGGGTGGGTGGGCGGCAGAGGGGGAGGATGTACGTCTCGTTTCTCCTGAAAATTGCGGTTTTTCGGCGTTTCCGGTAAAAATCGCGGTCCGACGCGCAAAAGTGGGGTATCCTAGAAATCGCCTTTTAAAGACGCACCTTTCTGGCCCCACAAAAATGGGCATTTTAAATTAGAAACAAGTCAAATGAACAAAATAGTGTGAATAAGTAAGTATTTCAGGAGTGAGTTAGCAGGTTATTGGGGTAGTAAATCCTGATATTTTTGGAGGTTGCAGTGGCCACTACGCCATTCAAAATAGGCAGTTTTTAGCATATGCAGTTTGGCCCCGTAGGACAATTTTAGCTAAAATGTGCTCCAAACACTCAAACCGGCTTGTATCTTGCAATCGAAAATATGGGAAACATGACTTAGACATCAAATGATACACTGTATGCCATGTTTCCAAATTGTTATGCACAGTGGTTACAGCATGAAGCGAATGCATGTGAATATACAAAGGTGCATTGCATTAAAAAAGTCCAATGAGGGTGAAAAAAAATGGCCGGCCTGCCTGCTTTCATCCATCATTTGTTCTAAATGTATAATTAATCAATGAGCTGAGGTGGAGTCTTAGCCAGTGGTTCCATGAGGGGTGTGTCACTTTAGCGTAGACAGCCAATCAGCTGCCAGATTCAATCTGTCAATCAAACACAGCAGCCAATCAGAGAGCTGGCCATTGATCAGCAGGCCCTTTATGACATCACAGACAGACCCACGGAACTCTCTGTGCTTGTCTGCTGGCTGGCTGTCAGTTGGGTGGGTGGGCGGCAGAGGGGGAGGATGTACGTCTCGTTTCTCCTGAAAATTGCGGTTTTTTGGCGTTTCCAGTAAAAATCGCGGTCCGACGCGCAAAAGTGGGGTATCCTAGAAATCGCCTTTTAAAGACGCACCTTTCTGGCCCCACAAAAATGGGCATTTCAAATTAGAAACAAGTCAAATGAACAAAATAGTGTGAATAAGTAAGTATTTCAGGGGTGAGTTAGCAGGTTATTGGGGTAGTAAGTCCTGATATTTTTGGAGGTTGCAGTGGCCACTACGCCATTCAAAATAGGCAGTTTTTAGCATATGCAGTTAGGCCCCGTAGGACAATTTTAGCTAAAATGTGCTCCAAACACTCAAACCGGCTTGTATCTTGCAATCGAAAATATGGGAAACATGACTTAGACATCAAATGATACACTGTATGCCATGTTTCCAAATTGTTATGCACAGTGGTTACAGCATGAAGCGAATGCATGTGAATATACAAAGGTGCATTGCATTAAACAAGTCCAATGAGGGTGAAAAAAATGGCCGGCCTGCCTGCTTTCATCCATCATTTGTTCTAAATGTATAATTAATCAATGAGCTGAGGTGGAGTTTTAGCCAGTGGTACCATCAGGGGTGTGTAATGCACTTTAGGGTAGACAGCCAATCAGCTGCCAGATTCAATCTGTCCATCAAACACAGCAGCCAATCAGAGAGCTGGCCATTGATCAGCAGGCCCTTTATGACATCACAGACAGACCCACGGAACTCTCTGTGCTTGTCTGCTGGCTGTCAGTTGGGTAGGTGGGCGGCAGACGGGGAGGATGTACGTCTCGTTTCTCCTGAAAATTGCGGTTTTTCAGCGTTTCCGGTAAAAATCGCGGTCCGACGCGCAAAAGTGGGGTATCGTAGAAATCTCCTTTTAAAGACGCACCTTTCTGGCCCCACAAAAATGGGCATTTCAAATTAGAAACAAGTCAAATGAACAAAATAGTGTGAATAAGTAAGTATTTCAGGGGTGAGTTAGCAGGTTATTGGGGTAGTAAGTCCTGATATTTTTGGAGGTTGCAGTGGCCACTACGCTATTCAAAATAGGCAGGCTTTAGCATATGCAGTTAGGCCCCGTAGGACAATTTTAGCTAAAATGTGCTCCAAACACTCAAACCGGCTTGTATCTTGCAATCGAAAATATGGGAAACATGACTTAGACATCAAATGATACACTGTATGCCATGTTTCCAAATTGTTATGCACAGTGGTTACAGCATGAAGCGAATGCATGTGAATATATACAAAGGTGCATTGCATTAAACAAGTCCAATGAGGGTGAAAAAAATGGCCGGCCTGCCTGCTTTCATCCATCATTTGTTCTAAATGTATAATTAATCAATGAGCTGAGGTGGAGTCTTAGCCAGTGGTACCATGAGGGGTGTGTAATGCACTTTAGCGTAGACAGCCAATCAGCTGCCAGATTCAATCTGTCAATCAAACACAGCAGCCAATCAGAGAGCTGGCCATTGATCAGCAGGCCCTTTATGACATCACAGACAGACCCACGGAACTCTCTGTGCTTGTCTGCTGGCTGGCTGTCAGTTGGGTGGGTTGGCGGCAGAGGGGGAGGATGTACGTCTCGTTTCTCCTGAAAATTGCGGTTTTTCGGCGTTTCCGGTAAAAATCGCGGTCCGACGCGCAAAAGTGGGGTATCCTAGAAATCGCCTTTTAAAGACGCACCTTTCTGGCCCCACAAAAATGGGCATTTCAAATTAGAAACAAGTCAAATGAACAAAATACTGTGAATAAGTAAGTATTTCAGGGATGAGTTAGCAGGTTATTGGGGTAGTAAGTCCTGATATTTTTGGAGGTTGCAGTGGCCACTACGCCATTCAAAATAGGCAGTTTTTAGCATATGCAGTTAGGCCCCGTAGGACAATTTTAGCTAAAATGTGCTCCAAACACTCAAACCGGCTTGTATCTTGCAATCGAAAATATGGGAAACATGACTTAGACATCAAATGATACACTGTATGCCATGTTTCCAAATTGTTATGCACAGTGGTTACAGCATGAAGCGAATGCATGTGAATATACAAAGGTGCATTGCATTAAACAAGTCCAACGAGGGTGAAAAAAATGGCCGGCCTGCCTGCTTTCATCCATCATTTGTTCTAAATTTATAATTAATCAATGAGCTGAGGTGGAGTCTTAGCCAGTGGTACCATCAGGGGTGTGTAATGCACTTTAGGGTAGACAGCCAATCAGCTGCCAGATTCAATCTGTCCATCAAACACAGCAGCCAATCAGAGAGCTGGCCATTGATCAGCAGCCCCTTTATGACATCACAGACAGACCCACGGAACTCTCTGTGCTTGTCTGCTGGCTGTCAGTTGGGTGGGTGGGCGGCAGAGGGGGAGGATGTACGTCTCGTTTCTCCTGAAAATTGCGGTTTTTCGGCATTTCCGGTAAAAATCGCGGTCCGACGCGCAAAAGTGGGGTATCGTAGAAATTGCCTTTTAAAGACGCACCTTTCTAGCCCCACAAAAATGGGCATTTCAAATTAGAAACAAGTCAAATGAACAAAATAGTGTGAATAAGTAAGTATTTCAGGGGTGAGTTAGCAGGTTATTGGGGTAGTAAGTCCTGATATTTTTGAAGGTTGCAGTGGCCACTACGCCATTCAAAATAAGCAGGCTTTAGCATATGCAGTTAGGCCCCGTAGGACAATTTTAGCTAAAATGTGCTCCAAACACTCAAACCGGCTTGTATCTTGAAATCGAAAATATGGGAAACATGACTTAGACATCAAATGATACACTGTATGCCATGTTTCCAAATTGTTATGCACAGTGGTTACAGCATGAAGCGAATTCATGTGAATATATACAAAGGTGCATTGCATTAAACAAGTCCAATGAGGGTGAAAAAAATGGCCGGCCTGCCTGCTTTCATCCATCATTTGTTCTAAATGTATAATTAATCAATGAGCTGAGGTGGAGTCTTAGCCAGTGGTACCATGAGGGGTGTGTAATGCACTTTAGCGTAGACAGCCAATCAGCTGCCAGATTCAATCTGTCAATCAAACACAGCAGCCAATCAGAGAGCTGGCCATTGATCAGCAGGCCCTTTATGACATCACAGACAGACCCACGGAACTCTCTGTGCTTGTCTGCTGGCTGGCTGTCAGTTGGGTGGGTGGGCGGCAGAGGGGGAGGATGTACGTCTCGTTTCTCCTGAAAATTGCGGTTTTTCAGCGTTTCCGGTAAAAATCGCGGTCCGACGCGCAAAAGTGGGGTATCCTAGAAATCAACTTTTAAAGACGCACCTTTCTGGCCCCACAAAAATGGGCATTTCAAATTAGAAACAAGTCAAATGAACAAAATAGTGTGAATAAGTAAGTATTTTAGGGGTGAGTTAGCAGGTTATTGGGGTAGTAAGTCCTGATATTTTTGGAGGTTGCAGTGGCCACTACGCCATTCAAAATAGGCAGTTTTTAGCATATGCAGTTAGGCCCCGTAGGACAATTTTAGCTAAAATGTGCTCCAAACACTCAAACCGGCTTGTATCTTGCAATCGAAAATATGGGAAACATGACTTAGACATCAAATGATACACTGTATGCCATGTTTCCAAATTGTTATGCACAGTGGTTACAGCATGAAGCGAATGCATGTGAATATACAAAGGTGCATTGCATTAAACAAGTCCAATGAGGGTGAAAAAAAATGGCCGGCCTGCCTGCTTTCATCCATCATTTGTTCTAAATGTATAATTAATCAATGAGCTGAGGTGGAGTCTTAGCCAGTGGTACCATGAGGGGTGTGTAATGCACTTTAGCGTAGACAGCCAATCAGCTGCCAGATTCAATCTGTCAATCAAACACAGCAGCCAATCAGAGAGCTGGCCATTGATCAGCAGGCCCTTTATGACATCACAGACAGACCCACGGAACTCTCTGTGCTTGTCTGCTGGCTGGCTGTCAGTTGGGTGGGTGGGCGGCAGAGGGGGAGGATGTACGTCTCGTTTCTCCTGAAAATTGCGGTTTTTCGGCGTTTCCGGTAAAAATCACGGTCCGACGCGCAAAAGTGGGGTATCCTAGAAATCGCCTTTTAAAGACGCACCTTTCTGGCCCCACAAAAATGGGCATTTCAAATTAGAAACAAGTCAAATGAACAAAATAGTGTGAATAAGTAAGTATTTCAGGGGTGAGTTAGCAGGTTATTGGGGTAGTAAGTCCTGATATTTTTGGAGGTTGCAGTGGCCACTACGCCATTCAAAATAGGCAGTTTTTAGCATATGCAGTTAGGCCCCGTAGGACAATTTTAGCTAAAATGTGCTCCAAACACTCAAACCGGCTTGTATCTTGCAATCGAAAATATGGGAAACATGACTTAGACATCAAATGATACACTGTATGCCATGTTTCCAAATTGTTATGCACAGTGGTTACAGCATGAAGCGAATGCATGTGAATATACAAAGGTGCATTGCATTAAACAAGTCCAATGAGGGTGAAAAAAAATGGCCGGCCTGCCTGCTTTCATCCATCATTTGTTCTAAATGTATAATTAATCAATGAGCTGAGGTGGAGTGGTACCATGAGGGGTGTGTAATGCACTTTAGCGTAGCCAGCCAATCAGCTGCGAGATTCAATCTGTCAATCAAACACAGCAGCCAATCAGAGAGCTGGCCATTGATCAGCAGGCCCTTTATGACATCACAGACAGACCCACGGAACTCTCTGTGCTTGTCTGCTGGCTGGCTGTCAGTTGGGTGGGTGGGCGGCAGAGGGGGAGGATGTACGTCTCGTTTCTCCTGAAAATTGCGGTTTTTCGGCGTTTCCGGTAAAAATCGCGGTCCGACGCACAAAAGTGGGGTATCGTAGAAATCGCCTTTTAAAGACGCACCTTTCTGGCCCCACAAAAATGGGCATTTCAAATTAGAAACAAGTCAAATGAACAAAATAGTGTGAATAAGTAAGTATTTCAGGGGTGAGTTAGCAGGTTATTGGGGTAGTAAGTCCTGATATTTTTGGAGGTTGCAGTGGCCACTACGCCATTCAAAATAGGTAGTTTTTAGCATATGCAGTTAGGCCCCGTAGGACAATTTTAGCTAAAATGTGCTCCAAACACTCAAACCGGCTTGTATCTTGCAATCGAAAATATGGGAAACATGACTTAGACATCAAATGATACACTGTATGCCATGTTTCCAAATTGTTATGCACAGTGGTTACAGCATGAAGCGAATGCATGTGAATATACAAAGGTGCATTGCATTAAACAAGTCCAATGAGGGTGAAAAAAATGGCCGGCCTGCCTGCTTTCATCCATCATTTGTTCTAAATGTATAATTAATCAATGAGCTGAGGTGGAGTTTTAGCCAGTGGTACCATCAGGGGTGTGTAATGCACTTTAGGGTAGACAGCCAATCAGCTGCCAGATTCAATCTGTCCATCAAACACAGCAGCCAATCAGAGAGCTGGCCATTGATCAGCAGGCCCTTTATGACATCACAGACAGACCCACGGAACTCTCTGTGCTTGTCTGCTGGCTGTCAGTTGGGTGGGTGGGCGGCAGACGGGGAGGATGTACGTCTCGTTTCTCCTGAAAATTGCGGTTTTTCTGCGTTTCCGGTAAAAATCGCGGTCCGACGCGCAAAAGTGGGGTATCGTAGAAATCGCCTTTTAAAGACGCACCTTTCTGGCCCCACAAAAATGGGCATTTCAAATTAGAAACAAGTCAAATGAACAAAATAGTGTGAATAAGTAAGTATTTCAGGGGTGAGTTAGCAGGTTATTGGGGTAGTAAGTCCTGATATTTTTGGAGGTTGCAGTGGCCACTACGCCATTCAAAATAGGCAGGCTTTAGCATATGCAGTTAGGCCCCGTAGGACAATTTTAGCTAAAATGTGCTCCAAACACTCAAACCGGCTTGTATCTTGCAATCGAAAATATGGGAAACATGACTTAGACATCAAATGATACACTGTATGCCATGTTTCCAAATTGTTATGCACAGTGGTTACAGCATGAAGCGAATGCATGTGAATATATACAAAGGTGCATTGCATTAAACAAGTCCAATGAGGGTGAAAAAAATGGCCGGCCTGCCTGCTTTCATCTATCATTTGTTCTAAATGTATAATTAATCAATGAGCTGAGGTGGAGTCTTAGCCAGTGGTACCATGAGGGTTGTGTAATGCACTTTAGCATAGACAGCCAATCAGCTGCCAGATTCAATCTGTCAATCAAACACAGCAGCCAATCAGAGAGCTGGCCATTGATCAGCAGGCCCTTTATGACATCACAGACAGACCCACGGAACTCTCTGTGCTTGTCTGCTGGCTGGCTGTCAGTTGGGTGGGTGGGCGGCAGAGGGGGAGGATGTACGTCTCGTTTCTCCTGAAAATTGCGGTTTTTCGGCGTTTCCGGTAAAAATCGCGGTCCGACGCGCAAAAGTGGGGTATCGTAGAAATCGCCTTTTAAAGACGCACCTTTCTGGCCCCACAAAAATGGGCATTTCAAATTAGAAACAAGTCAAATGAACAAAATAGTGTGAATAAGTAAGTATTTCAGGGGTGAGTTAGCAGGTTATTGGGGTAGTAAGTCCTGATATTTTTGGAGGTTGCAGTGGCCACTACGCCATTCAAAATAGGCAGGCTTTAGCATATGCAGTTAGGCCCCGTAGGACAATTTTAGCTAAAATGTGCTCCAAACACTCAAACCGGCTTGTATCTTGCAATCGAAAATATGGGAAACATGACTTAGACATCAAATGATACACTGTATGCCATGTTTCCAAATTGTTATGCACAGTGGTTACAGCATGAAGCGAATGCATGTGAATATATACAAAGGTGCATTGCATTAAACAAGTCCAATGAGGGTGAAAAAAATGGCCGGCCTGCCTGCTTTCATCTATCATTTGTTCTAAATGTATAATTAATCAATGAGCTGAGGTGGAGTCTTAGCCAGTGGTACCATGAGGGTTGTGTAATGCACTTTAGCATAGACAGCCAATCAGCTGCCAGATTCAATCTGTCAATCAAACACAGCAGCCAATCAGAGAGCTGGCCATTGATCAGCAGGCCCTTTATGACATCACAGACAGACCCACGGAACTCTCTGTGCTTGTCTGCTGGCTGGCTGTCAGTTGGGTGGGTGGGCGGCAGAGGGGGAGGATGTACGTCTCGTTTCTCCTGAAAATTGCGGTTTTTCGGCGTTTCCGGTAAAAATCGCGGTCCGACGCGCAAAAGTGGGGTATTGTAGAAATCGCCTTTTAAAGACGCACCTTTCTGGCCCCACAAAAATGGGCATTTCAAATTAGAAACAAGTCAAATGAACAAAATAGTGTGAATAAGTAAGTATTTCAGGGGTGAGTTAGCAGGTTATTGGGGTAGTAAGTCCTGATATTTTTGGAGGTTGCAGTGGCCACTACGCCATTCAAAATAGGCAGGCTTTAGCATATGCAGTTAGGCCCCGTAGGACAATTTTAGCTAAAATGTGCTCCAAACACTCAAACCGGCTTGTATCTTGCAATCGAAAATATGGGAAACATGACTTAGACATCAAATGATACACTGTATGCCATGTTTCCAAATTGTTATGCACAGTGGTTACAGCATGAAGCGAATGCATGTGAATATATACAAAGGTGCATTGCATTAAACAAGTCCAATGAGGGTGAAAAAAATGGCCGGCCTGCCTGCTTTCATCCATCATTTGTTCTAAATGTATAATTAATCAATGAGCTGAGGTGGAGTCTTAGCCAGTGGTACCATGAGGGGTGTGTAATGCACTTTAGCGTAGACAGCCAATCAGCTGCCAGATTCAATCTGTCAATCAAACACAGCAGCCAATCAGAGAGCTGGCCATTGATCAGCAGGCCCTTTATGACATCACAGACAGACTCACGGAACTCTCTGTGCTTGTCTGCTGGCTGGCTGTCAGTTGGGTGGGTGGGCGGCAGAGGGGGAGGATGTACGTCTCGTTTCTCCTGAAAATTGCGGTTTTTCGGCGTTTCCGGTAAAAATCGCGGTCCGACGCGCAAAAGTGGGGTATCGTAGAAATCGCCTTTTAAAGACGCACCTTTCTGGCCCCACAAAAATGGGCATTTCAAATTAGAAACAAGTCAAATGAACAAAATAGTGTGAATAAGTAAGTATTTCAGGGGTGAGTTAGCAGGTTATTGGGGTAGTAAGTCCTGATATTTTTGGAGGTTGCAGTGGCCACTACGCCATTCAAAATAGGCAGTTTTTAGCATATGCAGTTAGGCCCCGTAGGACAATTTTAGCTAAAATGTGCTCCAAACACTCAAACCGGCTTGTATCTTGCAATCGAAAATATGGGAAACATGACTTAGACATCAAATGATACACTGTATGCCATGTTTCCAAATTGTTATGCACAGTGGTTACAGCATGAAGCGAATGCATGTGAATATACAAAGGTGCATTGCATTAAACAAGTCCAATGAGGGTGAAAAAAAATGGCCGTCCTGCCTGCTTTCATCCATCATTTGTTCTAAATGTATAATTAATCAATGAGCTGAGGTGGAGTCTTAGCCAGTGGTACCATGAGGGGTGTGTAATGCACTTTAGCGTAGACAGCCAATCAGCTGCCAGATTCAATCTGTCAATCAAACACAGCAGCCAATCAGAGAGCTGGCCATTGATCAGCAGGCCCTTTATGACATCACAGACAGACCCACGGAACTCTCTGTGCTTGTCTGCTGGCTGGCTGTCAGTTGGGTGGGTTGGCGGCAGAGGGGGAGGATGTACGTCTCGTTTCTCCTGAAAATTGCGGTTTTTCGGCGTTTCCGGTAAAAATCGCGGTCCGACGCGCAAAAGTGGGGTATCCTAGAAATCGCCTTTTAAAGACGCACCTTTCTGGCCCCACAAAAATGGGCATTTCAAATTAGAAACAAGTCAAATGAACAAAATACTGTGAATAAGTAAGTATTTCAGGGGTGAGTTAGCAGGTTATTGGGGTAGTAAGTTCTGATATTTTTGGAGGTTGCAGTGGCCACTACGCCATTCAAAATAGGCAGTTTTTAGCATATGCAGTTAGGCCCCGTAGGACAATTTTAGCTAAAATGTGCTCCAAACACTCAAACCGGCTTGTATCTTGCAATCGAAAATATGGGAAACATGACTTAGACATCAAATGATACACTGTATGCCATGTTTCCAAATTGTTATGCACAGTGGTTACAGCATGAAGCGAATGCATGTGAATATACAAAGGTGCATTGCATTAAACAAGTCCAATGAGGGTGAAAAAAAATGGCCGGCCTGCCTGCTTTCATCCATCATTTGTTCTAAATGTATAATTAATCAATGAGCTGAGGTGGAGTCTTAGCCAGTGGTACCATGAGGGGTGTGTAATGCACTTTAGCGTAGACAGCCAATCAGCTGCCAGATTCAATCTGTCAATCAAACACAGCAGCCAATCAGAGAGCTGGCCATTGATCAGCAGGCCCTTTATGACATCACAGACAGACCCACGGAACTCTCTGTGCTTGTCTGCTGGCTGGCTGGCTGTCAGTTGGGTGGGTGGGCGGCAGAGGGGGAGGATGTACGTCTCGTTTCTCCTGAAAATTGCGGTTTTTCAGCGTTTCCGGTAAAAATCGCGGTCCGACGCGCAAAAGTGGGGTATTGTAGAAATCGCCTTTTAAAGACGCACCTTTCTGGCCCCACAAAAATGGGCATTTCAAATTAGAAACAAGTCAAATGAACAAAATAGTGTGAATAAGTAAGTATTTCAGGGGTGAGTTAGCAGGTTATTGGGGTAGTAAGTCCTGATATTTTTGGAGGTTGCAGTGGCCACTACGCCATTCAAAATAGGCAGGCTTTAGCATATGCAGTTAGGCCCCGTAGGACAATTTTAGCTAAAATGTGCTCCAAACACTCAAACCGGCTTGTATCTTGCAATCGAAAATATGGGAAACATGACTTAGACATCAAATGATACACTGTATGCCATGTTTCCAAATTGTTATGCACAGTGGTTACAGCATGAAGCGAATGCATGTGAATATATACAAAGGTGCATTGCATTAAACAAGTCCAATGAGGGTGAAAAAAATGGCCGGCCTGCCTGCTTTCATCCATCATTTGTTCTAAATGTATAATTAATCAATGAGCTGAGGTGGAGTCTTAGCCAGTGGTACCATGAGGGGTGTGTAATGCACTTTAGCGTAGACAGCCAATCAGCTGCCAGATTCAATATGTCAATCAAACACAGCAGCCAATCAGAGAGCTGGCCATTGATCAGCAGGCCCTTTATGACATCACAGACAGACTCACGGAACTCTCTGTGCTTGTCTGCTGGCTGGCTGTCAGTTGGGTGGGTGGGCGGCAGAGGGGGAGGATGTACGTCTCGTTTCTCCTGAAAATTGCGGTTTTTCGGCGTTTCCGGTAAAAATCGCGGTCCGACGCGCAAAAGTGGGGTATCCTAGAAATCGCCTTTTAAAGACGCACCTTTCTGGCCCCACAAAAATGGGCATTTCAAATTAGAAACAAGTCAAATGAACAAAATAGTGTGAATAAGTAAGTATTTCAGGGGTGAGTTAGCAGGTTATTGGGGTAGTAAGTCCTGATATTTTTGGAGGTTGCAGTGGCCACTACGCCATTTAAAATAGGCAGTTTTTAGCATATGCAGTTAGGCCCCGTAGGACAATTTTAGCTAAAATGTGCTCCAAACACTCAAACCGGCTTGTATCTTGCAATCGAAAATATGGGAAACATGACTTAGACATCAAATGATACACTGTATGCCATGTTTCCAAATTGTTATGCACAGTGGTTACAGCATGAAGCGAATGCATGTGAATATACAAAGGTGCATTGCATTAAACAAGTCCAATGAGGGTGAAAAAAAATGGCCGTCCTGCCTGCTTTCATCCATCATTTGTTCTAAATGTATAATTAATCAATGAGCTGAGGTGGAGTCTTAGCCAGTGGTACCATGAGGGGTGTGTAATGCACTTTAGCGTAGACAGCCAATCAGCTGCCAGATTCAATCTGTCAATCAAACACAGCAGCCAATCAGAGAGCTGGCCATTGATCAGCAGGCCCTTTATGACATCACAGACAGACCCACGGAACTCTCTGTGCTTGTCTGCTGGCTGGCTGTCAGTTGGGTGGGTTGGCGGCAGAGGGGGAGGATGTACGTCTCGTTTCTCCTGAAAATTGCTTTTTTTCGGCGTTTCCGGTAAAAATCGCGGTCCGACGCGCAAAAGTGGGGTATCCTAGAAATCGCCTTTTAAAGACGCACCTTTCTGGCCCCACAAAAATGGGCATTTCAAATTAGAAACAAGTCAAATGAACAAAATACTGTGAATAAGTAAGTATTTCAGGGGTGAGTTAGCAGGTTATTGGGGTAGTAAGTTCTGATATTTTTGGAGGTTGCAGTGGCCACTACGCCATTCAAAATAGGCAGTTTTTAGCATATGCAGTTAGGCCCCGTAGGACAATTTTAGCTAAAATGTGCTCCAAACACTCAAACCGGCTTGTATCTTGCAATCGAAAATATGGGAAACATGACTTAGACATCAAATGATACACTGTATGCCATGTTTCCAAATTGTTATGCACAGTGGTTACAGCATGAAGCGAATGCATGTGAATATACAAAGGTGCATTGCATTAAACAAGTCCAATGAGGGTGAAAAAAAATGGCCGGCCTGCCTGCTTTCATCCATCATTTGTTCTAAATGTATAATTAATCAATGAGCTGAGGTGGAGTCTTAGCCAGTGGTACCATGAGGGGTGTGTAATGCACTTTAGCGTAGACAGCCAATCAGCTGCCAGATTCAATCTGTCAATCAAACACAGCAGCCAATCAGAGAGCTGGCCATTGATCAGCAGGCCCTTTATGACATCACAGACAGACCCACGGAACTCTCTGTGCTTGTCTGCTGGCTGGCTGTCAGTTGGGTGGGTGGGCGGCAGAGGGGGAGGATGTACGTCTCGTTTCTCCTGAAAATTGCGGTTTTTCAGCGTTTCCGGTAAAAATCGCGGTCCGACGCGCAAAAGTGGGGTATTGTAGAAATCGCCTTTTAAAGACGCACCTTTCTGGCCCCACAAAAATGGGCATTTCAAATTAGAAACAAGTCAAATGAACAAAATAGTGTGAATAAGTAAGTATTTCAGGGGTGAGTTAGCAGGTTATTGGGGTAGTAAGTCCTGATATTTTTGGAGGTTGCAGTGGCCACTACGCCATTCAAAATAGGCAGGCTTTAGCATATGCAGTTAGGCCCCGTAGGACAATTTTAGCTAAAATGTGCTCCAAACACTCAAACCGGCTTGTATCTTGCAATCGAAAATATGGGAAACATGACTTAGACATCAAATGATACACTGTATGCCATGTTTCCAAATTGTTATGCACAGTGGTTACAGCATGAAGCGAATGCATGTGAATATATACAAAGGTGCATTGCATTAAACAAGTCCAATGAGGGTGAAAAAAATGGCCGGCCTGCCTGCTTTCATCCATCATTTGTTCTAAATGTATAATTAATCAATGAGCTGAGGTGGAGTCTTAGCCAGTGGTACCATGAGGGGTGTGTAATGCACTTTAGCGTAGACAGCCAATCAGCTGCCAGATTCAATATGTCAATCAAACACAGCAGCCAATCAGAGAGCTGGCCATTGATCAGCAGGCCCTTTATGACATCACAGACAGACTCACGGAACTCTCTGTGCTTGTCTGCTGGCTGGCTGTCAGTTGGGTGGGTGGGCGGCAGAGGGGGAGGATGTACGTCTCGTTTCTCCTGAAAATTGCGGTTTTTCGGCGTTTCCGGTAAAAATCGCGGTCCGACGCGCAAAAGTGGGGTATCCTAGAAATCGCCTTTTAAAGACGCACCTTTCTGGACCCACAAAAATGGGCATTTCAAATTAGAAACAAGTCAAATGAACAAAATAGTGTGAATAAGTAAGTATTTCAGGGGTGAGTTAGCAGGTTATTGGGGTAGTAAGTCCTGATATTTTTGGAGGTTGCAGTGGCCACTACGCCATTCAAAATAGGCAGTTTTTAGCATATGCAGTTAGGCCCCGTAGGACAATTTTAGCTAAAATGTGCTCCAAACACTCAAACCGGCTTGTATCTTGCAATCGAAAATATGGGAAACATGACTTAGACATCAAATGATACACTGTATGCCATGTTTCCAAATTGTTATGCACAGTGGTTACAGCATGAAGCGAATGCATGTGAATATACAAAGGTGCATTGCATTAAACAAGTCCAATGAGGGTGAAAAAAAATGGCCGGCCTGCCTGCTTTCATCCATCATTTGTTCTAAATGTATAATTAATCAATGAGCTGAGGTGGAGTCTTAGCCAGTGGTACCATGAGGGGTGTGTAATGCACTTTAGCGTAGACAGCCAATCAGCTGCCAGATTCAATCTGTCAATCAAACACAGCAGCCAATCAGAGAGCTGGCCATTGATCAGCAGGCCCTTTATGACATCACAGACAGGCCCACGGAACTCTCTGTGCTTGTCTGCTGGCTGGCTGTCAGTTGGGTGGGTTGGCGGCAGAGGGGGAGGATGTACGTCTCGTTTCTCCTGAAAATTGCGGTTTTTCGGCGTTTCCGGTAAAAATCGCGGTCCGACGCGCAAAAGTGGGGTATCCTAGAAATCGCCTTTTAAAGACGCACCTTTCTGGCCCCACAAAAATGGGCATTTCAAATTAGAAACAAGTCAAATGAACAAAATACTGTGAATAAGTAAGTATTTCAGGGGTGAGTTAGCAGGTTATTGGGGTAGTAAGTCCTGATATTTTTGGAGGTTGCAGTGGCCACTACGCCATTCAAAATAGGCAGTTTTTAGCATATGCAGTTAGGCCCCGTAGGACAATTTTAGCTAAAATGTGCTCCAAACACTCAAACCGGCTTGTATCTTGCAATCAAAAATATGGGAAACATGACTTAGACATCAAATGATACACTGTATGCCATGTTTCCAAATTGTTATGCACAGTGGTTACAGCATGAAGCGAATGCATGTGAATATACAAAGGTGCATTGCATTAAACAAGTCCAACGAGGGTGAAAAAAATGGCCGGCCTGCCTGCTTTCATCCATCATTTGTTCTAAATTTATAATTAATCAATGAGCTGAGGTGGAGTCTTAGCCAGTGGTACCATCAGGGGTGTGTAATGCACTTTAGGGTAGACAGCCAATCAGCTGCCAGATTCAATCTGTCCATCAAACACAGCAGCCAATCAGAGAGCTGGCCATTGATCAGCAGCCCCTCTATGACATCACAGACAGACCCACGGAACTCTCTGTGCTTGTCTGCTGGCTGTCAGTTGGGTGGGTGGGCGGCAGAGGGGGAGGATGTACGTCTCGTTTCTCCTGAAAATTGCGGTTTTTCGGCGTTTCCGGTAAAAATCGCGGTCCGACGCGCAAAAGTGGGGTATCGTAGAAATTGCCTTTTAAAGACGCACCTTTCTGGCCCCACAAAAATGGGCATTTCAAATTAGAAACAAGTCAAATGAACAAAATAGTGTGAATAAGTAAGTATTTCAGGGGTGAGTTAGCAGGTTATTGGGGTAGTAAGTCCTGATATTTTTGGAGGTTGCAGTGGCCACTACGCCATTCAAAATAAGCAGGCTTTAGCATATGCAGTTAGGCCCCGTAGGACAATTTTAGCTAAAATGTGCTCCAAACACTCAAACCGGCTTGTATCTTGAAATCGAAAATATGGGAAACATGACTTAGACATCAAATGATACACTGTATGCCATGTTTCCAAATTGTTATGCACAGTGGTTACAGCATGAAGCGAATTCATGTGAATATATACAAAGGTGCATTGCATTAAACAAGTCCAATGAGGGTGAAAAAAATGGCCGGCCTGCCTGCTTTCATCCATCATTTGTTCTAAATGTATAATTAATCAATGAGCTGAGGTGGAGTCTTAGCCAGTGGTACCATGAGGGGTGTGTAATGCACTTTAGCGTAGACAGCCAATCAGCTGCCAGATTCAATCTGTCAATCAAACACAGCAGCCAATCAGAGAGCTGGCCATTGATCAGCAGGCCCTTTATGACATCACAGACAGACCCACGGAACTCTCTGTGCTTGTCTGCTGGCTGGCTGTCAGTTGGGTGGGTGGGCGGCAGAGGGGGAGGATGTACGTCTCGTTTCTCCTGAAAATTGCGGTTTTTCGGCGTTTCCGGTAAAAATCGCGGTCCGTAGCGCAAAAGTGGGGTATCCTAGAAATCAACTTTTAAAGACGCACCTTTCTGGCCCCACAAAAATGGGCATTTCAAATTAGAAACAAGTCAAATGAACAAAATAGTGTGAATAAGTAAGTATTTCAGGGGTGAGTTAGCAGGTTATTGGGGTAGTAAGTCCTGATATTTTTGGAGATTGCAGTGGCCACTACGCCATTCAAAATAGGCAGTTTTTAGCATATGCAGTTAGGCCCCGTAGGACAATTTTAGCTAAAATGTGCTCCAAACACTCAAACCGGCTTGTATCTTGCAATCGAAAATATGGGAAACATGACTTAGACATCAAATGATACACTGTATGCCATGTTTCCAAATTGTTATGCACAGTGGTTACAGCATGAAGCGAATGCATGTGAATATACAAAGGTGCATTGCATTAAACAAGTCCAATGAGGGTGAAAAAAAATGGCCGGCCTGCCTGCTTTCATCCATCATTTGTTCTAAATGTATAATTAATCAATGAGCTGAGGTGGAGTCTTAGCCAGTGGTACCATGAGGGGTGTGTAATGCACTTTAGCGTAGACAGCCAATCAGCTGCCAGATTCAATCTGTCAATCAAACACAGCAGCCAATCAGAGAGCTGGCCATTGATCAGCAGGCCCTTTATGACATCACAGACAGACCCACGGAACTCTCTGTGCTTGTCTGCTGGCTGGCTGTCAGTTGGGTGGGTGGGCGGCAGAGGGGGAGGATGTACGTCTCGTTTCTCCTGAAAATTGCGGTTTTTCGGCGTTTCCGGTAAAAAACGCAGTCCGACGCGCAAAAGTGGGGTATTGTAGAAATCGCCTTTTAAAGACGCACCTTTCTGGCCCCACAAAAATGGGCATTTCAAATTAGAAACAAGTCAAATGAACAAAATAGTGTGAATAAGTAAGTATTTCAGGGGTGAGTTAGCAGGTTATTGGGGTAGTAAGTCCTGATATTTTTGGAGGTTGCAGTGGCCACTACGCCATTCAAAATAGGCAGGCTTTAGCATATGCAGTTAGGCCCCGTAGGACAATTTTAGCTAAAATGTGCTCCAAACACTCAAACCGGCTTGTATCTTGCAATCGAAAATATGGGAAACATGACTTAGACATCAAATGATACACTGTATGCCATGTTTCCAAATTGTTATGCACAGTGGTTACAGCATGAAGCGAATGCATGTGAATATATACAAAGGTGCATTGCATTAAACAAGTCCAATGAGGGTGAAAAAAATGGCCGGCCTGCCTGCTTTCATCCATCATTTATTCTAAATGTATAATTAATCAATGAGCTGAGGTGGAGTCTTAGCCAGTGGTACCATGAGGGGTGTGTAATGCACTTTAGCGTAGACAGCCAATCAGCTGCCAGATTCAATCTGTCAATCAAACACAGCAGCCAATCAGAGAGCTGGCCATTGATCAGCAGGCCCTTTATGACATCACAGACAGACTCACGGAACTCTCTGTGCTTGTCTGCTGGCTGGCTGTCAGTTGGGTGGGTGGGCGGCAGAGGGGGAGGATGTACGTCTCGTTTCTCCTGAAAATTGCGGTTTTTCGGCGTTTCCGGTAAAAATCGCGGTCCGACGCGCAAAAGTGGGGTATCCTAGAAATCGCCTTTTAAAGACGCACCTTTCTGGACCCACAAAAATGGGCATTTCAAATTAGAAACAAGTCAAATGAACAAAATAGTGTGAATAAGTAAGTATTTCAGGGGTGAGTTAGCAGGTTATTGGGGTAGTAAGTCCTGATATTTTTGGAGGTTGCAGTGGCCACTACGCCATTCAAAATAGGCAGTTTTTAGCATATGCAGTTAGGCCCCGTAGGACAATTTTAGCTAAAATGTGCTCCAAACACTCAAACCGGCTTGTATCTTGCAATCGAAAATATGGGAAACATGACTTAGACATCAAATGATACACTGTATGCCATGTTTCCAAATTGTTATGCACAGTGGTTACAGCATGAAGCGAATGCATGTGAATATACAAAGGTGCATTGCATTAAACAAGTCCAATGAGGGTGAAAAAAAATGGCCGGCCTGCCTGCTTTCATCCATCATTTGTTCTAAATGTATAATTAATCAATGAGCTGAGGTGGAGTCTTAGCCAGTGGTACCATGAGGGGTGTGTAATGCACTTTAGCGTAGACAGCCAATCAGCTGCCAGATTCAATCTGTCAATCAAACACAGCAGCCAATCAGAGAGCTGGCCATTGATCAGCAGGCCCTTTATGACATCACAGACAGACCCACGGAACTCTCTGTGCTTGTCTGCTGGCTGGCTGTCAGTTGGGTGGGTTGGCGGCAGAGGGGGAGGATGTACGTCTCGTTTCTCCTGAAAATTGCGGTTTTTCGGCGTTTCCGGTAAAAATCGCGGTCCGACGAGCAAAAGTGGGGTATCCTAGAAATCGCCTTTTAAAGACGCACCTTTCTGGCCCCACAAAAATGGGCATTTCAAATTAGAAACAAGTCAAATGAACAAAATAGTGTGAATAAGTAAGTATTTCAGGGGTGAGTTAGCAGGTTATTGGGGTAGTAAGTCCTGATATTTTTGGAGGTTGCAGTGGCCACTACGCCATTCAAAATAGGCAGTTTTTAGCATATGCAGTTAGGCCCCGTAGGACAATTTTAGCTAAAATGTGCTCCAAACACTCAAACCGGCTTGTATCTTGCAATCGAAAATATGGGAAACATGACTTAGACATCAAATGATACACTGTATGCCATGTTTCCAAATTGTTATGCACAGTGGTTACAGCATGAAGCGAATGCATGTGAATATACAAAGGTGCATTGCATTAAACAAGTCCAATGAGGGTGAAAAAAAATGGCCGGCCTGCCTGCTTTCATCCATCATTTGTTCTAAATGTATAATTAATCAATGAGCTGAGGTGGAGTGGTACCATGAGGGGTGTGTAATGCACTTTAGCGTAGACAGCCAATCAGCTGCGAGATTCAATCTGTCAATCAAACACAGCAGCCAATCAGAGAGCTGGCCATTGATCAGCAGGCCCTTTATGACATCACAGACAGACCCACGGAACTCTCTGTGCTTGTCTGCTGGCTGGCTGTCAGTTGGGTGGGTGGGCGGCAGAGGCGGAGGATGTACGTCTCGTTTCTCCTGAAAATTGCGGTTTTTCGGCGTTTCCGGTAAAAATCGCGGTCCGACGCACAAAAGTGGGGTATCCTAGAAATCGCCTTTTAAAGACGCACCTTTCTGGCCCCACAAAAATGGGCATTTCAAATTAGAAACAAATCAAATGAACAAAATAGTGTGAATAAGTAAGTATTTCAGGGGTGAGTTAGCAGGTTATTGGGGTAGTAAGTCCTGATATTTTTGGAGGTTGCAGTGGCCACTACGCCATTCAAAATAGGTAGTTTTTAGCATATGCAGTTAGGCCCCGTAGGACAATTTTAGCTAAAATGTGCTCCAAACACTCAAACCGGCTTGTATCTTGCAATTGAAAATATGGGAAACATGACTTAGACATCAAATGATACACTGTATGCCATGTTTCCAAATTGTTATGCACAGTGGTTACAGCATGAAGCGAATGCATGTGAATATACAAAGGTGCATTGCATTAAACAAGTCCAATGAGGGTGAAAAAAATGGCCGGCCTGCCTGCTTTCATCCATCATTTGTTCTAAATTTATAATTAATCAATGAGCTGAGGTGGAGTCTTAGCCAGTGGTACCATCAGGGGTGTGTAATGCACTTTAGGGTAGACAGCCAATCAGCTGCCAGATTTAATCTGTCCATCAAACACAGCAGCCAATCAGAGAGCTGGCCATTGATCAGCAGGCCCTTTATGACATCACAGACAGACACACGGAACTCTCTGTGCTTGTCTGCTGGCTGTCAGTTGGGTGGGTGGGCGGCAGAGGGGGAGGATGTACGTCTCGTTTCTCCTGAAAATTGCGGTTTTTCGGCGTTTCCGGTAAAAAACGCGGTCCGACGCGCAAAAGTGGGGTATCGTAGAAATCGCCTTTTAAAGACGCACCTTTCTGGCCCCACAAAAATGGGCATTTCAAATTAGAAACAAGTCAAATGAACAAAATAGTGTGAATAAGTAAGTATTTCAGGGGTGAGTTAGCAGGTTATTGGGGTAGTAAGTCCTGATATTTTTGGAGGTTGCAGTGGCCACTACGCCATTCAAAATAGGCAGGCTTTAGCATATGCAGTTAGGCCCCGTAGGACAATTTTAGCTAAAATGTGCTCCAAACACTCAAACCGGCTTGTATCTTGCAATCGAAAATATGGGAAACATGACTTAGACATCAAATGATACACTGTATGCCATGTTTCCAAATTGTTATGCACAGTGGTTACAGCATGAAGTGAATGCATGTGAATATATACAAAGGTGCATTGCATTAAACAAGTCCAATGAGGGTGAAAAAAATGGCCGGCCTGCCTGCTTTCATCCATCATTTGTTCTAAATGTATAATTAATCAATGAGCTGAGGTGGAGTCTTAGCCAGTGGTACCATGAGGGGTGTGTAATGCACTTTAGCGTAGACAGCCAATCAGCTGCCAGATTCAATCTGTCAATCAAACCCAGCAGCCAATCAGAGAGCTGGCCATTGATCAGCAGGCCCTTTATGACATCACAGACAGACCCACGGAACTCTCTGTGCTTGTCTGCTGGCTGGCTGGCTGTCAGTTTGGTGGGTGGGCGGCAGAAGGGGAGGATGTACGTCTCGTTTCTCCTGAAAATTGCGGTTTTTCTGCGTTTCCGGTAAAAATCGCGGTCCGACGCACAAAAGTGGGGTATCCTAGAAATCGCCTTTTAAAGACGCACCTTTCTGGCCCCACAAAAATGGGCATTTCAAATTAGAAACAAGTCAAATGAACAAAATAGTGTGAATAAGTAAGTATTTCAGGGGTGAGTTAGCAGGTTATTGGGGTAGTAAGTCCTGATATTTTTGGAGGTTGCAGTGGCCACTACGCCATTCAAAATAGGCAGTTTTTAGCATATGCAGTTAGGCCCCGTAGGACAATTTTAGCTAAAATGTGCTCCAAACACTCAAACCGGCTTGTATCTTGCAATCGAAAATATGGGAAACATGACTTAGACATCAAATGATACACTGTATGCCATGTTTCCAAATTGTTATGCACAGTGGTTACAGCATGAAGCAAATGCATGTGAATATATACAAAGGTGCATTGCATTAAACAAGTCCAATGAGGGTGAAAAAAATGGCCGGCCTGCCTGCTTTCATCCATCATTTGTTCTAAATGTATAATTAATCAATGAGCTGAGGTGGAGTCTTAGCCAGTGGTATCATGAGGGGTGTGTAATGCACTTTAGCGTAGACAGCCAATCAGCTGCCAGATTCAATCTGTCAATCAAACACAGCAGCGAAATCAGAGAGCTGGCCATTGATCAGCAGGCCCTTTATGACATCACAGACAGACCCACGGAACTCTCTGTGCTTGTCTGCTGGCTGGCTGTCAGTTGGGTGGGTGGGCGGCAGAGGGGGAGGATGTACGTCTCGTTTCTCCTGAAAATTGCGGTTTTTCGGCGTTTCCGGTAAAAATCGCGGTCCGACGCGCAAAAGTGGGGTATCCTAGAAATCGCCTTTTAAAGACGCACCTTTCTGGCCCCACAAAAATGGGCATTTCAAATTAGAAACAAGTCAAATGAACAAAATAGTGTGAATAAGTAAGTATTTCAGGGGTGAGTTAGCAGGTTATTGGGGTAGTAAGTCCTGATATTTTTGGAGGTTGCAGTGGCCACTACGCCATTCAAAATAGGCAGTTTTTAGCATATGCAGTTAGGCCCCGTAGGACAATTTTAGCTAAAATGTGCTCCAAACACTCAAACCGGCTTGTATCTTGCAATCGAAAATATGGGAAACATGACTTAGACATCAAATGATACACTGTATGCCATGTTTCCAAATTGTTATGCACAGTGGTTACAGCATGAAGCGAATGCATGTGAATATACAAAGGTGCACTGCATTAAACAAGTCCAATGAGGGTTAAAAAAATGGGCGGCCTGCCTGCTTTCATCCATCATTTGTTCTAAATTTATAATTAATCAATGAGCTGAGGTGGAGTCTTAGCCAGTGGTACCATCAGGGGTGTGTAATGCACTTTAGGGTAGACAGCCAATCAGCTGCCAGATTTAATCTGTCCATCAAACACAGCAGCCAATCAGAGAGCTGGCCATTGATCAGCAGGCCCTTTATGACATCACAGACAGACCCACGGAACTCTCTGTGCTTGTCTGCTGGCTGTCAGTTGGGTGGGTGGGCGGCAGAGGTGGAGGATGTACGTCTTGTTTCTCCTGAAAATTGCGGTTTTTCGGCGTTTCCGGTAAAAATCGCGGTCCGACGCGCAAAAGTGGGGTATCCTAGAAATCGCCTTTTAAAGACGCACCTTTCTGGCCCCACAAAAATGGGCATTTCAAATTAGAAACAAGTCAAATGAACAAAATAGTGTGAATAAGTAAGTATTTCAGGGGTGAGTTAGCAGGTTATTGGGGTAGTAAGTCCTGATATTTTTGGAGGTTGCAGTGGCCACTACGCCATTCAAAATAGGCAGGCTTTAGCATATGCAGTTAGGCCCCGTAGGACAATTTTAGCTAAAATGTGCTCCAAACACTCAAACCGGCTTGTATCTTGCAATCGAAAATATGGGAAACATGACTTAGACATCAAATGATACACTGTATGCCATGTTTCCAAATTGTTATGCACAGTGGTTACAGCATGAAGCGAATTCATGTGAATATATACAAAGGTGCATTGCATTAAACAAGTCCAATGAGGGTGAAAAAAATGGCCGGCCTGCCTGCTTTCATCCATCATTTGTTCTAAATTTATAATTAATCAATGAGCTGAGGTGGAGTCTTAGCCAGTGGTACCATGAGGGGTGTGTAATGCACTTTAGCGTAGACAGCCAATCAGCTGCCAGATTCAATCTGTCAATCAAACACAGCAGCCAATCAGAGAGCTGGGCATTGATCAGCAGGCCCTTTATGACATCACAGACAGACCCACGGAACTCTCTGTGCTTGTCTGCTGGCTGGCTGTCAGTTGGGTGGGTGGGCGGCAGAGGGGGAGGATGTACGTCTCGTTTCTCCTGAAAATTGCGGTTTTTCGGCGTTTCCGGTAAAAATCGCGGTCCGACGCGCAAAAGTGGGGTATCGTAGAAATCGCCTTTTAAAGACGCACCTTTCTGGCCCCACAAAAATGGGCATTTCAAATTAGAAACAAGTCAAATGAACAAAATAGTGTGAATAAGTAAGTATTTTAGGGGTGAGTTAGCAGGTTATTGGGGTAGTAAGTCCTGATATTTTTGGAGGTTGCAGTGGCCACTACGCCATTCAAAATAGGCAGGCTTTAGCATATGCAGTTAGGTCCCGTAGGACAATTTTAGCTAAAATGTGCTCCAAACACTCAAACCGGCTTGTATCTTGCAATCGAAAATATGGGAAACATGACTTAGACATCAAATGATACACTGTATGCCATGTTTCCAAATTGTTATGCACAGTGGTTACAGCATGAAGCGAATGCATGTGAATATATACAAAGGTGCATTGCATTAAACAAGTCCAATGAGGGTGAAAAAAATGGCCGGCCTGCCTGCTTTCATCCATCATTTGTTCTAAATGTATAATTAATCAATGAGCTGAGATGGAGTCTTAGCCAGTGGTACCATGAGGGGTGTGTAATGCACTTTAGCGTAGACAGCCAATCAGCTGCCAGATTCAATCTGTCAATCAAACACAGCAGCCAATCAGAGAGCTGGGCATTGATCAGCAGGCCCTTTATGACATCACAGACAGACCCACGGAACTCTCTGTGCTTGTCTGCTGGCTGGCTGTCAGTTGGGTGGGTGGGCGGCAGAGGGGGAGGATGTACGTCTCGTTTCTCCTGAAAATTGCGGTTTTTCGGCGTTTCCGGTAAAAATCGCGGTCCGACGCGCAAAAGTGGGGTATCCTAGAAATCGCCTTTTAAAGACGCACCTTTCTGGCCCCACAAAAATGGGCATTTCAAATTAGAAACAAGTCAAATGAACAAAATAGTGTGAATAAGTAAGTATTTCAGGGGTGAGTTAGCAGGTTATTGGGGTAGTAAGTCCTGATATTTTTGGAGGTTGCAGTGGCCACTACGCCATTCAAATTAGGCAGTTTTTAGCATATGCAGTTAGGCCCCGTAGGACAATTTTAGCTAAAATGTGCTCCAAACACTCAAACCGGCTTGTATCTTGCAATCGAAAATATGGGAAACATGACTTAGACATCAAATGATATACTGTATGCCATGTTTCCAAATTGTTATGCACAGTGGTTACAGCATGAAGCGAATGCATGTGAATATACAAAGGTGCATTGCATTAAACAAGTCCAATGAGGGTGAAAAAAAATGGCCGGCCTGCCTGCTTTCATCCATCATTTGTTCTGAATGTATAATTAATCAATGAGCTGAGGTGGAGTCTTAGCCAGTGGTACCATGAGGGGTGTGTAATGCACTTTAGCGTAGACAGCCAATCAGCTGCCAGATTCAATCTGTCAATCAAACACAGCAGCCAATCAGAGAGCTGGCCATTGATCAGCAGGCCCTTTATGACATCACAGACAGACCCACGGAACTCTCTGTGCTTGTCTGCTGGCTGGCTGTCAGTTGGGTGGGTGGGCGGCAGAGGGGGAGGATGTACGTCTCGTTTCTCCTGAAAATTGCGGTTTTTCGGCGTTTCCGGTAAAAATCGCGGTCCGACGCGCAAAAGTGGGGTATCCTAGAAATCGCCTTTTAAAGACGCACCTTTCTGGCCCCACAAAAATGGGCATTTCAAATTAGAAACAAGTCAAATGAACAAAATAGTGTGAATAAGTAAGTATTTCAGGGGTGAGTTAGCAGGTTATTGGGGTAGTAAGTCCTGATATTTTTGGAGGTTGCAGTGGCCACTACGCCATTCAAATTAGGCAGTTTTTAGCATATGCAGTTAGGCCCCGTAGGACAATTTTAGCTAAAATGTGCTCCAAACACTCAAACCGGCTTGTATCTTGCAATCGAAAATATGGGAAACATGACTTAGACATCAAATGATACACTGTATGCCATGTTTCCAAATTGTTATGCACAGTGGTTACAGCATGAAGCGAATGCATGTGAATATACAAAGGTGCATTGCATTAAACAAGTCCAATGAGGGTGAAAAAAAATGGCCGGCCTGCCTGCTTTCATCCATCATTTGTTCTGAATGTATAATTAATCAATGAGCTGAGGTGGAGTCTTAGCCAGTGGTACCATGAGGGGTGTGTAATGCACTTTAGCGTAGACAGCCAATCAGCTGCCAGATTCAATCTGTCAATCAAACACAGCAGCCAATCAGAGAGCTGGCCATTGATCAGCATGCCCTTTATGACATCACAGACAGACCCACGGAACTCTCTGTGCTTGTCTGCTGGCTGGCTGTCAGTTGGGTGGGTGGGCGGCAGAGGGGGAGGATGTACGTCTCGTTTCTCCTGAAAATTGCGGTTTTTTGGCGTTTCCGGTAAAAATCGCGGTCCGACGCGCAAAAGTGGGGTATCCTAGAAATCGCCTTTTAAAGACGCACCTTTCTGGCCCCACAAAAATGGGCATTTCAAATTAGAAACAAGTCAAATGAACAAAATAGTGTGAATAAGTAAGTATTTCAGGGGTGAGTTAGCAGGTTATTGGGGTAGTAAGTCCTGATATTTTTGGAGGTTGCAGTGGCCACTACGCCATTCAAAATAGGCAGTTTTTAGCATATGCAGTTAGGCCCCGTAGGACAATTTTAGCTAAAATGTGCTCCAAACACTCAAACCGGCTTGTATCTTGCAATCGAAAATATGGGAAACATGACTTAGACATCAAATGATACACTGTATGCCATGTTTCCAAATTGTTATGCACAGTGGTTACAGCATGAAGCGAATGTATGTGAATATATACAAAGGTGCATTGCATTAAACAAGTCCAATGAGGGTGAAAAAAATGGCCGGCCTGCCTGCTTTCATCCATCATTTTTTTCTAAATGTATAATTAATCAATGAGCTAAGGTGGAGTCTTAGCCAGTGGTACCTTGAGGGGTGTGTAATGCACTTTAGCGTAGACAGCCAATCAGCTGCCAGATTCAATCTGTCAATCAAACACAGCAGCCAATCAGAGAGCTGGCCATTGATCAGCAGGCCCTTTATGACATCACAGACAGACCCACGGAACTCTCTGTGCTTGTCTGCTGGCTGGCTGTCAGTTGGGTGGGTGGGCGGCAGAGGGGGAGGATGTACGTCTCGTTTCTCCTGAAAATTGCGGTTTTTCGGCGTTTCCGGTAAAAATCGCGGTCCGACGCGCAAAAGTGGGGTATCCTAGAAATCGCCTTTTAAAGACGCACCTTTCTGGCCCCACAAAAATGGGCATTTCAAATTAGAAACAAGTCAAATGAACAAAATAGTGTGAATAAGTAAGTATTTCAGGGGTGAGTTAGCAGGTTATTGGGGTAGTAAGTCCTGATATTTTTGGAGGTTGCAGTGGCCACTACGCCATTCAAAATAGGCAGTTTTGAGCATAGGCAGTTAGGCCCCGTAGGACAATTTTAGCTAAAATGTGCTCCAAACACTCAAACCGGCTTGTATCTTGCAATCGAAAATATGGGAAACATGACTTAGACATCAAATGATACACTGTATGCCATGTTTCCAAATTGTTATGCACAGTGGTTACAGCATGAAGCGAATGCATGTGAATATATACAAATATGCATTGCATTAAACAAGTCCAATGAGGGTGAAAAAAATGGCCGGCCTGCCTGCTTTCATCCATCATTTGTTCTAAATGTATAATTAATCAATGAGCTGAGGTGGAGTCTTAGCCAGTGGTATCATGAGGGGTGTGTAATGCACTTTAGCGTAGACAGCCAATCAGCTGCCAGATTCAATCTGTCAATCAAACACAGCAGCCAATCAGAGAGCTGGCCATTGATCAGAAGGCCCTTTATGACATCACAGACAGACCCACGGAACTCTCTGTGCTTGTCTACTGGCTGGCTGTCAGTTGGGTGGGTGGGCGGCAGAGGGGGAGGATGTACGTCTTGTTTCTCCTGAAAATTGCGGGTTTTCGGCGTTTCCGGTAAAAATCGCGGTCCGACGCGCAAAAGTGGGGTATCATAGAAATCGCCTTTTAAAGACGCACCTTTCTGGCCCCACAAAAATGGGCATTTCAAATTAGAAACAAGTCAAATGAACAAAATAGTGTGAATAAGTAAGTATTTCAGGGGTGAGTTAGCAGGTTATTGGGGTAGTAAGTCCTGATATTTTTGGAGGTTGCAGTGGCCACTACGCCATTCAAAATAGGCAGTTTTTAGCATATGCAGTTAGGCCCCGTAGGACAATTTTAGCTAAAATGTGCTCCAAACACTCAAACCGGCTTGTATCTTGCAATCGAAAATATGGGAAACATGACTTAGACATCAAATGATACACTGTATGCCATGTTTCCAAATTGTTATGCACACTGGTTACAGCATGAAGCGAATGCATGTGAATATACAAAGGTGCATTGCATTAAACAAGTCCAATGAGGGTGAAAAAAAATGGCCGGCCTGCCTGCTTTCATCCATCATTTGTTCTAAATGTATAATTAATCAATGAGCTGAGGTGGAGTCTTAGCCAGTGGTACCATGAGGGGTGTGTAATGCACTTTAGCGTAGACAGCCAATCAGCTGCCAGATTCAATCTGTCCATCAAACACAGCAGCCAATCAGAGAGCTGGCCATTGATCAGCAGGCCCTTTATGACATCACAGACAGACTCACGGAACTCTCTGTGCTTGTCTGCTGGCTGGCTGTCAGTTGGGTGGGTGGGCGGCAGAGGGGGAGGATGTACGTCTCGTTTCTCCTGAAAATTGCGGTTTTTCGGCGTTTCCGGTAAAAATCGCGGTCCGACGCGCAAAAGTGGGGTATCCTAGAAATCGCCTTTTAAAGACGCACCTTTCTGGACCCACAAAAATGGGCATTTCAAATTAGAAACAAGTCAAATGAACAAAATAGTGTGAATAAGTAAGTATTTCAGGGGTGAGTTAGCAGGTTATTGGGGTAGTAAGTCCTGATATTTTTGGAGGTTGCAGTGGCCACTACGCCATTCAAAATAGGCAGTTTTTAGCATATGCAGTTAGGCCCCGTAGGACAATTTTAGCTAAAATGTGCTCCAAACACTCAAACCGGCTTGTATCTTGCAATCGAAAATATGGGAAACATGACTTAGACATCAAATGATACACTGTATGCCATGTTTCCAAATTGTTATGCACAGTGGTTACAGCATGAAGCGAATGCATGTGAATATACAAAGGTGCATTGCATTAAACAAGTCCAATGAGGGTGAAAAAAATGGCCGGCCTGCCTGCTTTCATCCATCATTTGTTCTAAATGTATAATTAATCAATGAGCTGAGGTGGAGTCTTAGCCAGTGGTACCATGAGGGGTGTGTAATGCACTTTAGCGTAGACAGCCAATCAGCTGCCAGATTCAATCTGTCAATCAAACACAGCAGCCAATCAGAGAGCTGGCCATTGATCAGCAGGCCCTTTATGACATCACAGACAGACCCACGGAACTCTCTGTGCTTGTCTGCTGGCTGGCTGTCAGTTGGGTGGGTGGGTGGGCGGCAGAGGGGGAGGATGTACGTCTCGTTTCTCCTGAAAATTGCGGTTTTTCGGCGTTTCCGGTAAAAATCGCGGTCCGACGTGCAAAAGTGTGGTATCCTAGAAATCGCCTTTTAAAGACGCACCTTTCTGGCCCCACAAAAATGGGCATTTCAAATTAGAAACAAGTCAAATGAACAAAATAGTGTGAATAAGTAAGTATTTCAGGGGTGAGTTAGCAGGTTATTGGGGTAGTAAGTCCTGATATTTTTGGAGGTTGCAGTGGCCACTACGCCATTCAAAATAGGCAGTTTTTAGCATATGCAGTTAGGCCCCGTAGGATAATTTTAGCTAAAATGTGCTCCAAACACTCAAACCGTCTTGTATTTTGCAATCGAAAATATGGGAAACATGACTTAGACATCAAATGATACACTGTATGCCATGTTTCCAAATTGTTATGCACAGTGGTTACAGCATGAAGCGAATGCATGTGAATATACAAAGGTGCATTGCATTAAACAAGTCCAATGAGGGTGAAAAAAAATGGCCGGCCTGCCTGCTTTCATCCATCATTTGTTCTAAATGTATAATTAATCAATGAGCTGAGGTGGAGTCTTAGCCAGTGGTACCATGAGGGGTGTGTAATGCACTTTAGCGTAGACAGCCAATCAGCTGCCAGATTCAATCTGTCCATCAAACACAGCAGCCAATCAGAGAGCTGGCCATTGATCAGCAGGCCCTTTATGACATCACAGACAGACCCACGGAACTCTCTGTGCTTGTCTGCTGGCTGGCTGTCAGTTGGGTGGGTGGGCGGCAGAGGGGGAGGATGTACGTCTCGTTTCTCCTGAAAATTGCGGTTTTTCGGCGTTTCCGGTAAAAATCGCGGTCCGACGCGCAAAAGTGGGGTATCCTAGAAATCGCCTTTTAAAGACGCACCTTTCTGGCCCCACAAAAATGGGCATTTCAAATTAGAAACAAGTCAAATGAACAAAATAGTGTGAATAAGTAAGTATTTCAGGAGTGAGTTAGCAGGTTATTGGGGTAGTAAATCCTGATATTTTTGGAGGTTGCAGTGGCCACTACGCCATTCAAAATAGGCAGTTTTTAGCATATGCAGTTAGGCCCCGTAGGACAATTTTAGCTAAAATGTGCTCCAAACACTCAAACCGGCTTGTATCTTGCAATCGAAAATATGGGAAACATGATTTAGACATCAAATGATACACTGTATGCCATGTTTCCAAATTGTTATGCACAGTGGTTACAGCATGAAGCGAATGCATGTGAATATACAAAGGTGCATTGCATTAAACAAGTCCAATGAGGGTGAAAAAAAATGGCCGGCCTGCCTGCTTTCATCCATCATTTGTTCTAAATGTATAATTAATCAATGAGCTGAGGTGGAGTCTTAGCCAGTGGTTCCATGAGGGGTGTGTCACTTTAGCGTAGACAGCCAATCAGCTGCCAGATTCAATCTGTCAATCAAACACAGCAGCCAATCAGAGAGCTGGCCATTGATCAGCAGGCCCTTTATGACATCACAGACAGACCCACGGAACTCTCTGTGCTTGTCTGCTGGCTGGCTGTCAGTTGGGTGGGTGGGCGGCAGAGGGGGAGGATGTACGTCTCGTTTCTCCTAAAAATTGCGGTTTTTCGGCGTTTCCAGTAAAAATCGCGGTCCGACGCGCAAAAGTGGGGTATCCTAGAAATCGCCTTTTAAAGACGCACCTTTCTGGCCCCACAAAAATGGGCATTTCAAATTAGAAACAAGTCAAATGAACAAAATAGTGTGAATAAGTAAGTATTTCAGGGGTGAGTTAGCAGGTTATTGGGGTAGTAAGTCCTGATATTTTTGGAGGTTGCAGTGGCCACTACGCCATTCAAAATAGGCAGTTTTTAGCATATGCAGTTAGGCCCCGTAGGACAATTTTAGCTAAAATGTGCTCCAAACACTCAAACCGGCTTGTATCTTGCAATCGAAAATATGGGAAACATGACTTAGACATCAAATGATACACTGTATGCCATGTTTCCAAATTGTTATGCACAGTGGTTACAGCATGAAGCGAATGCATGTGAATATACAAAGGTGCATTGCATTAAACAAGTCCAATGAGGGTGAAAAAAATGGCCGGCCTGCCTGCTTTCATCCATCATTTGTTCTAAATGTATAATTAATCAATGAGCTGAGGTGGAGTTTTAGCCAGTGGTACCATCAGGGGTGTGTAATGCACTTTAGGGTAGACAGCCAATCAGCTGCCAGATTCAATCTGTCCATCAAACACAGCAGCCAATCAGAGAGCTGGCCATTGATCAGCAGGCCCTTTATGACATCACAGACAGACCCACGGAACTCTCTGTGCTTGTCTGCTGGCTGTCAGTTAAGTGGGTGGGCGGCAGACGGGGAGGATGTACGTCTCGTTTCTCCTGAAAATTGCGGTTTTTCGGCGTTTCCGGTAAAAATCGCGGTCCGACGCGCAAAAGTGGGGTATCGTAGAAATCTCCTTTTAAAGACGCACCTTTCTGGCCCCACAAAAATGGGCATTTCAAATTAGAAACAAGTCAAATGAACAAAATAGTGTGAATAAGTAAGTATTTCAGGGGTGAGTTAGCAGGTTATTGGGGTAGTAAGTCCTGATATTTTTGGAGGTTGCAGTGGCCACTACGCCATTCAAAATAGGCAGGCTTTAGCATATGCAGTTAGGCCCCGTAGGACAATTTTAGCTAAAATGTGCTCCAAACACTCAAACCGGCTTGTATCTTGCAATCGAAAATATGGGAAACATGACTTAGACATCAAATGATACACTGTATGCCATGTTTCCAAATTGTTATGCACAGTGGTTACAGCATGAAGCGAATGCATGTGAATATATACAAAGGTGCATTGCATTAAACAAGTCCAATGAGGGTGAAAAAAATGGCCGGCCTGCCTGCTTTCATCTATCATTTGTTCTAAATGTATAATTAATCAATGAGCTGAGGTGGAGTCTTAGCCAGTGGTACCAAGAGGGTTGTGTAATGCACTTTAGCATAGACAGCCAATCAGCTGCCAGATTCAATCTGTCAATCAAACACAGCAGCCAATCAGAGAGCTGGCCATTGATCAGCAGGCCCTTTATGACATCACAGACAGACCCACGGAACTCTCTGTGCTTGTCTGCTGGCTGGCTGTCAGTTGGGTGGGTGGGCGGCAGAGGGGGGGGATGTACGTCTCGTTTCTACTGAAAATTGCGGTTTTTCGGCGTTTCCGGTAAAAATCGCGGTCCGACGCGCAAAAGTGGGGTATTGTAGAAATCGCCTTTTAAAGACGCACCTTTCTGGCCCCACAAAAATGGGCATTTCAAATTAGAAACAAGTCAAATGAACAAAATAGTGTGAATAAGTAAGTATTTCAGGGGTGAGTTAGCAGGTTATTGGGGTAGTAAGTCCTGATATTTTTGGAGGTTGCAGTGGCCACTACGCCATTCAAAATAGGCAGGCTTTAGCATATGCAGTTAGGCCCCGTAGGACAATTTTAGCTAAAATGTGCTCCAAACACTCAAACCGGCTTGTATCTTGCAATCGAAAATATGGGAAACATGACTTAGACATCAAATGATACACTGTATGCCATGTTTCCAAATTGTTATGCACAGTGGTTACAGCATGAAGCGAATGCATGTGAATATATACAAAGGTGCATTGCATTAAACAAGTCCAATGAGGGTGAAAAAAATGGCCGGCCTGCCTGCTTTCATCCATCATTTGTTCTAAATGTATAATTAATCAATGAGCTGAGGTGGAGTCTTAGCCAGTGGTACCATGAGGGGTGTGTAATGCACTTTAGCGTAGACAGCCAATCAGCTGCCAGATTCAATCTGTCAATCAAACACAGCAGCCAATCAGAGAGCTGGCCATTGATCAGCAGGCCCTTTATGACATCACAGACAGACCCTTGGAACTCTCTGTGCTTGTCTGCTGGCTGGCTGTCAGTTGGGTGGGTTGGCGGCAGAGGGGGAGGATGTACGTCTCGTTTCTCCTGAAAATTGCGGTTTTTCGGCGTTTCCGGTAAAAATCGCGGTCCGACGCGCAAAAGTGGGGTATCCTAGAAATCGCCTTTTAAAGACGCACCTTTCTGGCCCCACAAAAATGGGCATTTCAAATTAGAAACAAGTCAAATGAACAAAATACTGTGAATAAGTAAGTATTTCAGGGGTGAGTTAGCAGGTTATTGGGGTAGTAAGTCCTGATATTTTTGGAGGTTGCAGTGGCCACTACGCCATTCAAAATAGGCAGTTTTTAGCATATGCAGTTAGGCCCCGTAGGACATTTTTAGCTAAAATGTGCTCCAAACACTCAAACCGGCTTGTATCTTGCAATCGAAAATATGGGAAACATGACTTAGACATCAAATGATACACTGTATGCCATGTTTCCAAATTGTTATGCACAGTGGTTACAGCATGAAGCGAATGCATGTGAATATACAAAGGTGCATTGCATTAAACAAGTCCAACGAGGGTGAAAAAAATGGCCGGCCTGCCTGCTTTCATCCATCATTTGTTCTAAATTTATAATTAATCAATGAGCTGAGCTGGAGTCTTAGCCAGTGGTACCATCAGGGGTGTGTAATGCACTTTAGGGTAGACAGCCAATCAGCTGCCAGATTCAATCTGTCCATCAAACACAGCAGCCAATCAGAGAGCTGGCCATTGATCAGCAGCCCCTTTATGACATCACAGACAGACCCACGGAACTCTCTGTGCTTGTCTGCTGGCTGTCAGTTGGGTGGGTGGGCGGCAGAGGGGGAGGATGTACGTCTCGTTTCTCCTGAAAATTGCGGTTTTTCGGCGTTTCCGGTAAAAATCGCGGTCCGACGCGCAAAAGTGGGGTATCGTAGAAATTGCCTTTTAAAGACGCACCTTTCTGGCCCCACAAAAATGGGCATTTCAAATTAGAAACAAGTCAAATGAACAAAATAGTGTGAATAAGTAAGTATTTCAGGGGTGAGTTAGCAGGTTATTGGGGTAGTAAGTCCTGATATTTTTGAAGGTTGCAGTGGCCACTACGCCATTCAAAATAAGCAGGCTTTAGCATATGCAGTTAGGCCCCGTAGGACAATTTTAGCTAAAATGTGCTCCAAACACATTAAAACCGGCTTGTATCTTGAAATCGAAAATATGGGAAACATGACTTAGACATCAAATGATACACTGTATGCCATGTTTCCAAATTGTTATGCACAGTGGTTACAGCATGAAGCGAATTCATGTGAATATATACAAAGGTGCATTGCATTAAACAAGTCCAATGAGGGTGAAAAAAATGGCCGGCCTGCCTGCTTTCATCCATCATTTGTTCTAAATGTATAATTAATCAATGAGCTGAGGTGGAGTCTTAGCCAGTGGTACCATGAGGGGTGTGTAATGCACTTTAGCGTAGACAGCCAATCAGCTGCCAGATTCAATCTGTCAATCAAACACAGCAGCCAATCAGAGAGCTGGCCATTGATCAGCAGGCCCTTTATGACATCACAGACAGACCCACGGAACTCTCTGTGCTTGTCTGCTGGCTGGCTGTCAGTTGGGTGGGCAGCAGAGGGGGAGGATGTACGTCTCGTTTCTCCTGAAAATTGCGGTTTTTCGGCGTTTCCGGTAAAAATCGCGGTCCGACGCGCAAAAGTGGGGTATCCTAGAAATCAACTTTTAAAGACGCACCTTTCTGGCCCCACAAAAATGGGCATTTCAAATTAGAAACAAGTCAAATGAACAAAATAGTGTGAATAAGTAAGTATTTTAGGGGTGAGTTAGCAGGTTATTGGGGTAGTAAGTCCTGATATTTTTGGAGGTTGCAGTGGCCACTACGCCATTCAAAATAGGCAGTTTTTAGCATATGCAGTTAGGCCCCGTAGGACAATTTTAGCTAAAATGTGCTCCAAACACTCAAACCGGCTTGTATCTTGCAATCGAAAATATGGGAAACATGACTTAGACATCAAATGATACACTGTATGCCATGTTTCCAAATTGTTATGCACAGTGGTTACAGCATGAAGCGAATGCATGTGAATATACAAAGGTGCATTGCATTAAACAAGTCCAATGAGGGTGAAAAAAAATGGCCGGCCTGCCTGCTTTCATCCATCATTTGTTCTGAATGTATAATTAATCAATGAGCTGAGGTGGAGTCTTAGCCAGTGGTACCATGAGGGGTGTGTAATGCACTTTAGCGTAGACAGCCAATCAGCTGCCAGATTCAATCTGTCAATCAAACACAGCAGCCAATCAGAGAGCTGGCCATTGATCAGCAGGCCCTTTATGACATCACAGACAGACCCACGGAACTCTCTGTGCTTGTCTGCTGGCTGGCTGTCAGTTGGGTGGGTGGGCGGCAGAGGGGGAGGATGTACGTCTCGTTTCTACTGAAAATTGCGGTTTTTCGGCGTTTCCGGTAAAAATCGCGGTCCGACGCGCAAAAGTGGGGTATTGTAGAAATCGCCTTTTAAAGACGCACCTTTCTGGCCCCACAAAAATGGGCATTTCAAATTAGAAACAAGTCAAATGAACAAAATAGTGTGAATAAGTAAGTATTTCAGGGGTGAGTTAGCAGGTTATTGGGGTAGTAAGTCCTGATATTTTTGGAGGTTGCAGTGGCCACTACGCCATTCAAAATAGGCAGGCTTTAGCATATGCAGTTAGGCCCCGTAGGACAATTTTAGCTAAAATGTGCTCCAAACACTCAAACCGGCTTGTATCTTGCAATCGAAAATATGGGAAACATGACTTAGACATCAAATGATACACTGTATGCCATGTTTCCAAATTGTTATGCACAGTGGTTACAGCATGAAGCGAATGCATGTGAATATATACAAAGGTGCATTGCATTAAACAAGTCCAATGAGGGTGAAAAAAATGGCCGGCCTGCCTGCTTTCATCCATCATTTGTTCTAAATGTATAATTAATCAATGAGCTGAGGTGGAGTCTTAGCCAGTGGTACCATGAGGGGTGTGTAATGCACTTTAGCGTAGACAGCCAATCAGCTGCCAGATTCAATCTGTCAATCAAACACAGCAGCCAATCAGAGAGCTGGCCATTGATCAGCAGGCCCTTTATGACATCACAGACAGACCCTTGGAACTCTCTGTGCTTGTCTGCTGGCTGGCTGTCAGTTGGGTGGGTTGGCGGCAGAGGGGGAGGATGTACGTCTCGTTTCTCCTGAAAATTGCGGTTTTTCGGCGTTTCCGGTAAAAATCGCGGTCCGACGCGCAAAAGTGGGGTATCCTAGAAATCGCCTTTTAAAGACGCACCTTTCTGGCCCCACAAAAATGGGCATTTCAAATTAGAAACAAGTCAAATGAACAAAATACTGTGAATAAGTAAGTATTTCAGGGGTGAGTTAGCAGGTTATTGGGGTAGTAAGTCCTGATATTTTTGGAGGTTGCAGTGGCCACTACGCCATTCAAAATAGGCAGTTTTTAGCATATGCAGTTAGGCCCCGTAGGACATTTTTAGCTAAAATGTGCTCCAAACACTCAAACCGGCTTGTATCTTGCAATCGAAAATATGGGAAACATGACTTAGACATCAAATGATACACTGTATGCCATGTTTCCAAATTGTTATGCACAGTGGTTACAGCATGAAGCGAATGCATGTGAATATACAAAGGTGCATTGCATTAAACAAGTCCAACGAGGGTGAAAAAAATGGCCGGCCTGCCTGCTTTCATCCATCATTTGTTCTAAATTTATAATTAATCAATGAGCTGAGCTGGAGTCTTAGCCAGTGGTACCATCAGGGGTGTGTAATGCACTTTAGGGTAGACAGCCAATCAGCTGCCAGATTCAATCTGTCCATCAAACACAGCAGCCAATCAGAGAGCTGGCCATTGATCAGCAGCCCCTTTATGACATCACAGACAGACCCACGGAACTCTCTGTGCTTGTCTGCTGGCTGTCAGTTGGGTGGGTGGGCGGCAGAGGGGGAGGATGTACGTCTCGTTTCTCCTGAAAATTGCGGTTTTTCGGCGTTTCCGGTAAAAATCGCGGTCCGACGCGCAAAAGTGGGGTATCGTAGAAATTGCCTTTTAAAGACGCACCTTTCTGGCCCCACAAAAATGGGCATTTCAAATTAGAAACAAGTCAAATAAACAAAATAGTGTGAATAAGTAAGTATTTCAGGGGTGAGTTAGCAGGTTATTGGGGTAGTAAGTCCTGATATTTTTGAAGGTTGCAGTGGCCACTACGCCATTCAAAATAAGCAGGCTTTAGCATATGCAGTTAGGCCCCGTAGGACAATTTTAGCTAAAATGTGCTCCAAACACTCAAACCGGCTTGTATCTTGAAATCGAAAATATGGGAAACATGACTTAGACATCAAATGATACACTGTATGCCATGTTTCCAAATTGTTATGCACAGTGGTTACAGCATGAAGCGAATTCATGTGAATATATACAAAGGTGCATTGCATTAAACAAGTCCAATGAGGGTGAAAAAAATGGCCGGCCTGCCTGCTTTCATCCATCATTTGTTCTAAATGTATAATTAATCAATGAGCTGAGGTGGAGTCTTAGCCAGTGGTACCATGAGGGGTGTGTAATGCACTTTAGCGTAGACAGCCAATCAGCTGCCAGATTCAATCTGTCAATCAAACACAGCAGCCAATCAGAGAGCTGGCCATTGATCAGCAGGCCCTTTATGACATCACAGACAGACCCACGGAACTCTCTGTGCTTGTCTGCTGGCTGGCTGTCAGTTGGGTGGGCGGCAGAGGGGGAGGATGTACGTCTCGTTTCTCCTGAAAATTGCGGTTTTTCGGCGTTTCCGGTAAAAATCGCGGTCCGACGCGCAAAAGTGGGGTATCCTAGAAATCAACTTTTAAAGACGCACCTTTCTGGCCCCACAAAAATGGGCATTTCAAATTAGAAACAAGTCAAATGAACAAAATAGTGTGAATAAGTAAGTATTTTAGGGGTGAGTTAGCAGGTTATTGGGGTAGTAAGTCCTGATATTTTTGGAGGTTGCAGTGGCCACTACGCCATTCAAAATAGGCAGTTTTTAGCATATGCAGTTAGGCCCCGTAGGACAATTTTAGCTAAAATGTGCTCCAAACACTCAAACCGGCTTGTATCTTGCAATCGAAAATATGGGAAACATGACTTAGACATCAAATGATACACTGTATGCCATGTTTCCAAATTGTTATGCACAGTGGTTACAGCATGAAGCGAATGCATGTGAATATACAAAGGTGCATTGCATTAAACAAGTCCAATGAGGGTGAAAAAAAATGGCCGGCCTGCCTGCTTTCATCCATCATTTGTTCTGAATGTATAATTAATCAATGAGCTGAGGTGGAGTCTTAGCCAGTGGTACCATGAGGGGTGTGTAATGCACTTTAGCGTAGACAGCCAATCAGCTGCCAGATTCAATCTGTCAATCAAACACAGCAGCCAATCAGAGAGCTGGCCATTGATCAGCAGGCCCTTTATGACATCACAGACAGACCCACGGAACTCTCTGTGCTTGTCTGCTGGCTGGCTGTCAGTTGGGTGGGTGGGCGGCAGAGGGGGAGGATGTACGTCTCGTTTCTCCTGAAAATTGCGGTTTTTCGGCGTTTCCGGTAAAAATCGCGGTCCGACGCGCAAAAGTGGGGTATCCTAGAAATAGCCTTTTAAAGACGCACCTTTCTGGCCCCACAAAAATGGGCATTTCAAATTAGAAACAAGTCAAATGAACAAAATAGTGTGAATAAGTAAGTATTTCAGGGGTGAGTTAGCAGGTTATTGGGGTAGTAAGTCCTGATATTTTTGGAGGTTGCAGTGGCCACTACGCCATTCAAAATAGGCAGTTTTTAGCATATGCAGTTAGGCCCCGTAGGACAATTTTAGCTAAAATGTGCTCCAAACACTCAAACCGGCTTGTATCTTGCAATCGAAAATATGGGAAACATGACTTAGACATCAAATGATACACTGTATGCCATGTTTCCAAATTGTTATGCACAGTGGTTACAGCATGAAGCGAATGTATGTGAATATATACAAAGGTGCATTGCATTAAACAAGTCCAATGAGGGTGAAAAAAATGGCCGGCCTGCCTGCTTTCATCCATCATTTGTTCTAAATGTATAATTAATCAATGAGCTGAGGTGGAGTCTTAGCCAGTGGTACCATGAGGGGTGTGTAATGCACTTTAGCGTAGACAGCCAATCAGCTGCCAGATTCAATCTGTCAATCAAACACAGCAGCCAATCAGAGAGCTGGCCATTGATCAGCAGGCCCTTTATGACATCACAGACAGACCCACGGAACTCTCTGTGCTTGTCTGCTGGCTGGCTGTCAGTTGGGTGGGTGGGCGGCAGAGGGGGAGGATGTACGTCTCGTTTCTCCTGAAAATTGCGGTTTTTCGGCGTTTCCGGTAAAAATCGCGGTCCGACGCGCAAAAGTGGGGTATCCTAGAAATCGCCTTTTAAAGACGCACCTTTCTGGCCCCACAAAAATAGGCATTTCAAATTAGAAACAAGTCAAATGAACAAAATAGTGTGAATAAGTAAGTATTTCAGGGGTGAGTTAGCAGGTTATTGGGGTAGTAAGTCCTGATATTTTTGGAGGTTGCAGTGGCCACTACGCCATTCAAAATAGGCAGTTTTGAGCATAGGCAGTTAGGCCCCGTAGGACAATTTTAGCTAAAATGTGCTCCAAACACTCAAACCGGCTTGTATCTTGCAATCGAAAATATGGGAAACATGACTTAGACATCAAATGATACACTGTATGCCATGTTTCCAAATTGTTATGCACAGTGGTTACAGCATGAAGCGAATGCATGTGAATATACAAAGGTGCATTGCATTAAACAAGTCCAATGAGGGTGAAAAAAAATGGCCGGCCTGCCTGCTTTCATCCATCATTTGTTCTGAATGTATAATTAATCAATGAGCTGAGGTGGAGTCTTAGCCAGTGGTACCATGAGGGGTGTGTAATGCACTTTAGCGTAGACAGCCAATCAGCTGCCAGATTCAATCTGTCAATCAAACACAGCAGCCAATCAGAGAGCTGGCCATTGATCAGCAGGCCCTTTATGACATCACAGACAGACCCACGGAACTCTCTGTGCTTGTCTGCTGGCTGGCTGTCAGTTGGGTGGGTGGGCGGCAGAGGGGGAGGATGTACGTCTCGTTTCTCCTGAAAATTGCGGTTTTTTGGCGTTTCCGGTAAAAATCGCGGTCCGACGCGCAAAAGTGGGGTATCCTAGAAATAGCCTTTTAAAGACGCACCTTTCTGGCCCCACAAAAATGGGCATTTCAAATTAGAAACAAGTCAAATGAACAAAATAGTGTGAATAAGTAAGTATTTCAGGGGTGAGTTAGCAGGTTATTGGGGTAGTAAGTCCTGATATTTTTGGAGGTTGCAGTGGCCACTACGCCATTCAAAATAGGCAGTTTTTAGCATATGCAGTTAGGCCCCGTAGGACAATTTTAGCTAAAATGTGCTCCAAACACTCAAACCGGCTTGTATCTTGCAATCGAAAATATGGGAAACATGACTTAGACATCAAATGATACACTGTATGCCATGTTTCCAAATTGTTATGCACAGTGGTTACAGCATGAAGCGAATGTATGTGAATATATACAAAGGTGCATTGCATTAAACAAGTCCAATGAGGGTGAAAAAAATGGCCGGCCTGCCTGCTTTCATCCATCATTTGTTCTAAATGTATAATTAATCAATGAGCTGAGGTGGAGTCTTAGCCAGTGGTACCATGAGGGGTGTGTAATGCACTTTAGCGTAGACAGCCAATCAGCTGCCAGATTCAATCTGTCAATCAAACACAGCAGCCAATCAGAGAGCTGGCCATTGATCAGCAGGCCCTTTATGACATCACAGACAGACCCACGGAACTCTCTGTGCTTGTCTGCTGGCTGGCTGTCAGTTGGGTGGGTGGGCGGCAGAGGGGGAGGATGTACGTCTCGTTTCTCCTGAAAATTGCGGTTTTTCGGCGTTTCCGGTAAAAATCGCGGTCCGACGCGCAAAAGTGGGGTATCCTAGAAATCGCCTTTTAAAGACGCACCTTTCTGGCCCCACAAAAATAGGCATTTCAAATTAGAAACAAGTCAAATGAACAAAATAGTGTGAATAAGTAAGTATTTCAGGGGTGAGTTAGCAGGTTATTGGGGTAGTAAGTCCTGATATTTTTGGAGGTTGCAGTGGCCACTACGCCATTCAAAATAGGCAGTTTTGAGCATAGGCAGTTAGGCCCCGTAGGACAATTTTAGCTAAAATGTGCTCCAAACACTCAAACCGGCTTGTATCTTGCAATCGAAAATATGGGAAACATGACTTAGACATCAAATGATACACTGTATGCCATGTTTCCAAATTGTTATGCACAGTGGTTACAGCATGAAGCGAATGCATGTGAATATATACAAAGGTGCATTGCATTAAACAAGTCCAATGAGGGTGAAAAAAATGGCCGGCCTGCCTGCTTTCATCCATCATTTGTTCTAAATGTATAATTAATCAATGAGCTGAGGTGGAGTCTTAGCCAGTGGTACCATGAGGGGTGTGTAATGCACTTTAGCGTAGACAGCCAATCAGCTGCCAGATTCAATCTGTCAATCAAACACAGCAGCCAATCAGAGAGCTGGCCATTGATCAGAAGGCCCTTTATGACATCACAGACAGACCCACGGAACTCTCTGTGCTTGTCTACTGGCTGGCTGTCAGTTGGGTGGGTGGGCGGCAGAGGGGGAGGATGTACGTCTCGTTTCTCCTGAAAATTGCGGGTTTTCGGCGTTTCCGGTAAAAATCGCGGTCCGACGCGCAAAAGTGGGGTATCATAGAAATCGCCTTTTAAAGACGCACCTTTCTGGCCCCACAAAAATGGGCATTTCAAATTAGAAACAAGTCAAATGAACAAAATAGTGTGAATAAGTAAGTATTTCAGGGGTGAGTTAGCAGGTTATTGGGGTAGTAAGTCCTGATATTTTTGGAGGTTGCAGTGGCCACTACGCCATTCAAAATAGGCAGTTTTTAGCATATGCAGTTAGGCCCCGTAGGACAATTTTAGCTAAAATGTGCTCCAAACACTCAAACCGGCTTGTATCTTGCAATCGAAAATATGGGAAACATGACTTAGACATCAAATGATACACTGTATGCCATGTTTCCAAATTGTTATGCACACTGGTTACAGCATGAAGCGAATGCATGTGAATATACAAAGGTGCATTGCATTAAACAAGTCCAATGAGGGTGAAAAAAAATGGCCGGCCTGCCTGCTTTCATCCATCATTTGTTCTAAATGTATAATTAATCAATGAGCTGAGGTGGAGTCTTAGCCAGTGGTACCATGAGGGGTGTGTAATGCACTTTAGCGTAGACAGCCAATCAGCTGCCAGATTCAATCTGTCCATCAAACACAGCAGCCAATCAGAGAGCTGGCCATTGATCAGCAGGCCCTTTATGACATCACAGACAGACTCACGGAACTATCTGTGCTTGTCTGCTGGCTGGCTGTCAGTTGGGTGGGTGGGCGGCAGAGGGGTAGGATGTACGTCTCGTTTCTCCTGAAAATTGCGGTTTTTCGGCGTTTCCGGTAAAAATCGCGGTCCGACGCGCAAAAGTGGGGTATCCTAGAAATCGCCTTTTAAAGACGCACCTTTCTGGCCCCACAAAAATGGGCATTTCAAATTAGAAACAAGTCAAATGAACAAAATAGTGTGAATAAGTAAGTATTTCAGGGGTGAGTTAGCAGGTTATTGGGGTAGTAAGTCCTGATATTTTTGGAGGTTGCAGTGGCCACTACGCCATTCAAAATAGGCAGTTTTTAGCATATGCAGTTAGGCCCCGTAGGACAATTTTAGCTAAAATGTGCTCCAAACACTCAAACCGGCTTGTATCTTGCAATCGAAAATATGGGAAACATGACTTAGACATCAAATGATACACTGTATGCCATGTTTCCAAATTGTTATGCACACTGGTTACAGCATGAAGCGAATGCATGTGAATATACAAAGGTGCATTGCATTAAACAAGTCCAATGAGGGTGAAAAAAAATGGCCTGCCTGCTTTCATCCATCATTTGTTCTAAATGTATAATTAATCAATGAGCTGAGGTGGAGTCTTAGCCAGTGGTACCATGAGGGGTGTGTAATGCACTTTAGCGTAGACAGCCAATCAGCTGCCAGATTCAATCTGTCCATCAAACACAGCAGCCAATCAGAGAGCTGGCCATTGATCAGCAGGCCCTTTATGACATCACAGACAGACTCACGGAACTATCTGTGCTTGTCTGCTGGCTGGCTGTCAGTTGGGTGGGTGGGCGGCAGAGGGGTAGGATGTACGTCTCGTTTCTCCTGAAAATTGCGGTTTTTCGGCGTTTCCGGTAAAAATCGCGGTCCGACGCGCAAAAGTGGGGTATCCTAGAAATCGCCTTTTAAAGACGCACCTTTCTGGCCCCACAAAAATGGGCATTTCAAATTAGAAACAAGTCAAATGAACAAAATAGTGTGAATAAGTAAGTATTTCAGGGGTGAGTTAGCAGGTTATTGGGGTAGTAAGTCCTGATATTTTTGGAGGTTGCAGTGGCCACTACGCCATTCAAAATAGGCAGTTTTGAGCATAGGCAGTTAGGCCCCGTAGGACAATTTTAGCTAAAATGTGCTCCAAACACTCAAACCGGCTTGTATCTTGCAATCGAAAATATGGGAAACATGACTTAGACATCAAATGATACACTGTATGCCATGTTTCCAAATTGTTATGCACAGTGGTTACAGCATGAAGCGAATGCATGTGAATATATACAAAGGTGCATTGCATTAAACAAGTCCAATGAACAAAATAGTGTGAATAAGTAAGTATTTCAGGGGTGAGTTAGCAGGTTATTGGGGTAGTAAGTCCTGATATTTTTGGAGGTTGCAGTGGCCACTACGCCATTCAAAATAGGCAGTTTTTAGCATATGCAGTTAGGCCCCGTAGGACAATTTTAGCTAAAATGTGCTCCAAACACTCAAACCGGCTTGTATCTTGCAATCGAAAATATGGGAAACATGACTTAGACATCAAATGATACACTGTATGCCATGTTTCCAAATTGTTATGCACACTGGTTACAGCATGAAGCGAATGCATGTGAATATACAAAGGTGCATTGCATTAAACAAGTCCAATGAGGGTGAAAAAAAATGGCCGGCCTGCCTGCTTTCATCCATCATTTGTTCTAAATGTATAATTAATCAATGAGCTGAGGTGGAGTCTTAGCCAGTGGTACCATGAGGGGTGTGTAATGCACTTTAGCGTAGACAGCCAATCAGCTGCCAGATTCAATCTGTCCATCAAACACAGCAGCCAATCAGAGAGCTGGCCATTGATCAGCAGGCCCTTTATGACATCACAGACAGACTCACGGAACTATCTGTGCTTGTCTGCTGGCTGGCTGTCAGTTGGGTGGGTGGGCGGCAGAGGGGTAGGATGTACGTCTCGTTTCTCCTGAAAATTGCGTTTTTTCTGCGTTTCCGGTAAAAATCGCGGTCCGACGCGCAAAAGTGGGGTATCCTAGAAATCGCCTTTTAAAGACGCACCTTTCTGGCCCCACAAAAATGGGCATTTCAAATTAGAAACAAGTCAAATGAACAAAATAGTGTGAATAAGTAAGTATTTCAGGGGTGAGTTAGCAGGTTATTGGGGTAGTAAGTCCTGATATTTTTGGAGGTTGCAGTGGCCACTACGCCATTCAAAATAGGCAGTTTTTAGCATATGCAGTTAGGCCCCGTAGGACAATTTTAGCTAAAATGTGCTCCAAACACTCAAACCGGCTTGTATCTTGCAATCGAAAATATGGGAAACATGACTTAGACATCAAATGATACACTGTATGCCATGTTTCCAAATTGTTATGCACACTGGTTACAGCATGAAACGAATGCATGTGAATATACAAAGGTGCATTGCATTAAACAAGTCCAATGAGGGTGAAAAAAAATGGCCTGCCTGCTTTCATCCATCATTTGTTCTAAATGTATAATTAATCAATGAGCTGAGGTGGAGTCTTAGCCAGTGGTACCATGAGGGGTGTGTAATGCACTTTAGCGTAGACAGCCAATCAGCTGCCAGATTCAATCTGTCCATCAAACACAGCAGCTAATCAGAGAGCTGGCCATTGATCAGCAGGCCCTTTATGACATCACAGACAGACTCACGGAACTATCTGTGCTTGTCTGCTGGCTGGCTGTCAGTTGGGTGGGTGGGCGGCAGAGGGGTAGGATGTACGTCTCGTTTCTCCTGAAAATTGCGGTTTTTCGGCGTTTCCGGTAAAAATCGCGGTCCGACGCGCAAAAGTGGGGTATCCTAGAAATCGCCTTTTAAAGACGCACCTTTCTGGCCCCACAAAAATGGGCATTTCAAATTAGAAACAAGTCAAATGAACAAAATAGTGTGAATAAGTAAGTATTTCAGGGGTGAGTTAGCAGGTTATTGGGGTAGTAAGTCCTGATATTTTTGGAGGTTGCAGTGGCCACTACGCCATTCAAAATAGGCAGTTTTTAGCATATGCAGTTAGGCCCCGTAGGACAATTTTAGCTAAAATGTGCTCCAAACACTCAAACCGGCTTGTATCTTGCAATCGAAAATATGGGAAACATGACTTAGACATCAAATGATACACTGTATGCCATGTTTCCAAATTGTTATGCACAGTGGTTACAGCATGAAGCGAATGCATGTGAATATACAAAGGTGCATTGCATTAAACAAGTCCAATGAGGGTGAAAAAAATGGCCGGCCTGCCTGCTTTCATCCATCATTTGTTCTAAATTTATAATTAATCAATGAGCTGAGGTGGAGTCTTAGCCAGTGGTACCATCAGGGGTGTGTAATGCACTTTAGGGTAGACAGCCAATCAGCTGCCAGATTCAATCTGTCCATCAAACACAGCAGCCAATCAGAGAGCTGGCCATTGATCAGCAGGCCCTTTATGACATCACAGACAGACCCACGGAACTCTCTGTGCTTGTCTGCTGGCTGGCTGTCAGTTGGGTGGGTGGGCGGCAGAGGGGGAGGATGTACGTCTCGTTTCTCCTGAAAATTGCGGTTTTTCGGCGTTTCCGGTAAAAATCGCGGTCCGACGCGCAAAAGTGGGGTATCGTAGAAATCGCCTTTTAAAGACGCACCTTTCTGGCCCCACAAAAATGGGCATTTCAAATTAGAAACAAGTCAAATGAACAAAATAGTGTGAATAAGTAAGTATTTCAGGGGTGAGTTAGCAGGTTATTGGGGTAGTAAGTCCTGATATTTTTGGAGGTTGCAGTGGCCACTACGCCATTCAAAATAGGCAGGCTTTAACATATGCAGTCAGGCCCCGTAGGACAATTTTAGCTAAAATGTGCTCCAAACACTCAAACCGGCTTGTATCTTGCAATCGAAAATATGGGAAACATGACTTAGACATCAAATGATACACTGTATGCCATGTTTCCAAATTGTTATGCACAGTGGTTACAGCAGAAAGCGAATTCATGTGAATATATACAAAGGTGCATTGCATTAAACAAGTCCAATGAGGGTGAAAAAAATGGCCGGCCTGCCTGCTTTCATCCATCATTTGTTCTAAATGTATAATTAATCAATGAGCTGAGGTGGAGTCTTAGCCAGTGGTACCATGAGGGGTGTGTAATGCACTTTAGCGTAGACAGCCAATCAGCTGCCAGATTCAATCTGTCAATCAAACACAGCAGCCAATCAGAGAGCTGGCCATTGATCAGCAGGCCCTTTATGACATCACAGACAGACCCACGGAACTCTCTGTGCTTGTCTGCTGGCTGAGGGGGAGGATGTACGTCTCGTTTCTCCTGAAAATTGCGGTTTTTCAGCGTTTCCGGTAAAAATCGCGGTCCGACGCGCAAAAGTGGGGTATCCTAGAAATCAACTTTTAAAGACGCACCTTTCTGGCCCCACAAAAATGGGCATTTCAAATTAGAAACAAGTCAAATGAACAAAATAGTGTGAATAAGTAAGTATTTTAGGGGTGAGTTAGCAGGTTATTGGGGTAGTAAGTCCTGATATTTTTGGAGGTTGCAGTGGCCACTACGCCATTCAAAATAGGCAGTTTTTAGCATATGCAGTTAGGCCCCGTAGGACAATTTTAGCTAAAATGTGCTCCAAACACTCAAACCGGCTTGTATCTTGCAATCGAAAATATGGGAAACATGACTTAGACATCAAATGATACACTGTATGCCATGTTTCCAAATTGTTATGCACAGTGGTTACAGCATGAAGCGAATGCATGTGAATATACAAAGGTGCATTGCATTAAACAAGTCCAATGAGGGTGAAAAAAAATGGCCGGCCTGCCTGCTTTCATCCATCATTTGTTCTAAATGTATAATTAATCAATGAGCTGAGGTGGAGTCTTAGCCAGTGGTACCATGAGGGGTGTGTAATGCACTTTAGCGTAGACAGCCAATCAGCTGCCAGATTCAATCTGTCAATCAAACACAGCAGCCAATCAGAGAGCTGGCCATTGATCAGCAGGCCCTTTATGACATCACAGACAGACCCACGGAACTCTCTGTGCTTGTCTGCTGGCTGGCTGTCAGTTGGGTGGGTGGGCGGCAGAGGGGGAGGATGTACGTCTCGTTTCTCCTGAAAATTGCGGTTTTTCGGCGTTTCCGGTAAAAATCGCGGTCCGACGCGCAAAAGTGGGGTATCCTAGAAATCGCCTTTTAAAGACGCACCTTTCTGGCCCCACAAAAATGGGCATTTCAAATTAGAAACAAGTCAAATGAACAAAATACTGTGAATAAGTAAGTATTTCAGGGGTGAGTTAGCAGGTTATTGGGGTAGTAAGTCCTGATATTTTTGGAGGTTGCAGTGGCCACTACGCCATTCAAAATAGGCAGTTTTTAGCATATGCAGTTAGGCCCCGTAGGACAATATTAGCTAAAATGTGTTTCAAACACTCAAACCGGCTTGTATCTTGCAATCGAAAATATGGGAAACATGACTTAGACATCAAATGATACACTGTATGCCATGTTTCCAAATTGTTATGCACAGTGGTTACAGCATGAAGCGAATGCATGTGAATATACAAAGGTGCATTGCATTAAACAAGTCCAATGAGGGTGAAAAAAAATGGCCGGCCTGCCTGCTTTCATCCATCATTTGTTCTAAATGTATAATTAATCAATGAGCTGAGGTGGAGTGGTACCATGAGGGGTGTGTAATGCACTTTAGCGTAGCCAGCCAATCAGCTGCGAGATTCAATCTGTCAATCAAACACAGCAGCCAATCAGAGAGCTGGCCATTGATCAGCAGGCCCTTTATGACATCACAGACAGACCCACGGAACTCTCTGTGCTTGTCTGCTGGCTGGCTGTCAGTTGGGTGGGTAGGCGGCAGAGGGGGAGGATGTACGTCTCGTTTCTCCTGAAAATTGCGGTTTTTCGGCGTTTCCGGTAAAAATCGCGGTCCGACGCACAAAAGTGGGGTATCGTAGAAATCGCCTTTTAAAGACGCACCTTTCTGGCCCCACAAAAATGGGCATTTCAAATTAGAAACAAGTCAAATGAACAAAATAGTGTGAATAAGTAAGTATTTCAGGGGTGAGTTAGCAGGTTATTGGGGTAGTAAGTCCTGATATTTTTGGAGGTTGCAGTGGCCACTACGCCATTCAAAATAGGCAGTTTTTAGCATATGCAGTTAGGCCCCGTAGGACAATTTTAGCTAAAATGTGCTCCAAACACTCAAACCGGCTTGTATCTTGCAATCGAAAATATGGGAAACATGACTTAGACATCAAATGATACACTGTATGCCATGTTTCCAAATTGTTATGCACACTGGTTACAGCATGAAGCGAATGCATGTGAATATACAAAGGTGCATTGCATTAAACAAGTCCAATGAGGGTGAAAAAAAATGGCCGGCCTGCCTGCTTTCATCCATCATTTGTTCTAAATGTATAATTAATCAATGAGCTGAGGTGGAGTCTTAGCCAGTGGTACCATGAGGGGTGTGTAATGCACTTTAGCGTAGACAGCCAATCAGCTGCCAGATTCAATCTGTCCATCAAACACAGCAGCCAATCAGAGAGCTGGCCATTGATCAGCAGGCCCTTTATGACATCACAGACAGACTCACGGAACTATCTGTGCTTGTCTGCTGGCTGGCTGTCAGTTGGGTGGGTGGGCGGCAGAGGGGTAGGATGTACGTCTCGTTTCTCCTGAAAATTGCGGTTTTTCGGCGTTTCCGGTAAAAATCGCGGTCCGACGCGCAAAAGTGGGGTATCCTAGAAATCGCCTTTTAAAGACGCACCTTTCTGGCCCCACAAAAATGGGCATTTCAAATTAGAAACAAGTCAAATGAACAAAATAGTGTGAATAAGTAAGTATTTCAGGGGTGAGTTAGCAGGTTATTGGGGTAGTAAGTCCTGATATTTTTGGAGGTTGCAGTGGCCACTACGCCATTCAAAATAGGCAGTTTTTAGCATATGCAGTTAGGCCCCGTAGGACAATTTTAGCTAAAATGTGCTCCAAACACTCAAACCGGCTTGTATCTTGCAATCGAAAATATGGGAAACATGACTTAGACATCAAATGATACACTGTATGCCATGTTTCCAAATTGTTATGCACACTGGTTACAGCATGAAGCGAATGCATGTGAATATACAAAGGTGCATTGCATTAAACAAGTCCAATGAGGGTGAAAAAAAATGGCCTGCCTGCTTTCATCCATCATTTGTTCTAAATTTATAATTAATCAATGAGCTGAGGTGGAGTCTTAGCCAGTGGTACCATGAGGGGTGTGTAATGCACTTTAGCGTAGACAGCCAATCAGCTGCCAGATTCAATCTGTCCATCAAACACAGCAGCCAATCAGAGAGCTGGCCATTGATCAGCAGGCCCTTTATGACATCACAGACAGACTCACGGAACTATCTGTGCTTGTCTGCTGGCTGGCTGTCAGTTGGGTGGGTGGGCGGCAGAGGGGTAGGATGTACGTCTCGTTTCTCCTGAAAATTGCGGTTTTTCGGCGTTTCCGGTAAAAATCGCGGTCCGACGCGCAAAAGTGGGGTATCCTAGAAATCGCCTTTTAAAGACGCACCTTTCTGGCCCCACAAAAATGGGCATTTCAAATTAGAAACAAGTCAAATGAACAAAATAGTGTGAATAAGTAAGTATTTCAGGGGTGAGTTAGCAGGTTATTGGGGTAGTAAGTCCTGATATTTTTGGAGGTTGCAGTGGCCACTACGCCATTCAAAATAGGCAGTTTTTAGCATATGCAGTTAGGCCCCGTAGGACAATTTTAGCTAAAATGTGCTCCAAACACTCAAACCGGCTTGTATCTTGCAATCGAAAATATGGGAAACATGACTTAGACATCAAATGATACACTGTATGCCATGTTTCCAAATTGTTATGCACAGTGGTTACAGCATGAAGCGAATGCATGTGAATATACAAAGGTGCATTGCATTAAACAAGTCCAATGAGGGTGAAAAAAATGGCCGGCCTGCCTGCTTTCATCCATCATTTGTTCTAAATTTATAATTAATCAATGAGCTGAGGTGGAGTCTTAGCCAGTGGTACCATCAGGGGTGTGTAATGCACTTTAGGGTAGACAGCCAATCAGCTGCCAGATTCAATCTGTCCATCAAACACAGCAGCCAATCAGAGAGCTGGCCATTGATCAGCAGGCCCTTTATGACATCACAGACAGACCCACGGAACTCTCTGTGCTTGTCTGCTGGCTGGCTGTCAGTTGGGTGGGTGGGCGGCAGAGGGGGAGGATGTACGTCTCGTTTCTCCTGAAAATTGCGGTTTTTCGGCGTTTCCGGTAAAAATCGCGGTCCGACGCGCAAAAGTGGGGTATCGTAGAAATCGCCTTTTAAAGACGCACCTTTCTGGCCCCACAAAAATGGGCATTTCAAATTAGAAACAAGTCAAATGAACAAAATAGTGTGAATAAGTAAGTATTTCAGGGGTGAGTTAGCAGGTTATTGGGGTAGTAAGTCCTGATATTTTTGGAGGTTGCAGTGGCCACTACGCCATTCAAAATAGGCAGGCTTTAACATATGCAGTCAGGCCCCGTAGGACAATTTTAGCTAAAATGTGCTCCAAACACTCAAACCGGCTTGTATCTTGCAATCGAAAATATGGGAAACATGACTTAGACATCAAATGATACACTGTATGCCATGTTTCCAAATTGTTATGCACAGTGGTTACAGCAGAAAGCGAATTCATGTGAATATATACAAAGGTGCATTGCATTAAACAAGTCCAATGAGGGTGAAAAAAATGGCCGGCCTGCCTGCTTTCATCCATCATTTGTTCTAAATGTATAATTAATCAATGAGCTGAGGTGGAGTCTTAGCCAGTGGTACCATGAGGGGTGTGTAATGCACTTTAGCGTAGACAGCCAATCAGCTGCCAGATTCAATCTGTCAATCAAACACAGCAGCCAATCAGAGAGCTGGCCATTGATCAGCAGGCCCTTTATGACATCACAGACAGACCCACGGAACTCTCTGTGCTTGTCTGCTGGCTGAGGGGGAGGATGTACGTCTCGTTTCTCCTGAAAATTGCGGTTTTTCAGCGTTTCCGGTAAAAATCGCGGTCCGACGCGCAAAAGTGGGGTATCCTAGAAATCAACTTTTAAAGACGCACCTTTCTGGCCCCACAAAAATGGGCATTTCAAATTAGAAACAAGTCAAATGAACAAAATAGTGTGAATAAGTAAGTATTTTAGGGGTGAGTTAGCAGGTTATTGGGGTAGTAAGTCCTGATATTTTTGGAGGTTGCAGTGGCCACTACGCCATTCAAAATAGGCAGTTTTTAGCATATGCAGTTAGGCCCCGTAGGACAATTTTAGCTAAAATGTGCTCCAAACACTCAAACCGGCTTGTATCTTGCAATCGAAAATATGGGAAACATGACTTAGACATCAAATGATACACTGTATGCCATGTTTCCAAATTGTTATGCACAGTGGTTACAGCATGAAGCGAATGCATGTGAATATACAAAGGTGCATTGCATTAAACAAGTCAAATGAGGGTGAAAAAAAATGGCCGGCCTGCCTGCTTTCATCCATCATTTGTTCTAAATGTATAATTAATTAATGAGCTGAGGTGGAGTCTTAGCCAGTGGTACCATGAGGGGTGTGTAATGCACTTTAGCGTAGACAGCCAATCAGCTGCCAGATTCAATCTGTCAATCAAACACAGCAGCCAATCAGAGAGCTGGCCATTGATCAGCAGGCCCTTTATGACATCACAGACAGACCCACGGAACTCTCTGTGCTTGTCTGCTGGCTGGCTGTCAGTTGGGTGGGTGGGCGGCAGAGGGGGAGGATGTACGTCTCGTTTCTCCTGAAAATTGCGGTTTTTCGGCGTTTCCGGTAAAAATCGCGGTCCGACGCGCAAAAGTGGGGTATCCTAGAAATCGCCTTTTAAAGACGCACCTTTCTGGCCCCACAAAAATGGGCATTTCAAATTAGAAACAAGTCAAATGAACAAAATACTGTGAATAAGTAAGTATTTCAGGGGTGAGTTAGCAGGTTATTGGGGTAGTAAGTCCTGATATTTTTGGAGGTTGCAGTGGCCACTACGCCATTCAAAATAGGCAGTTTTTAGCATATGCAGTTAGGCCCCGTAGGACAATATTAGCTAAAATGTGCTCCAAACACTCAAACCGGCTTGTATCTTGCAATCGAAAATATGGGAAACATGACTTAGACATCAAATGATACACTGTATGCCATGTTTCCAAATTGTTATGCACAGTGGTTACAGCATGAAGCGAATGCATGTGAATATACAAAGGTGCATTGCATTAAACAAGTCCAATGAGGGTGAAAAAAAATGGCCGGCCTGCCTGCTTTCATCCATCATTTGTTCTAAATGTATAATTAATCAATGAGCTGAGGTGGAGTGGTACCATGAGGGGTGTGTAATGCACTTTAGCGTAGCCAGCCAATCAGCTGCGAGATTCAATCTGTCAATCAAACACAGCAGCCAATCAGAGAGCTGGCCATTGATCAGCAGGCCCTTTATGACATCACAGACAGACCCACGGAACTCTCTGTGCTTGTCTGCTGGCTGGCTGTCAGTTGGGTGGGTGGGCGGCAGAGGGGGAGGATGTACGTCTCGTTTCTCCTGAAAATTGCGGTTTTTCGGCGTTTCCGGTAAAAATCGCGGTCCGACGCACAAAAGTGGGGTATCGTAGAAATCGCCTTTTAAAGACGCACCTTTCTGGCCCCACAAAAATGGGCATTTCAAATTAGAAACAAGTCAAATGAACAAAATAGTGTGAATAAGTAAGTATTTCAGGGGTGAGTTAGCAGGTTATTGGGGTAGTAAGTCCTGATATTTTTGGAGGTTGCAGTGGCCACTACGCCATTCAAAATAGGTAGTTTTTAGCATATGCAGTTAGGCCCCGTAGGACAATTTTAGCTAAAATGTGCTCCAAACACTCAAACCGGCTTGTATCTTGCAATCGAAAATATGGGAAACATGACTTAGACATCAAATGATACACTGTATGCCATGTTTCCAAATTGTTATGCACAGTGGTTACAGCATGAAGCGAATGCATGTGAATATACAAAGGTGCATTGCATTAAACAAGTCCAATGAGGGTGAAAAAAATGGCCGGCCTGCCTGCTTTCATCCATCATTTGTTCTAAATTTATAATTAATCAATGAGCTGAGGTGGAGTCTTAGCCAGTGGTACCATCAGGGGTGTGTAATGCACTTTAGGGTAGACAGCCAATCAGCTGCCAGATTTAATCTGTCCATCAAACACAGCAGCCAATCAGAGAGCTGGCCATTGATCAGCAGGCCCTTTATGACATCACAGACAGACACACGGAACTCTCTGTGCTTGTCTGCTGGCTGTCAGTTGGGTGGGTGGGCGGCAGAGGGGGAGGATGTACGTCTCGTTTCTCCTGAAAATTGCGGTTTTTCGGCGTTTCCGGTAAAAATCGCGGTCCGACGCGCAAAAGTGGGGTATCGTAGAAATCGCCTTTTAAAGACGCACCTTTCTGGCCCCACAAAAATGGGCATTTCAAATTAGAAACAAGTCAAATGAACAAAATAGTGTGAATAAGTAAGTATTTCAGGGGTGAGTTAGCAGGTTATTGGGGTAGTAAGTCCTGATATTTTTGGAGGTTGCAGTGGCCACTACGCCATTCAAAATAGGCAGGCTTTAGCATATGCAGTTAGGCCCCGTAGGACAATTTTAGCTAAAATGTGCTCCAAACACTCAAACCGGCTTGTATCTTGCAATCGAAAATATGGGAAACATGACTTAGACATCAAATGATACACTGTATGCCATGTTTCCAAATTGTTATGCACAGTGGTTACAGCATGAAGCGAATGCATGTGAATATATACAAAGGTGCATTGCATTAAACAAGTCCAATGAGGGTGAAAAAAATGGCCGGCCTGCCTGCTTTCATCCATCATTTGTTCTAAATGTATAATTAATCAATGAGCTGAGGTGGAGTCTTAGCCAGTGGTACCATGAGGGGTGTGTAATGCACTTTAGCGTAGACAGCCAATCAGCTGCCAGATTCAATCTGTCAATCAAACACAGCAGCCAATCAGAGAGCTGGCCATTGATCAGCAGGCCCTTTATGACATCACAGACAGACCCACGGAACTCTCTGTGCTTGTCTGCTGGCTGGCTGTCAGTTGGGTGGGTGGGCGGCAGAGGGGGAGGATGTACGTCTTGTTTCTCCTGAAAATTGCGGTTTTTCGGCGTTTCCAGTAAAAATCGCGGTCCGACGCGCAAAAGTGGGGTATCCTAGAAATCGCCTTTTAAAGACGCACCTTTCTGGCCCCACAAAAATGGGCATTTCAAATTAGAAACAAGTCAAATGAACAAAATAGTGTGAATAAGTAAGTATTTCAGGGGTGAGTTAGCAGGTTATTGGGGTAGTAAGTCCTGATATTTTTGGAGGTTGCAGTGGCCACTACGCCATTCAAAATAGGCAGTTTTTAGCATATGCAGTTAGGCCCCGTAGGACAATTTTAGCTAAAATGTGCTCCAAACACTCAAACCGGCTTGTATCTTGCAATCGAAAATATGGGAAACATGACTTAGACATCAAATGATACACTGTATGCCATGTTTCCAAATTGTTATGCACAGTGGTTACAGCATGAAGCGAATGCATGTGAATATACAAAGGTGCATTGCATTAAACAAGTCCAATGAGGGTGAAAAAAATGGCCGGCCTGCCTGCTTTCATCCATCATTTGTTCTAAATGTATAATTAATCAATGAGCTGAGGTGGAGTTTTAGCCAGTGGTACCATCAGGGGTGTGTAATGCACTTTAGGGTAGACAGCCAATCAGCTGCCAGATTCAATCTGTCCATCAAACACAGGAGCCAATCAGAGAGCTGGCCATTGATCAGCAGGCCCTTTATGACATCACAGACAGACCCACGGAACTCTCTGTGCTTGTCTGCTGGCTGTCAGTTGGGTGGGTGGGCGGCAGACGGGGAGGATGTACGTCTCGTTTCTCCTGAAAATTGCGGTTTTTCTGCGTTTCCGGTAAAAATCGCGGTCCGACGCGCAAAAGTGGGGTATCGTAGAAATCGCCTTTTAAAGACGCACCTTTCTGGCCCCACAAAAATGGGCATTTCAAATTAGAAACAAGTCAAATGAACAAAATAGTGTGAATAAGTAAGTATTTCAGGGGTGAGTTAGCAGGTTATTGGGGTAGTAAGTCCTGATATTTTTGGAGGTTGCAGTGGCCACTACGCCATTCAAAATAGGCAGGCTTTAGCATATGCAGTTAGGCCCCGTAGGACAATTTTAGCTAAAATGTGCTCCAAACACTCAAACCGGCTTGTATCTTGCAATCGAAAATATGGGAAACATGACTTAGACATCAAATGATACACTGTATGCCATGTTTCCAAATTGTTATGCACAGTGGTTACAGCATGAAGCGAATGCATGTGAATATATACAAAGGTGCATTGCATTAAACAAGTCCAATGAGGGTGAAAAAAATGGCCGGCCTGCCTGCTTTCATCTATCATTTGTTCTAAATGTATAATTAATCAATGAGCTGAGGTGGAGTCTTAGCCAGTGGTACCATGAGGGTTGTGTAATGCACTTTAGCATAGACAGCCAATCAGCTGCCAGATTCAATCTGTCAATCAAACACAGCAGCCAATCAGAGAGCTGGCCATTGATCAGCAGGCCCTTTATGACATCACAGACAGACCCACGGAACTCTCTGTGCTTGTCTGCTGGCTGGCTGTCAGTTGGGTGGGTGGGCGGCAGAGGGGGAGGATGTACGTCTCGTTTCTCCTGAAAATTGCGGTTTTTCGGCGTTTCCGGTAAAAATCGCGGTCCGACGCGCAAAAGTGGGGTATCGTAGAAATCGCCTTTTAAAGACGCACCTTTCTGGCCCCACAAAAATGGGCATTTCAAATTAGAAACAAGTCAAATGAACAAAATAGTGTGAATAAGTAAGTATTTCAGGGGTGAGTTAGCAGGTTATTGGGGTAGTAAGTCCTGATATTTTTGGAGGTTGCAGTGGCCACTACGCCATTCAAAATAGGCAGGCTTTAGCATATGCAGTTAGGCCCCGTAGGACAATTTTAGCTAAAATGTGCTCCAAACACTCAAACCGGCTTGTATCTTGCAATCGAAAATATGGGAAACATGACTTAGACATCAAATGATACACTGTATGCCATGTTTCCAAATTGTTATGCACAGTGGTTACAGCATGAAGCGAATGCATGTGAATATATACAAAGGTGCATTGCATTAAACAAGTCCAATGAGGGTGAAAAAAATGGCCGGCCTGCCTGCTTTCATCCATCATTTGTTCTAAATGTATAATTAATCAATGAGCTGAGGTGGAGTCTTAGCCAGTGGTACCATGAGGGGTGTGTAATGCACTTTAGCGTAGACAGCCAATCAGCTGCCAGATTCAATCTGTCAATCAAACACAGCAGCCAATCAGAGAGCTGGCCATTGATCAGCAGGCCCTTTATGACATCACAGACAGACCCACGGAACTCTCTGTGCTTGTCTGCTGGCTGGCTGTCAGTTGGGTGGGTGGGCGGCAGAGGGGGAGGATGTACGTCTTGTTTCTCCTGAAAATTGCGGTTTTTCGGCGTTTCCAGTAAAAATCGCGGTCCGACGCGCAAAAGTGGGGTATCCTAGAAATCGCCTTTTAAAGACGCACCTTTCTGGCCCCACAAAAATGGGCATTTCAAATTAGAAACAAGTCAAATGAACAAAATAGTGTGAATAAGTAAGTATTTCAGGGGTGAGTTAGCAGGTTATTGGGGTAGTAAGTCCTGATATTTTTGGAGGTTGCAGTGGCCACTACGCCATTCAAAATAGGCAGGCTTTAGCATATGCAGTTAGGCCCCGTAGGACAATTTTAGCTAAAATGTGCTCCAAACACTCAAACCGGCTTGTATCTTGCAATCGAAAATATGGGAAACATGACTTAGACATCAAATGATACACTGTATGCCATGTTTCCAAATTGTTATGCACAGTGGTTACAGCATGAAGCGAATGCATGTGAATATATACAAAGGTGCATTGCATTAAACAAGTCCAATGAGGGTGAAAAAAATGGCCGGCCTGCCTGCTTTCATCTATCATTTGTTCTAAATGTATAATTAATCAATGAGCTGAGGTGGAGTCTTAGCCAGTGGTACCATGAGGGTTGTGTAATGCACTTTAGCATAGACAGCCAATCAGCTGCCAGATTCAATCTGTCAATCAAACACAGCAGCCAATCAGAGAGCTGGCCATTGATCAGCAGGCCCTTTATGACATCACAGACAGACCCACGGAACTCTCTGTGCTTGTCTGCTGGCTGGCTGTCAGTTGGGTGGGTGGGCGGCAGAGGGGGAGGATGTACGTCTCGTTTCTCCTGAAAATTGCGGTTTTTTGGCGTTTCCGGTAAAAATCGCGGTCCGACGCGCAAAAGTGGGGTATCGTAGAAATCGCCTTTTAAAGACGCACCTTTCTGGCCCCACAAAAATGGGCATTTCAAATTAGAAACAAGTCAAATGAACAAAATAGTGTGAATAAGTAAGTATTTCAGGGGTGAGTTAGCAGGTTATTGGGGTAGTAAGTCCTGATATTTTTGGAGGTTGCAGTGGCCACTACGCCATTCAAAATAGGCAGGCTTTAGCATATGCAGTTAGGCCCCGTAGGACAATTTTAGCTAAAATGTGCTCCAAACACTCAAACCGGCTTGTATCTTGCAATCGAAAATATGGGAAACATGACTTAGACATCAAATGATACACTGTATGCCATGTTTCCAAATTGTTATGCACAGTGGTTACAGCATGAAGCGAATGCATGTGAATATATACAAAGGTGCATTGCATTAAACAAGTCCAATGAGGGTGAAAAAAATGGCCGGCCTGCCTGCTTTCATCCATCATTTGTTCTAAATGTATAATTAATCAATGAGCTGAGGTGGAGTCTTAGCCAGTGGTACCATGAGGGGTGTGTAATGCACTTTAGCGTAGACAGCCAATCAGCTGCCAGATTCAATCTGTCAATCAAACACAGCAGCCAATCAGAGAGCTGGCCATTGATCAGCAGGCCCTTTATGACATCACAGACAGACCCACGGAACTCTCTGTGCTTGTCTGCTGGCTGGCTGTCAGTTGGGTGGGTGGGCGGCAGAGGGGGAGGATGTACGTCTTGTTTCTCCTGAAAATTGCGGTTTTTCGGCGTTTCCAGTAAAAATCGCGGTCCGACGCGCAAAAGTGGGGTATCCTAGAAATCGCCTTTTAAAGACGCACCTTTCTGGCCCCACAAAAATGGGCATTTCAAATTAGAAACAAGTCAAATGAACAAAATAGTGTGAATAAGTAAGTATTTCAGGGGTGAGTTAGCAGGTTATTGGGGTAGTAAGTCCTGATATTTTTGGAGGTTGCAGTGGCCACTACGCCATTCAAAATAGGCAGTTTTTAGCATATGCAGTTAGGCCCCGTAGGACAATTTTAGCTAAAATGTGCTCCAAACACTCAAACCGGCTTGTATCTTGCAATCGAAAATATGGGAAACATGACTTAGACATCAAATGATACACTGTATGCCATGTTTCCAAATTGTTATGCACAGTGGTTACAGCATGAAGCGAATGCATGTGAATATACAAAGGTGCATTGCATTAAACAAGTCCAATGAGGGTGAAAAAAATGGCCGGCCTGCCTGCTTTCATCCATCATTTGTTCTAAATGTATAATTAATCAATGAGCTGAGGTGGAGTTTTAGCCAGTGGTACCATCAGGGGTGTGTAATGCACTTTAGGGTAGACAGCCAATCAGCTGCCAGATTCAATCTGTCCATCAAACACAGGAGCCAATCAGAGAGCTGGCCATTGATCAGCAGGCCCTTTATGACATCACAGACAGACCCACGGAACTCTCTGTGCTTGTCTGCTGGCTGTCAGTTGGGTGGGTGGGCGGCAGACGGGGAGGATGTACGTCTCGTTTCTCCTGAAAATTGCGGTTTTTCTGCGTTTCCGGTAAAAATCGCGGTCCGACGCGCAAAAGTGGGGTATCGTAGAAATCGCCTTTTAAAGACGCACCTTTCTGGCCCCACAAAAATGGGCATTTCAAATTAGAAACAAGTCAAATGAACAAAATAGTGTGAATAAGTAAGTATTTCAGGGGTGAGTTAGCAGGTTATTGGGGTAGTAAGTCCTGATATTTTTGGAGGTTGCAGTGGCCACTATGCCATTCAAAATAGGCAGGCTTTAGCATATGCAGTTAGGCCCCGTAGGACAATTTTAGCTAAAATGTGCTCCAAACACTCAAACCGGCTTGTATCTTGCAATCGAAAATATGGGAAACATGACTTAGACATCAAATGATACACTGTATGCCATGTTTCCAAATTGTTATGCACAGTGGTTACAGCATGAAGCGAATGCATGTGAATATATACAAAGGTGCATTGCATTAAACAAGTCCAATGAGGGTGAAAAAAATGGCCGGCCTGCCTGCTTTCATCTATCATTTGTTCTAAATGTATAATTAATCAATGAGCTGAGGTGGAGTCTTAGCCAGTGGTACCATGAGGGTTGTGTAATGCACTTTAGCATAGACAGCCAATCAGCTGCCAGATTCAATCTGTCAATCAAACACAGCAGCCAATCAGAGAGCTGGCCATTGATCAGCAGGCCCTTTATGACATCACAGACAGACCCACGGAACTCTCTGTGCTTGTCTGCTGGCTGGCTGTCAGTTGGGTGGGTGGGCGGCAGAGGGGGAGGATGTACGTCTCGTTTCTCCTGAAAATTGCGGTTTTTCGGCGTTTCCGGTAAAGATCGCGGTCCGACGCGCAAAAGTGGGGTATCGTAGAAATCGCCTTTTAAAGACGCACCTTTCTGGCCCCACAAAAATGGGCATTTCAAATTAGAAACAAGTCAAATGAACAAAATAGTGTGAATAAGTAAGTATTTCAGGGGTGAGTTAGCAGGTTATTGGGGTAGTAAGTCCTGATATTTTTGGAGGTTGCAGTGGCCACTACGCCATTCAAAATAGGCAGGCTTTAGCATATGCAGTTAGGCCCCGTAGGACAATTTTAGCTAAAATGTGCTCCAAACACTCAAACCGGCTTGTATCTTGCAATCGAAAATATGGGAAACATGACTTAGACATCAAATGATACACTGTATGCCATGTTTCCAAATTGTTATGCACAGTGGTTACAGCATGAAGCAAATGCATGTGAATATATACAAAGGTGCATTGCATTAAACAAGTCCAATGAGGGTGAAAAAAATGGCCGGCCTGCCTGCTTTCATCTATCATTTGTTCTAAATGTATAATTAATCAATGAGCTGAGGTGGAGTCTTAGCCAGTGGTACCATGAGGGTTGTGTAATGCACTTTAGCATAGACAGCCAATCAGCTGCCAGATTCAATCTGTCAATCAAACACAGCAGCCAATCAGAGAGCTGGCCATTGATCAGCAGGCCCTTTATGAAATCACAGACAGACCCACGGAACTCTCTGTGCTTGTCTGCTCTCTGGCTGTCAGTTGGGTGGGTGGGCGGCAGAGGGGGAGGATGTACGTCTCGTTTCTCCTGAAAATTGCGGTTTTTCTGCGTTTCCGGTAAAAATCGCGGTCCGACGCGCAAAAGTGGGGTATTGTAGAAATCTCCTTTTAAAGACGCACCGTTCTGGCCCCACAAAAATGGGCATTTCAAATTAGAAACAAGTCAAATGAACAAAATAGTGTGAATAAGTAAGTATTTCAGGGGTGAGTTAGCAGGTTATTGGGGTAGTAAGTCCTGATATTTTTGGAGGTTGCAGTGGCCACTACGCCATTCAAAATAGGCAGGCTTTAGCATATGCAGTTAGGCCCCGTAGGACAATTTTAGCTAAAATGTGCTCCAAACACTCAAACCGGCTTGTATCTTGCAATCGAAAATATGGGAAACATGACTTAGACATCAAATGATACACTGTATGCCATGTTTCCAAATTGTTATGCACAGTGGTTACAGCATGAAGCGAATGCATGTGAATATATACAAAGGTGCATTGCATTAAACAAGTCCAATGAGGGTGAAAAAAATGGCCGGCCTGCCTGCTTTCATCCATCATTTGTTCTAAATGTATAATTAATCAATGAGCTGAGGTGGAGTCTTAGCCAGTGGTACCATGAGGGGTGTGTAATGCACTTTAGCGTAGACAGCCAATCAGCTGCCAGATTCAATCTGTCAATCAAACACAGCAGCCAATCAGAGAGCTGGCCATTGATCAGCAGGCCCTTTATGACATCACAGACAGACTCACGGAACTCTCTGTGCTTGTCTGCTGGCTGGCTGTCAGTTGGGTGGGTGGGCGGCAGAGGGGGAGGATGTACGTCTCGTTTCTCCTGAAAATTGCGGTTTTTCGGCGTTTCCGGTAAAAATCGCGGTCCGACGCGCAAAAGTGGGGTATCCTAGAAATCGCCTTTTAAAGACGCACCTTTCTGGACCCACAAAAATGGGCATTTCAAATTAGAAACAAGTCAAATGAACAAAATAGTGTGAATAAGTAAGTATTTCAGGGGTGAGTTAGCAGGTTATTGGGGTAGTAAGTCCTGATATTTTTGGAGGTTGCAGTGGCCACTACGCCATTCAAAATAGGCAGTTTTGAGCATAGGCAGTTAGGCCCCGTAGGACAATTTTAGCTAAAATGTGCTCCAAACACTCAAACCGGCTTGTATCTTGCAATCGAAAATATGGGAAACATGACTTAGACATCAAATGATACACTGTATGCCATGTTTCCAAATTGTTATGCACAGTGGTTACAGCATGAAGCGAATGCATGTGAATATACAAAGGTGCATTGCATTAAACAAGTCCAATGAGGGTGAAAAAAAATGGCCGTCCTGCCTGCTTTCATCCATCATTTGTTCTAAATGTATAATTAATCAATGAGCTGAGGTGGAGTCTTAGCCAGTGGTACCATGAGGGGTGTGTAATGCACTTTAGCGTAGACAGCCAATCAGCTGCCAGATTCAATCTGTCAATCAAACACAGCAGCCAATCAGAGAGCTGGCCATTGATCAGCAGGCCCTTTATGACATCACAGACAGACCCACGGAACTCTCTGTGCTTGTCTGCTGGCTGGCTGTCAGTTGGGTGGGTGGGCGGCAGAGGGGGAGGATGTACGTCTCGTTTCTCCTGAAAATTGCGTTTTTTTGGCGTTTCCGGTAAAAATCGCGGTCCGACGCGCAAAAGTGGGGTATCCTAGAAATAGCCTTTTAAAGACGCACCTTTCTGGCCCCACAAAAATGGGCATTTCAAATTAGAAACAAGTCAAATGAACAAAATAGTGTGAATAAGTAAGTATTTCAGGGGTGAGTTAGCAGGTTATTGGGGTAGTAAGTCCTGATATTTTTGGAGGTTGCAGTGGCCACTACGCCATTCAAAATAGGCAGTTTTTAGCATATGCAGTTAGGCCCCGTAGGACAATTTTAGCTAAAATGTGCTCCAAACACTCAAACCGGCTTGTATCTTGCAATCGAAAATATGGGAAACATGACTTAGACATCAAATGATACACTGTATGCCATGTTTCCAAATTGTTATGCACAGTGGTTACAGCATGAAGCGAATGTATGTGAATATATACAAAGGTGCATTGCATTAAACAAGTCCAATGAGGGTGAAAAAAATGGCCGGCCTGCCTGCTTTCATCGATCATTTGTTCTAAATGTATAATTAATCAATGAGCTGAGGTGGAGTCTTAGCCAGTGGTACCATGAGGGGTGTGTAATGCACTTTAGCGTAGACAGCCAATCAGCTGCCAGATTCAATCTGTCAATCAAACACAGCAGCCAATCAGAGAGCTGGCCATTGATCAGCAGGCCCTTTATGACATCACAGACAGACCCACGGAACTCTCTGTGCTTGTCTGCTGGCTGGCTGTCAGTTGGGTGGGTGGGCGGCAGAGGGGGAGGATGTACGTCTCGTTTCTCCTGAAAATTGCGGTTTTTCGGCGTTTCCGGTAAAAATCGCGGTCCGACGCGCAAAAGTGGGGTATCCTAGAAATCGCCTTTTAAAGACGCACCTTTCTGGCCCCACAAAAATAGGCATTTCAAATTAGAAACAAGTCAAATGAACAAAATAGTGTGAATAAGTAAGTATTTCAGGGGTGAGTTAGCAGGTTATTGGGGTAGTAAGTCCTGATATTTTTGGAGGTTGCAGTGGCCACTACGCCATTCAAAATAGGCAGTTTTGAGCATAGGCAGTTAGGCCCCGTAGGACAATTTTAGCTAAAATGTGCTCCAAACACTCAAACCGGCTTGTATCTTGCAATCGAAAATATGGGAAACATGACTTAGACATCAAATGATACACTGTATGCCATGTTTCCAAATTGTTATGCACAGTGGTTACAGCATGAAGCGAATGCATGTGAATATATACAAAGGTGCATTGCATTAAACAAGTCCAATGAGGGTGAAAAAAATGGCCGGCCTGCCTGCTTTCATCCATCATTTGTTCTAAATGTATAATTAATCAATGAGCTGAGGTGGAGTCTTAGCCAGTGGTACCATGAGGGGTGTGTAATGCACTTTAGCGTAGACAGCCAATCAGCTGCCAGATTCAATCTGTCAATCAAACACAGCAGCCAATCAGAGAGCTGGCCATTGATCAGAAGGCCCTTTATGACATCACAGACAGACCCACGGAACTCTCTGTGCTTGTCTACTGGCTGGCTGTCAGTTGGGTGGGTGGGCGGCAGAGGGGGAGGATGTACGTCTCGTTTCTCCTGAAAATTGCGGGTTTTCGGCGTTTCCGGTAAAAATCGCGGTCCGACGCGCAAAAGTGGGGTATCATAGAAATCGCCTTTTAAAGACGCACCTTTCTGGCCCCACAAAAATGGGCATTTCAAATTAGAAACAAGTCAAATGAACAAAATAGTGTGAATAAGTAAGTATTTCAGGGGTGAGTTAGCAGGTTATTGGGGTAGTAAGTCCTGATATTTTTGGAGGTTGCAGTGGCCACTACGCCATTCAAAATAGGCAGTTTTTAGCATATGCAGTTAGGCCCCGTAGGACAATTTTAGCTAAAATGTGCTCCAAACACTCAAACCGGCTTGTATCTTGCAATCGAAAATATGGGAAACATGACTTAGACATCAAATGATACACTGTATGCCATGTTTCCAAATTGTTATGCACACTGGTTACAGCATGAAGCGAATGCATGTGAATATACAAAGGTGCATTGCATTAAACAAGTCCAATGAGGGTGAAAAAAAATGGCCGGCCTGCCTGCTTTCATCCATCATTTGTTCTAAATGTATAATTAATCAATGAGCTGAGGTGGAGTCTTAGCCAGTGGTACCATGAGGGGTGTGTAATGCACTTTAGCGTAGACAGCCAATCAGCTGCCAGATTCAATCTGTCCATCAAACACAGCAGCCAATCAGAGAGCTGGCCATTGATCAGCAGGCCCTTTATGACATCACAGACAGACTCACGGAACTATCTGTGCTTGTCTGCTGGCTGGCTGTCAGTTGGGTGGGTGGGCGGCAGAGGGGTAGGATGTACGTCTCGTTTCTCCTGAAAATTGCGGTTTTTCGGCGTTTCCGGTAAAAATCGCGGTCCGACGCGCAAAAGTGGGGTATCCTAGAAATCGCCTTTTAAAGACGCACCTTTCTGGCCCCACAAAAATGGGCATTTCAAATTAGAAACAAGTCAAATGAACAAAATAGTGTGAATAAGTAAGTATTTCAGGGGTGAGTTAGCAGGTTATTGGGGTAGTAAGTCCTGATATTTTTGGAGGTTGCAGTGGCCACTACGCCATTCAAAATAGGCAGTTTTTAGCATATGCAGTTAGGCCCCGTAGGACAATTTTAGCTAAAATGTGCTCCAAACACTCAAACCGGCTTGTATCTTGCAATCGAAAATATGGGAAACATGACTTAGACATCAAATGATACACTGTATGCCATGTTTCCAAATTGTTATGCACACTGGTTACAGCATGAAGCGAATGCATGTGAATATACAAAGGTGCATTGCATTAAACAAGTCCAATGAGGGTGAAAAAAAATGGCCTGCCTGCTTTCATCCATCATTTGTTCTAAATGTATAATTAATCAATGAGCTGAGGTGGAGTCTTAGCCAGTGGTACCATGAGGGGTGTGTAATGCACTTTAGCGTAGACAGCCAATCAGCTGCCAGATTCAATCTGTCCATCAAACACAGCAGCCAATCAGAGAGCTGGCCATTGATCAGCAGGCCCTTTATGACATCACAGACAGACTCACGGAACTATCTGTGCTTGTCTGCTGGCTGGCTGTCAGTTGGGTGGGTGGGCGGCAGAGGGGTAGGATGTACGTCTCGTTTCTCCTGAAAATTGCGGTTTTTCGGCGTTTCCGGTAAAAATCGCGGTCCGACGCGCAAAAGTGGGGTATCCTAGAAATCGCCTTTTAAAGACGCACCTTTCTGGCCCCACAAAAATGGGCATTTCAAATTAGAAACAAGTCAAATGAACAAAATAGTGTGAATAAGTAAGTATTTCAGGGGTGAGTTAGCAGGTTATTGGGGTAGTAAGTCCTGATATTTTTGGAGGTTGCAGTGGCCACTACGCCATTCAAAATAGGCAGTTTTGAGCATAGGCAGTTAGGCCCCGTAGGACAATTTTAGCTAAAATGTGCTCCAAACACTCAAACCGGCTTGTATCTTGCAATCGAAAATATGGGAAACATGACTTAGACATCAAATGATACACTGTATGCCATGTTTCCAAATTGTTATGCACAGTGGTTACAGCATGAAGCGAATGCATGTGAATATATACAAAGGTGCATTGCATTAAACAAGTCCAATGAACAAAATAGTGTGAATAAGTAAGTATTTCAGGGGTGAGTTAGCAGGTTATTGGGGTAGTAAGTCCTGATATTTTTGGAGGTTGCAGTGGCCACTACGCCATTCAAAATAGGCAGTTTTTAGCATATGCAGTTAGGCCCCGTAGGACAATTTTAGCTAAAATGTGCTCCAAACACTCAAACCGGCTTGTATCTTGCAATCGAAAATATGGGAAACATGACTTAGACATCAAATGATACACTGTATGCCATGTTTCCAAATTGTTATGCACACTGGTTACAGCATGAAGCGAATGCATGTGAATATACAAAGGTGCATTGCATTAAACAAGTCCAATGAGGGTGAAAAAAAATGGCCGGCCTGCCTGCTTTCATCCATCATTTGTTCTAAATGTATAATTAATCAATGAGCTGAGGTGGAGTCTTAGCCAGTGGTACCATGAGGGGTGTGTAATGCACTTTAGCGTAGACAGCCAATCAGCTGCCAGATTCAATCTGTCCATCAAACACAGCAGCCAATCAGAGAGCTGGCCATTGATCAGCAGGCCCTTTATGACATCACAGACAGACTCACGGAACTATCTGTGCTTGTCTGCTGGCTGGCTGTCAGTTGGGTGGGTGGGCGGCAGAGGGGTAGGATGTACGTCTCGTTTCTCCTGAAAATTGCGGTTTTTCAGCGTTTCCGGTAAAAATCGCGGTCCGACGCGCAAAAGTGGGGTATCCTAGAAATCGCCTTTTAAAGACGCACCTTTCTGGCCCCACAAAAATGGGCATTTCAAATTAGAAACAAGTCAAATGAACAAAATAGTGTGAATAAGTAAGTATTTCAGGGGTGAGTTAGCAGGTTATTGGGGTAGTAAGTCCTGATATTTTTGGAGGTTGCAGTGGCCACTACGCCATTCAAAATAGGCAGTTTTTAGCATATGCAGTTAGGCCCCGTAGGACAATTTTAGCTAAAATGTGCTCCAAACACTCAAACCGGCTTGTATCTTGCAATCGAAAATATGGGAAACATGACTTAGACATCAAATGATACACTGTATGCCATGTTTCCAAATTGTTATGCACACTGGTTACAGCATGAAGCGAATGCATGTGAATATACAAAGGTGCATTGCATTAAACAAGTCCAATGAGGGTGAAAAAAAATGGCCTGCCTGCTTTCATCCATCATTTGTTCTAAATGTATAATTAATCAATGAGCTGAGGTGGAGTCTTAGCCAGTGGTACCATGAGGGGTGTGTAATGCACTTTAGCGTAGACAGCCAATCAGCTGCCAGATTCAATCTGTCCATCAAACACAGCAGCTAATCAGAGAGCTGGCCATTGATCAGCAGGCCCTTTATGACATCACAGACAGACTCACGGAACTATCTGTGCTTGTCTGCTGGCTGGCTGTCAGTTGGGTGGGTGGGCGGCAGAGGGGTAGGATGTACGTCTCGTTTCTCCTGAAAATTGCGGTTTTTCGGCGTTTCCGGTAAAAATCGCGGTCCGACGCGCAAAAGTGGGGTATCCTAGAAATCGCCTTTTAAAGACGCACCTTTCTGGCCCCACAAAAATGGGCATTTCAAATTAGAAACAAGTCAAATGAACAAAATAGTGTGAATAAGTAAGTATTTCAGGGGTGAGTTAGCAGGTTATTGGGGTAGTAAGTCCTGATATTTTTGGAGGTTGCAGTGGCCACTACGCCATTCAAAATAGGCAGTTTTTAGCATATGCAGTTAGGCCCCGTAGGACAATTTTAGCTAAAATGTGCTCCAAACACTCAAACCGGCTTGTATCTTGCAATCGAAAATATGGGAAACATGACTTAGACATCAAATGATACACTGTATGCCATGTTTCCAAATTGTTATGCACAGTGGTTACAGCATGAAGCGAATGCATGTGAATATACAAAGGTGCATTGCATTAAACAAGTCCAATGAGGGTGAAAAAAATGGCCGGCCTGCCTGCTTTCATCCATCATTTGTTCTAAATTTATAATTAATCAATGAGCTGAGGTGGAGTCTTAGCCAGTGGTACCATCAGGGGTGTGTAATGCACTTTAGGGTAGACAGCCAATCAGCTGCCAGATTCAATCTGTCCATCAAACACAGCAGCCAATCAGAGAGCTGGCCATTGATCAGCAGGCCCTTTATGACATCACAGACAGACCCACGGAACTCTCTGTGCTTGTCTGCTGGCTGGCTGTCAGTTGGGTGGGTGGGCGGCAGAGGGGGAGGATGTACGTCTCGTTTCTCCTGAAAATTGCGGTTTTTCGGCGTTTCCGGTAAAAATCGCGGTCCGACGCGCAAAAGTGGGGTATCGTAGAAATCGCCTTTTAAAGACGCACCTTTCTGGCCCCACAAAAATGGGCATTTCAAATTAGAAACAAGTCAAATGAACAAAATAGTGTGAATAAGTAAGTATTTCAGGGGTGAGTTAGCAGGTTATTGGGGTAGTAAGTCCTGATATTTTTGGAGGTTGCAGTGGCCACTACGCCATTCAAAATAGGCAGGCTTTAACATATGCAGTCAGGCCCCGTAGGACAATTTTAGCTAAAATGTGCTCCAAACACTCAAACCGGCTTGTATCTTGCAATCGAAAATATGGGAAACATGACTTAGACATCAAATGATACACTGTATGCCATGTTTCCAAATTGTTATGCACAGTGGTTACAGCAGAAAGCGAATTCATGTGAATATATACAAAGGTGCATTGCATTAAACAAGTCCAATGAGGGTGAAAAAAATGGCCGGCCTGCCTGCTTTCATCCATCATTTGTTCTAAATGTATAATTAATCAATGAGCTGAGGTGGAGTCTTAGCCAGTGGTACCATGAGGGGTGTGTAATGCACTTTAGCGTAGACAGCCAATCAGCTGCCAGATTCAATCTGTCAATCAAACACAGCAGCCAATCAGAGAGCTGGCCATTGATCAGCAGGCCCTTTATGACATCACAGACAGACCCACGGAACTCTCTGTGCTTGTCTGCTGGCTGAGGGGGAGGATGTACGTCTCGTTTCTCCTGAAAATTGCGGTTTTTCAGCGTTTCCGGTAAAAATCGCGGTCCGACGCGCAAAAGTGGGGTATCCTAGAAATCAACTTTTAAAGACGCACCTTTCTGGCCCCACAAAAATGGGCATTTCAAATTAGAAACAAGTCAAATGAACAAAATAGTGTGAATAAGTAAGTATTTTAGGGGTGAGTTAGCAGGTTATTGGGGTAGTAAGTCCTGATATTTTTGGAGGTTGCAGTGGCCACTACGCCATTCAAAATAGGCAGTTTTTAGCATATGCAGTTAGTCCCCGTAGGACAATTTTAGCTAAAATGTGCTCCAAACACTCAAACCGGCTTGTATCTTGCAATCGAAAATATGGGAAACATGACTTAGACATCAAATGATACACTGTATGCCATGTTTCCAAATTGTTATGCACAGTGGTTACAGCATGAAGCGAATGCATGTGAATATACAAAGGTGCATTGCATTAAACAAGTCCAATGAGGGTGAAAAAAAATGGCCGGCCTGCCTGCTTTCATCCATCATTTGTTCTAAATGTATAATTAATCAATGAGCTGAGGTGGAGTCTTAGCCAGTGGTACCATGAGGGGTGTGTAATGCACTTTAGCGTAGACAGCCAATCAGCTGCCAGATTCAATCTGTCAATCAAACACAGCAGCCAATCAGAGAGCTGGCCATTGATCAGCAGGCCCTTTATGACATCACAGACAGACCCACGGAACTCTCTGTGCTTGTCTGCTGGCTGGCTGTCAGTTGGGTGGGTGGGCGGCAGAGGGGGAGGATGTACGTCTCGTTTCTCCTGAAAATTGCGGTTTTTCGGCGTTTCCGGTAAAAATCGCGGTCCGACGCGCAAAAGTGGGGTATCCTAGAAATCGCCTTTTAAAGACGCACCTTTCTGGCCCCACAAAAATGGGCATTTCAAATTAGAAACAAGTCAAATGAACAAAATACTGTGAATAAGTAAGTATTTCAGGGGTGAGTTAGCAGGTTATTGGGGTAGTAAGTCCTGATATTTTTGGAGGTTGCAGTGGCCACTACGCCATTCAAAATAGGCAGTTTTTAGCATATGCAGTTAGGCCCCGTAGGACAATATTAGCTAAAATGTGTTTCAAACACTCAAACCGGCTTGTATCTTGCAATCGAAAATATGGGAAACATGACTTAGACATCAAATGATACACTGTATGCCATGTTTCCAAATTGTTATGCACAGTGGTTACAGCATGAAGCGAATGCATGTGAATATACAAAGGTGCATTGCATTAAACAAGTCCAATGAGGGTGAAAAAAAATGGCCTGCCTGCTTTCATCCATCATTTGTTCTAAATGTATAATTAATCAATGAGCTGAGGTGGAGTCTTAGCCAGTGGTACCATGAGGGGTGTGTAATGCACTTTAGCGTAGACAGCCAATCAGCTGCCAGATTCAATCTGTCCATCAAACACAGCAGCCAATCAGAGAGCTGGCCATTGATCAGCAGGCCCTTTATGACATCACAGACAGACTCACGGAACTATCTGTGCTTGTCTGCTGGCTGGCTGTCAGTTGGGTGGGTGGGCGGCAGAGGGGTAGGATGTACGTCTCGTTTCTCCTGAAAATTGCGGTTTTTCGGCGTTTCCGGTAAAAATCGCGGTCCGACGCGCAAAAGTGGGGTATCCTAGAAATCGCCTTTTAAAGACGCACCTTTCTGGCCCCACAAAAATGGGCATTTCAAATTAGAAACAAGTCAAATGAACAAAATAGTGTGAATAAGTAAGTATTTCAGGGGTGAGTTAGCAGGTTATTGGGGTAGTAAGTCCTGATATTTTTGGAGGTTGCAGTGGCCACTACGCCATTCAAAATAGGCAGTTTTTAGCATATGCAGTTAGGCCCCGTAGGACAATTTTAGCTAAAATGTGCTCCAAACACTCAAACCGGCTTGTATCTTGCAATCGAAAATATGGGAAACATGACTTAGACATCAAATGATACACTGTATGCCATGTTTCCAAATTGTTATGCACAGTGGTTACAGCATGAAGCGAATGCATGTGAATATACAAAGGTGCATTGCATTAAACAAGTCCAATGAGGGTGAAAAAAATGGCCGGCCTGCCTGCTTTCATCCATCATTTGTTCTAAATTTATAATTAATCAATGAGCTGAGGTGGAGTCTTAGCCAGTGGTACCATCAGGGGTGTGTAATGCACTTTAGGGTAGACAGCCAATCAGCTGCCAGATTCAATCTGTCCATCAAACACAGCAGCCAATCAGAGAGCTGGCCATTGATCAGCAGGCCCTTTATGACATCACAGACAGACCCACGGAACTCTCTGTGCTTGTCTGCTGGCTGGCTGTCAGTTGGGTGGGTGGGCGGCAGAGGGGGAGGATGTACGTCTCGTTTCTCCTGAAAATTGCGGTTTTTCGGCGTTTCCGGTAAAAATCGCGGTCCGACGCGCAAAAGTGGGGTATCGTAGAAATCGCCTTTTAAAGACGCACCTTTCTGGCCCCACAAAAATGGGCATTTCAAATTAGAAACAAGTCAAATGAACAAAATAGTGTGAATAAGTAAGTATTTCAGGGGTGAGTTAGCAGGTTATTGGGGTAGTAAGTCCTGATATTTTTGGAGGTTGCAGTGGCCACTACGCCATTCAAAATAGGCAGGCTTTAACATATGCAGTCAGGCCCCGTAGGACAATTTTAGCTAAAATGTGCTCCAAACACTCAAACCGGCTTGTATCTTGCAATCGAAAATATGGGAAACATGACTTAGACATCAAATGATACACTGTATGCCATGTTTCCAAATTGTTATGCACAGTGGTTACAGCAGAAAGCGAATTCATGTGAATATATACAAAGGTGCATTGCATTAAACAAGTCCAATGAGGGTGAAAAAAATGGCCGGCCTGCCTGCTTTCATCCATCATTTGTTCTAAATGTATAATTAATCAATGAGCTGAGGTGGAGTCTTAGCCAGTGGTACCATGAGGGGTGTGTAATGCACTTTAGCGTAGACAGCCAATCAGCTGCCAGATTCAATCTGTCAATCAAACACAGCAGCCAATCAGAGAGCTGGCCATTGATCAGCAGGCCCTTTATGACATCACAGACAGACCCACGGAACTCTCTGTGCTTGTCTGCTGGCTGAGGGGGAGGATGTACGTCTCGTTTCTCCTGAAAATTGCGGTTTTTCAGCGTTTCCGGTAAAAATCGCGGTCCGACGCGCAAAAGTGGGGTATCCTAGAAATCAACTTTTAAAGACGCACCTTTCTGGCCCCACAAAAATGGGCATTTCAAATTAGAAACAAGTCAAATGAACAAAATAGTGTGAATAAGTAAGTATTTTAGGGGTGAGTTAGCAGGTTATTGGGGTAGTAAGTCCTGATATTTTTGGAGGTTGCAGTGGCCACTACGCCATTCAAAATAGGCAGTTTTTAGCATATGCAGTTAGGCCCCGTAGGACAATTTTAGCTAAAATGTGCTCCAAACACTCAAACCGGCTTGTATCTTGCAATCGAAAATATGGGAAACATGACTTAGACATCAAATGATACACTGTATGCCATGTTTCCAAATTGTTATGCACAGTGGTTACAGCATGAAGCGAATGCATGTGAATATACAAAGGTGCATTGCATTAAACAAGTCAAATGAGGGTGAAAAAAAATGGCCGGCCTGCCTGCTTTCATCCATCATTTGTTCTAAATGTATAATTAATTAATGAGCTGAGGTGGAGTCTTAGCCAGTGGTACCATGAGGGGTGTGTAATGCACTTTAGCGTAGACAGCCAATCAGCTGCCAGATTCAATCTGTCAATCAAACACAGCAGCCAATCAGAGAGCTGGCCATTGATCAGCAGGCCCTTTATGACATCACAGACAGACCCACGGAACTCTCTGTGCTTGTCTGCTGGCTGGCTGTCAGTTGGGTGGGTGGGCGGCAGAGGGGGAGGATGTACGTCTCGTTTCTCCTGAAAATTGCGGTTTTTCGGCGTTTCCGGTAAAAATCGCGGTCCGACGCGCAAAAGTGGGGTATCCTAGAAATCGCCTTTTAAAGACGCACCTTTCTGGCCCCACAAAAATGGGCATTTCAAATTAGAAACAAGTCAAATGAACAAAATACTGTGAATAAGTAAGTATTTCAGGGGTGAGTTAGCAGGTTATTGGGGTAGTAAGTCCTGATATTTTTGGAGGTTGCAGTGGCCACTACGCCATTCAAAATAGGCAGTTTTTAGCATATGCAGTTAGGCCCCGTAGGACAATATTAGCTAAAATGTGCTCCAAACACTCAAACCGGCTTGTATCTTGCAATCGAAAATATGGGAAACATGACTTAGACATCAAATGATACACTGTATGCCATGTTTCCAAATTGTTATGCACAGTGGTTACAGCATGAAGCGAATGCATGTGAATATACAAAGGTGCATTGCATTAAACAAGTCCAATGAGGGTGAAAAAAAATGGCCGGCCTGCCTGCTTTCATCCATCATTTGTTCTAAATGTATAATTAATCAATGAGCTGAGGTGGAGTGGTACCATGAGGGGTGTGTAATGCACTTTAGCGTAGCCAGCCAATCAGCTGCGAGATTCAATCTGTCAATCAAACACAGCAGCCAATCAGAGAGCTGGCCATTGATCAGCAGGCCCTTTATGACATCACAGACAGACCCACGGAACTCTCTGTGCTTGTCTGCTGGCTGGCTGTCAGTTGGGTGGGTGGGCGGCAGAGGGGGAGGATGTACGTCTCGTTTCTCCTGAAAATTGCGGTTTTTCGGCGTTTCCGGTAAAAATCGCGGTCCGACGCACAAAAGTGGGGTATCGTAGAAATCGCCTTTTAAAGACGCACCTTTCTGGCCCCACAAAAATGGGCATTTCAAATTAGAAACAAGTCAAATGAACAAAATAGTGTGAATAAGTAAGTATTTCAGGGGTGAGTTAGCAGGTTATTGGGGTAGTAAGTCCTGATATTTTTGGAGGTTGCAGTGGCCACTACGCCATTCAAAATAGGTAGTTTTTAGCATATGCAGTTAGGCCCCGTAGGACAATTTTAGCTAAAATGTGCTCCAAACACTCAAACCGGCTTGTATCTTGCAATCGAAAATATGGGAAACATGACTTAGACATCAAATGATACACTGTATGCCATGTTTCCAAATTGTTATGCACAGTGGTTACAGCATGAAGCGAATGCATGTGAATATACAAAGGTGCATTGCATTAAACAAGTCCAATGAGGGTGAAAAAAATGGCCGGCCTGCCTGCTTTCATCCATCATTTGTTCTAAATTTATAATTAATCAATGAGCTGAGGTGGAGTCTTAGCCAGTGGTACCATCAGGGGTGTGTAATGCACTTTAGGGTAGACAGCCAATCAGCTGCCAGATTTAATCTGTCCATCAAACACAGCAGCCAATCAGAGAGCTGGCCATTGATCAGCAGGCCCTTTATGACATCACAGACAGACACACGGAACTCTCTGTGCTTGTCTGCTGGCTGTCAGTTGGGTGGGTGGGCGGCAGAGGGGGAGGATGTACGTCTCGTTTCTCCTGAAAATTGCGGTTTTTCGGCGTTTCCGGTAAAAATCGCGGTCCGACGCGCAAAAGTGGGGTATCGTAGAAATCGCCTTTTAAAGACGCACCTTTCTGGCCCCACAAAAATGGGCATTTCAAATTAGAAACAAGTCAAATGAACAAAATAGTGTGAATAAGTAAGTATTTCAGGGGTGAGTTAGCAGGTTATTGGGGTAGTAAGTCCTGATATTTTTGGAGGTTGCAGTGGCCACTACGCCATTCAAAATAGGCAGGCTTTAGCATATGCAGTTAGGCCCCGTAGGACAATTTTAGCTAAAATGTGCTCCAAACACTCAAACCGGCTTGTATCTTGCAATCGAAAATATGGGAAACATGACTTAGACATCAAATGATACACTGTATGCCATGTTTCCAAATTGTTATGCACAGTGGTTACAGCATGAAGTGAATGCATGTGAATATATACAAAGGTGCATTGCATTAAACAAGTCCAATGAGGGTGAAAAAAATGGCCGGCCTGCCTGCTTTCATCCATCATTTGTTCTAAATGTATAATTAATCAATGAGCTGAGGTGGAGTCTTAGCCAGTGGTACCATGAGGGGTGTGTAATGCACTTTAGCGTAGACAGCCAATCAGCTGCCAGATTCAATCTGTCAATCAAACACAGCAGCCAATCAGAGAGCTGGCCATTGATCAGCAGGCCCTTTATGACATCACAGACAGACCCACGGAACTCTCTGTGCTTGTCTGCTGGCTGGCTGTCAGTTGGGTGGGTGGGCGGCAGAGGGGGAGGATGTACGTCTTGTTTCTCCTGAAAATTGCGGTTTTTCGGCGTTTCCAGTAAAAATCGCGGTCCGACGCGCAAAAGTGGGGTATCCTAGAAATCGCCTTTTAAAGACGCACCTTTCTGGCCCCACAAAAATGGGCATTTCAAATTAGAAACAAGTCAAATGAACAAAATAGTGTGAATAAGTAAGTATTTCAGGGGTGAGTTAGCAGGTTATTGGGGTAGTAAGTCCTGATATTTTTGGAGGTTGCAGTGGCCACTACGCCATTCAAAATAGGCAGTTTTTAGCATATGCAGTTAGGCCCCGTAGGACAATTTTAGCTAAAATGTGCTCCAAACACTCAAACCGGCTTGTATCTTGCAATCGAAAATATGGGAAACATGACTTAGACATCAAATGATACACTGTATGCCATGTTTCCAAATTGTTATGCACAGTGGTTACAGCATGAAGCGAATGCATGTGAATATACAAAGGTGCATTGCATTAAACAAGTCCAATGAGGGTGAAAAAAATGGCCGGCCTGCCTGCTTTCATCCATCATTTGTTCTAAATGTATAATTAATCAATGAGCTGAGGTGGAGTTTTAGCCAGTGGTACCATCAGGGGTGTGTAATGCACTTTAGGGTAGACAGCCAATCAGCTGCCAGATTCAATCTGTCCATCAAACACAGGAGCCAATCAGAGAGCTGGCCATTGATCAGCAGGCCCTTTATGACATCACAGACAGACCCACGGAACTCTCTGTGCTTGTCTGCTGGCTGTCAGTTGGGTGGGTGGGCGGCAGACGGGGAGGATGTACGTCTCGTTTCTCCTGAAAATTGCGGTTTTTCTGCGTTTCCGGTAAAAATCGCGGTCCGACGCGCAAAAGTGGGGTATCGTAGAAATCGCCTTTTAAAGACGCACCTTTCTGGCCCCACAAAAATGGGCATTTCAAATTAGAAACAAGTCAAATGAACAAAATAGTGTGAATAAGTAAGTATTTCAGGGGTGAGTTAGCAGGTTATTGGGGTAGTAAGTCCTGATATTTTTGGAGGTTGCAGTGGCCACTACGCCATTCAAAATAGGCAGGCTTTAGCATATGCAGTTAGGCCCCGTAGGACAATTTTAGCTAAAATGTGCTCCAAACACTCAAACCGGCTTGTATCTTGCAATCGAAAATATGGGAAACATGACTTAGACATCAAATGATACACTGTATGCCATGTTTCCAAATTGTTATGCACAGTGGTTACAGCATGAAGCGAATGCATGTGAATATATACAAAGGTGCATTGCATTAAACAAGTCCAATGAGGGTGAAAAAAATGGCCGGCCTGCCTGCTTTCATCTATCATTTGTTCTAAATGTATAATTAATCAATGAGCTGAGGTGGAGTCTTAGCCAGTGGTACCATGAGGGTTGTGTAATGCACTTTAGCATAGACAGCCAATCAGCTGCCAGATTCAATCTGTCAATCAAACACAGCAGCCAATCAGAGAGCTGGCCATTGATCAGCAGGCCCTTTATGACATCACAGACAGACCCACGGAACTCTCTGTGCTTGTCTGCTGGCTGGCTGTCAGTTGGGTGGGTGGGCGGCAGAGGGGGAGGATGTACGTCTCGTTTCTCCTGAAAATTGCGGTTTTTCTGCGTTTCCGGTAAAAATCGCGGTCCGACGCGCAAAAGTGGGGTATCGTAGAAATCGCCTTTTAAAGACGCACCTTTCTGGCCCCACAAAAATGGGCATTTCAAATTAGAAACAAGTCAAATGAACAAAATAGTGTGAATAAGTAAGTATTTCAGGGGTGAGTTAGCAGGTTATTGGGGTAGTAAGTCCTGATATTTTTGGAGGTTGCAGTGGCCACTACGCCATTCAAAATAGGCAGGCTTTAGCATATGCAGTTAGGCCCCGTAGGACAATTTTAGCTAAAATGTGCTCCAAACACTCAAACCGGCTTGTATCTTGCAATCGAAAATATGGGAAACATGACTTAGACATCAAATGATACACTGTATGCCATGTTTCCAAATTGTTATGCACAGTGGTTACAGCATGAAGCAAATGCATGTGAATATATACAAAGGTGCATTGCATTAAACAAGTCCAATGAGGGTGAAAAAAATGGCCGGCCTGCCTGCTTTCATCTATCATATGTTCTAAATGTATAATTAATCAATGAGCTGAGGTGGAGTCTTAGCCAGTGGTACCATGAGGGTTGTGTAATGCACTTTAGCATAGACAGCCAATCAGCTGCCAGATTCAATCTGTCAATCAAACACAGCAGCCAATCAGAGAGCTGGCCATTGATCAGCAGGCCCTTTATGAAATCACAGACAGACCCACGGAACTCTCTGTGCTTGTCTGCTGGCTGGCTGTCAGTTGGGTGGGTGGGCGGCAGAGGGGGAGGATGTACGTCTCGTTTCTCCTGAAAATTGCGGTTTTTCTGCGTTTCCGGTAAAAATCGCGGTCCGACGCGCAAAAGTGGGGTATTGTAGAAATCTCCTTTTAAAGACGCACCGTTCTGGCCCCACAAAAATGGGCATTTCAAATTAGAAACAAGTCAAATGAACAAAATAGTGTGAATAAGTAAGTATTTCAGGGGTGAGTTAGCAGGTTATTGGGGTAGTAAGTCCTGATATTTTTGGAGGTTGCAGTGGCCACTACGCCATTCAAAATAGGCAGGCTTTAGCATATGCAGTTAGGCCCCGTAGGACAATTTTAGCTAAAATGTGCTCCAAACACTCAAACCGGCTTGTATCTTGCAATCGAAAATATGGGAAACATGACTTAGACATCAAATGATACACTGTATGCCATGTTTCCAAATTGTTATGCACAGTGGTTACAGCATGAAGCGAATGCATGTGAATATATACAAAGGTGCATTGCATTAAACAAGTCCAATGAGGGTGAAAAAAATGGCCGGCCTGCCTGCTTTCATCCATCATTTGTTCTAAATGTATAATTAATCAATGAGCTGAGGTGGAGTCTTAGCCAGTGGTACCATGAGGGGTGTGTAATGCACTTTAGCGTAGACAGCCAATCAGCTGCCAGATTCAATCTGTCAATCAAACACAGCAGCCAATCAGAGAGCTGGCCATTGATCAGCAGGCCCTTTATGACATCACAGACAGACTCACGGAACTCTCTGTGCTTGTCTGCTGGCTGGCTGTCAGTTGGGTGGGTGGGCGGCAGAGGGGGAGGATGTACGTCTCGTTTCTCCTGAAAATTGCGGTTTTTCGGCGTTTCCGGTAAAAATCGCGGTCCGACACGCAAAAGTGGGGTATCCTAGAAATCGCCTTTTAAAGACGCACCTTTCTGGACCCACAAAAATGAACATTTCAAATTAGAAACAAGTCAAATGAACAAAATAGTGTGAATAAGTAAGTATTTCAGGGGTGAGTTAGCAGGTTATTGGGGTAGTAAGTCCTGATATTTTTGGAGGTTGCAGTGGCCACTACGCCATTCAAAATAGGCAGTTTTTAGCATATGCAGTTAGGCCCCGTAGGACAATTTTAGCTAAAATGTGCTCCAAACACTCAAACCGGCTTGTATCTTGCAATCGAAAATATGGGAAACATGACTTAGACATCAAATGATACACTGTATGCCATGTTTCCAAATTGTTATGCACAGTGGTTACAGCATGAAGCGAATGCATGTGAATATACAAAGGTGCATTGCATTAAACAAGTCCAATGAGGGTGAAAAAAAATGGCCGTCCTGCCTGCTTTCATCCATCATTTGTTCTAAATGTATAATTAATCAATGAGCTGAGGTGGAGTCTTAGCCAGTGGTACCATGAGGGGTGTGTAATGCACTTTAGCGTAGACAGCCAATCAGCTGCCAGATTCAATCTGTCAATCAAACACAGCAGCCAATCAGAGAGCTGGCCATTGATCAGCAGGCCCTTTATGACATCACAGACAGACCCACGGAACTCTCTGTGCTTGTCTGCTGGCTGGCTGTCAGTTGGGTGGGTGGGCGGCAGAGGGGGAGGATGTACGTCTCGTTTCTCCAGAAAATTGCGGTTTTTCGGCGTTTCCGGTAAAAATCGCGGTCCGACGCGCAAAAGTGGGGTATCCTAGAAATAGCCTTTTAAAGACGCACCTTTCTGGCCCCACAAAAATGGGCATTTCAAATTAGAAACAAGTCAAATGAACAAAATAGTGTGAATAAGTAAGTATTTCAGGGGTGAGTTAGCAGGTTATTGGGGTAGTAAGTCCTGATATTTTTGGAGGTTGCAGTGGCCACTACGCCATTCAAAATAGGCAGTTTTTAGCATATGCAGTTAGGCCCCGTAGGACAATTTTAGCTAAAATGTGCTCCAAACACTCAAACCGGCTTGTATCTTGCAATCGAAAATATGGGAAACATGACTTAGACATCAAATGATACACTGTATGCCATGTTTCCAAATTGTTATGCACAGTGGTTACAGCATGAAGCGAATGTATGTGAATATATACAAAGGTGCATTGCATTAAACAAGTCCAATGAGGGTGAAAAAAATGGCCGGCCTGCCTGCTTTCATCCATCATTTGTTCTAAATGTATAATTAATCAATGAGCTGAGGTGGAGTCTTAGCCAGTGGTACCATGAGGGGTGTGTAATGCACTTTAGCGTAGACAGCCAATCAGCTGCCAGATTCAATCTGTCAATCAAACACAGCAGCCAATCAGAGAGCTGGCCATTGATCAGCAGGCCCTTTATGACATCACAGACAGACCCACGGAATTCTCTGTGCTTGTCTGCTGGCTGGCTGTCAGTTGGGTGGGTGGGCGGCAGAGGGGGAGGATGTACGTCTCGTTTCTCCTGAAAATTGCGGTTTTTCGGAGTTTCCGGTAAAAATCGCGGTCCGACGCGCAAAAGTGGGGTATCCTAGAAATCGCCTTTTAAAGACGCACCTTTCTGGCCCCACAAAAATAGGCATTTCAAATTAGAAACAAGTCAAATGAACAAAATAGTGTGAATAAGTAAGTATTTCAGGGGTGAGTTAGCAGGTTATTGGGGTAGTAAGTCCTGATATTTTTGGAGGTTGCAGTGGCCACTACGCCATTCAAAATAGGCAGTTTTTAGCATATGCAGTTAGGCCCCGTAGGACAATTTTAGCTAAAATGTGCTCCAAACACTCAAACCGGCTTGTATCTTGCAATCGAAAATATGGGAAACATGACTTAGACATCAAATGATACACTGTATGCCATGTTTCCAAATTGTTATGCACAGTGGTTACAGCATGAAGCGAATGTATGTGAATATATACAAAGGTGCATTGCATTAAACAAGTCCAATGAGGGTGAAAAAAATGGCCGGCCTGCCTGCTTTCATCCATCATTTGTTCTAAATGTATAATTAATCAATGAGCTGAGGTGGAGTCTTAGCCAGTGGTACCATGAGGGGTGTGTAATGCACTTTAGCGTAGACAGCCAATCAGCTGCCAGATTCAATCTGTCAATCAAACACAGCAGCCAATCAGAGAGCTGGCCATTGATCAGCAGGCCCTTTATGACATCACAGACAGACCCACGGAACTCTCTGTGCTTGTCTGCTGGCTGGCTGTCAGTTGGGTGGGTGGGCGGCAGAGGGGGAGGATGTACGTCTCGTTTCTCCTGAAAATTGCGGTTTTTCGGCGTTTCCGGTAAAAATCGCGGTCCGACGCGCAAAAGTGGGGTATCCTAGAAATCGCCTTTTAAAGACGCACCTTTCTGGCCCCACAAAAATAGGCATTTCAAATTAGAAACAAGTCAAATGAACAAAATAGTGTGAATAAGTAAGTATTTCAGGGGTGAGTTAGCAGGTTATTGGGGTAGTAAGTCCTGATATTTTTGGAGGTTGCAGTGGCCACTACGCCATTCAAAATAGGCAGTTTTGAGCATAGGCAGTTAGGCCCCGTAGGACAATTTTAGCTAAAATGTGCTCCAAACACTCAAACCGGCTTGTATCTTGCAATCGAAAATATGGGAAACATGACTTAGACATCAAATGATACACTGTATGCCATGTTTCCAAATTGTTATGCACAGTGGTTACAGCATGAAGCGAATGCATGTGAATATATACAAAGGTGCATTGCATTAAACAAGTCCAATGAGGGTGAAAAAAATGGCCGGCCTGCCTGCTTTCATCCATCATTTGTTCTAAATGTATAATTAATCAATGAGCTGAGGTGGAGTCTTAGCCAGTGGTACCATGAGGGGTGTGTAATGCACTTTAGCGTAGACAGCCAATCAGCTGCCAGATTCAATCTGTCAATCAAACACAGCAGCCAATCAGAGAGCTGGCCATTGATCAGAAGGCCCTTTATGACATCACAGACAGACCCACGGAACTCTCTGTGCTTGTCTACTGGCTGGCTGTCAGTTGGGTGGGTGGGCGGCAGAGGGGGAGGATGTACGTCTCGTTTCTCCTGAAAATTGCGGGTTTTCGGCGTTTCCGGTAAAAATCGCGGTCCGACGCGCAAAAGTGGGGTATCATAGAAATCGCCTTTTAAAGACGCACCTTTCTGGCCCCACAAAAATGGGCATTTCAAATTAGAAACAAGTCAAATGAACAAAATAGTGTGAATAAGTAAGTATTTCAGGGGTGAGTTAGCAGGTTATTGGGGTAGTAAGTCCTGATATTTTTGGAGGTTGCAGTGGCCACTACGCCATTCAAAATAGGCAGTTTTTAGCATATGCAGTTAGGCCCCGTAGGACAATTTTAGCTAAAATGTGCTCCAAACACTCAAACCGGCTTGTATCTTGCAATCGAAAATATGGGAAACATGACTTAGACATCAAATGATATACTGTATGCCATGTTTCCAAATTGTTATGCACAGTGGTTACAGCATGAAGCGAATGCATGTGAATATACAAAGGTGCATTGCATTAAACAAGTCCAATGAGGGTGAAAAAAAATGGCCGGCCTGCCTGCTTTCATCCATCATTTGTTCTAAATGTATAATTAATCAATGAGCTGAGGTGGAGTCTTAGCCAGTGGTACCATGAGGGGTGTGTAATGCACTTTAGCGTAGACAGCCAATCAGCTGCCAGATTCAATCTGTCAATCAAACACAGCAGCCAATCAGAGAGCTGGCCATTGATCAGCAGGCCCTTTATGACATCACAGACAGGCCCACGGAACTCTCTGTGCTTGTCTGCTGGCTGGCTGTCAGTTGGGTGGGTTGGCGGCAGAGGGGGAGGATGTACGTCTCGTTTCTCCTGAAAATTGCGGTTTTTCGGCGTTTCCGGTAAAAATCGCGGTCCGACGCGCAAAAGTGGGGTATCCTAGAAATCGCCTTTTAAAGACGCACCTTTCTGGCCCCACAAAAATGGGCATTTCAAATTAGAAACAAGTCAAATGAACAAAATACTGTGAATAAGTAAGTATTTCAGGGGTGAGTTGGCAGGTTATTGGGGTAGTAAGTCCTGATATTTTTGGAGGTTGCAGTGGCCACTACGCCATTCAAAATAGGCAGTTTTTAGCATATGCAGTTAGGCCCCGTAGGACAATTTTAGCTAAAATGTGCTCCAAACACTCAAACCGGCTTGTATCTTGCAATCGAAAATATGGGAAACATGACTTAGACATCAAATGATACACTGTATGCCATGTTTCCAAATTGTTATGCACAGTGGTTACAGCATGAAGCGAATGCATGTGAATATACAAAGGTGCATTGCATTAAACAAGTCCAACGAGGGTGAAAAAAATGGCCGGCCTGCCTGCTTTCATCCATCATTTGTTCTAAATTTATAATTAATCAATGAGCTGAGGTGGAGTCTTAGCCAGTGGTACCATCAGGGGTGTGTAATGCACTTTAGGGTAGACAGCCAATCAGCTGCCAGATTCAATCTGTCCATCAAACACAGCAGCCAATCAGAGAGCTGGCCATTGATCAGCAGCCCCTTTATGACATCACAGACAGACCCACGGAACTCTCTGTGCTTGTCTGCTGGCTGTCAGTTGGGTGGGTGGGCGGCAGAGGGGGAGGATGTACGTCTCGTTTCTCCTGAAAATTGCGGTTTTTCGGCGTTTCCGGTAAAAATCGCGGTCCGACGCGCAAAAGTGGGGTATCGTAGAAATTGCCTTTTAAAGACGCACCTTTCTGGCCCCACAAAAATGGGCATTTCAAATTAGAAACAAGTCAAATGAACAAAATACTGTGAATAAGTAAGTATTTCAGGGGTGAGTTAGCAGGTTATTGGGGTAGTAAGTCCTGATATTTTTGGAGGTTGCAGTGGCCACTACGCCATTCAAAATAAGCAGGCTTTAGCATATGCAGTTAGGCCCCGTAGGACAATTTTAGCTAAAATGTGCTCCAAACACTCAAACCGGCTTGTATCTTGAAATCGAAAATATGGGAAACATGACTTAGACATCAAATGATACACTGTATGCCATGTTTCCAAATTGTTATGCACAGTGGTTACAGCATGAAGCGAATTCATGTGAATATATACAAAGGTGCATTGCATTAAACAAGTCCAATGAGGGTGAAAAAAATGGCCGGCCTGCCTGCTTTCATCCATCATTTGTTCTAAATGTATAATTAATCAATGAGCTGAGGTGGAGTCTTAGCCAGTGGTACCATGAGGGGTGTGTAATGCACTTTAGCGTAGACAGCCAATCAGCTGCCAGATTCAATCTGTCAATCAAACACAGCAGCCAATCAGAGAGCTGGCCATTGATCAGCAGGCCCTTTATGACATCACAGACAGACCCACGGAACTCTCTGTGCTTGTCTGCTGGCTGGCTGTCAGTTGGGTGGGTGGGCGGCAGAGGGGGAGGATGTACGTCTCGTTTCTCCTGAAAATTGCGGTTTTTCGGCGTTTCCGGTAAAAATCGCGGTCCGTAGCGCAAAAGTGGGGTATCCTAGAAATCAACTTTTAAAGACGCACCTTTCTGGCCCCACAAAAATGGGCATTTCAAATTAGAAACAAGTCAAATGAACAAAATAGTGTGAATAAGTAAGTATTTCAGGGGTGAGTTAGCAGGTTATTGGGGTAGTAAGTCCTGATATTTTTGGAGGTTGCAGTGGCCACTACGCCATTCAAAATAGGCAGTTTTTAGCATATGCAGTTAGGCCCCGTAGGACAATTTTAGCTAAAATGTGCTCCAAACACTCAAACCGGCTTGTATCTTGCAATCGAAAATATGGGAAACATGACTTAGACATCAAATGATACACTGTATGCCATGTTTCCAAATTGTTATGCACAGTGGTTACAGCATGAAGCGAATGCATGTGAATATACAAAGGTGCATTGCATTAAACAAGTCCAATGAGGGTGAAAAAAAATGGCCGGCCTGCCTGCTTTCATCCATCATTTGTTCTAAATGTATAATTAATCAATGAGCTGAGGTGGAGTCTTAGCCAGTGGTACCATGAGGGGTGTGTAATGCACTTTAGCGTAGACAGCCAATCAGCTGCCAGATTCAATCTGTCAATCAAACACAGCAGCCAATCAGAGAGCTGGCCATTGATCAGCAGGCCCTTTATGACATCACAGACAGACCCACGGAACTCTCTGTGCTTGTCTGCTGGCTGGCTGTCAGTTGGGTGGGTGGGCGGCAGAGGGGGAGGATGTACGTCTCGTTTCTCCTGAAAATTGCGGTTTTTCGGCGTTTCCGGTAAAAAACGCGGTCCGACGCGCAAAAGTGGGGTATTGTAGAAATCGCCTTTTAAAGACGCACCTTTCTGGCCCCACAAAAATGGGCATTTCAAATTAGAAACAAGTCAAATGAACAAAATAGTGTGAATAAGTAAGTATTTCAGGGGTGAGTTAGCAGGTTATTGGGGTAGTAAGTCCTGATATTTTTGGAGGTTGCAGTGGCCACTACGCCATTCAAAATAGGCAGGCTTTAGCATATGCAGTTAGGCCCTGTAGGACAATTTTAGCTAAAATGTGCTGCAAACACTCAAACCGGCTTGTATCTTGCAATCGAAAATATGGGAAACATGACTTAGACATCAAATGATACACTGTATGCCATGTTTCCAAATTGTTATGCACAGTGGTTACAGCATGAAGCGAATGCATGTGAATATATACAAAGGTGCATTGCATTAAACAAGTCCAATGAGGGTGAAAAAAATGGCCGGCCTGCCTGCTTTCATCCATCATTTGTTCTAAATGTATAATTAATCAATGAGCTGAGGTGGAGTCTTAGCCAGTGGTACCATGAGGGGTGTGTAATGCACTTTAGCGTAGACAGCCAATCAGCTGCCAGATTCAATCTGTCAATCAAACACAGCAGCCAATCAGAGAGCTGGCCATTGATCAGCAGGCCCTTTATGACATCACAGACAGACTCACGGAACTCTCTGTGCTTGTCTGCTGGCTGGCTGTCAGTTGGGTGGGTGGGTGGGCGGCAGAGGGGGAGGATGTACGTCTCGTTTCTCCTGAAAATTGCGGTTTTTCGGCGTTTCCGGTAAAAATCGCGGTCCGACGCGCAAAAGTGGGGTATCCTAGAAATCGCCTTTTAAAGACGCACCTTTCTGGACCCACAAAAATGGGCATTTCAAATTAGAAACAAGTCAAATGAACAAAATAGTGTGAATAAGTAAGTATTTCAGGGGTGAGTTAGCAGGTTATTGGGGTAGTAAGTCCTGATATTTTTGGAGGTTGCAGTGGCCACTACGCCATTCAAAATAGGCAGTTTTTAGCATATGCAGTTAGGCCCCGTAGGACAATTTTAGCTAAAATGTGCTCCAAACACTCAAACCGGCTTGTATCTTGCAATCGAAAATATGGGAAACATGACTTAGACATCAAATGATACACTGTATGCCATGTTTCCAAATTGTTATGCACAGTGGTTACAGCATGAAGCGAATGCATGTGAATATACAAAGGTGCATTGCATTAAACAAGTCCAATGAGGGTGAAAAAAAATGGCCGGCCTGCCTGCTTTCATCCATCATTTGTTCTAAATGTATAATTAATCAATGAGCTGAGGTGGAGTCTTAGCCAGTGGTACCATGAGGGGTGTGTAATGCACTTTAGCGTAGACAGCCAATCAGCTGCCAGATTCAATCTGTCAATCAAACACAGCAGCCAATCAGAGAGCTGGCCATTGATCAGCAGGCCCTTTATGACATTCCAGACAGACCCACGGAACTCTCTGTGCTTGTCTGCTGGCTGGCTGTCAGTTGGGTGGGTTGGCGGCAGAGGGGGAGGATGTACGTCTCGTTTCTCCTGAAAATTGCGGTTTTTCGGCGTTTCCGGTAAAAATCGCGGTCCGACGCGCAAAAGTGGGGTATCCTAGAAATCGCCTTTTAAAGACGCACCTTTCTGGCCCCACAAAAATGGGCATTTCAAATTAGAAACAAGTCAAATGAACAAAATACTGTGAATAAGTAAGTATTTCAGGGGTGAGTTAGCAGGTTATTGGGGTAGTAAGTCCTGATATTTTTGGAGGTTGCAGTGGCCACTACGCCATTCAAAATAGGCAGTTTTTAGCATATGCAGTTAGGCCCCGTAGGACAATTTTAGCTAAAATGTGCTCCAAACACTCATACCGGCTTGTATCTTGCAATCGAAAATATGGGAAACATGACTTAGACATCAAATGATACACTGTATGCCATGTTTCCAAATTGTTATGCACAGTGGTTACAGCATGAAGCGAATGCATGTGAATATACAAAGGTGCATTGCATTAAACAAGTCCAACGAGGGTGAAAAAAATGGCCGGCCTGCCTGCATCCATCATTTGTTCTAAATTTATAATTAATCAATGAGCTGAGGTGGAGTCTTAGCCAGTGGTACCATCAGGGGTGTGTAATGCACTTTAGGGTAGACAGCCAATCAGCTGCCAGATTCAATCTGTCCATCAAACACAGCAGCCAATCAGAGAGCTGGCCATTGATCAGCAGCCCCTTTATGACATCACAGACAGACCCACGGAACTCTCTGTGCTTGTCTGCTGGCTGTCAGTTGGGTGGGTGGGCGGCAGAGGGGGAGGATGTACGTTTCGTTTCTCCTGAAAATTGCGGTTTTTCGGCGTTTCCGGTAAAAATCGCGGTCCGACGCGCAAAAGTGGGGTATCGTAGAAATTGCCTTTTAAAGACGCACCTTTCTGGCCCCACAAAAATGGGCATTTCAAATTAGAAACAAGTCAAATGAACAAAATAGTGTGAATAAGTAAGTATTTCAGGGGTGAGTTAGCAGGTTATTGGGGTAGTAAGTCCTGATATTTTTGGAGGTTGCAGTGGCCACTACGCCATTCAAAATAAGCAGGCTTTAGCATATGCAGTTAGGCCCCGTAGGACAATTTTAGCTAAAATGTGCTCCAAACACTCAAACCGGCTTGTATCTTGAAATCGAAAATATGGGAAACATGACTTAGACATCAAATGATACACTGTATGCCATGTTTCCAAATTGTTATGCACAGTGGTTACAGCATGAAGCGAATTCATGTGAATATACTGTATACAAAGGTGCATTGCATTAAACAAGTCCAATGAGGGTGAAAAAAATGGCCGGCCTGCCTGCTTTCATCCATCATTTCTTCTAAATGTATAATTAATCAATGAGCTGAGGTGGAGTCTTAGCCAGTGGTACCATGAGGGGTGTGTAATGCACTTTAGCGTAGACAGCCAATCAGCTGCCAGATTCAATCTGTCAATCAAACACAGCAGCCAATCAGAGAGCTGGCCATTGATCAGCAGGCCCTTTATGACATCACAGACAGACCCACGGAACTCTCTGTGCTTGTCTGCTGGCTGGATGTCAGTTGGGTGGGTGGGTGGGCGGCAGAGGGGGAGGATGTACGTCTCGTTTCTCCTGAAAATTGCGGTTTTTCTGCGTTTCCGGTAAAAATCGCGGTCCGACGCGCAAAAGTGGGGTATCCTAGAAATCGCCTTTTAAAGACGCACCTTTCTGGCCCCACAAAAATGGGCATTTCAAATTAGAAACAAGTCAAATGAACAAAATAGTGTGAATAAGTAAGTATTTCAGGGGTGAGTTAGCAGGTTATTGGGGTAGTAAGTCCTGATATTTTTGGAGGTTGCAGTGGCCACTACGCCGTTCAAAATAGGCAGTTTTTAGCATATGCAGTTAGGCCCCGTAGGACAATTTTAGCTAAAATGTGCTCCAAACACTCAAACCGGCTTGTATCTTGCAATCGAAAATATGGGAAACATGACTTAGACATCAAATGATACACTGTATGCCATGTTTCCAAATTGTTATGCACAGTGGTTACAGCATGAAGCGAATGCATGTGAATATACAAAGGTGCATTGCATTAAACAAGTCCAACGAGGGTGAAAAAAATGGCCGGCCTGCCTGCTTTCATCCATCATTTGTTCTAAATTTATAATTAATCAATGAGCTGAGGTGGAGTCTTAGCCAGTGGTACCATCAGGGGTGTGTAATGCACTTTAGGGTAGACAGCCAATCAGCTGCCAGATTCAATCTGTCCATCAAACACAGCAGCCAATCAGAGAGCTGGCCATTGATCAGCAGCCCCTTTATGACATCACAGACAGACCCACGGAACTCTCTGTGCTTGTCTGCTGGCTGTCAGTTGGGTGGATGGGCGGCAGAGGGGGAGGATGTACGTCTCGTTTCTCCTGAAAATTGCGGTTTTTCGGCGTTTCCGGTAAAAATCGCGGTCCGACGCGCAAAAGTGGGGTATCGTAGAAATTGCCTTTTAAAGACGCACCTTTCTGGCCCCACAAAAATGGGCATTTCAAATTAGAAACAAGTCAAATGAACAAAATAGTGTGAATAAGTAAGTATTTCAGGGGTGAGTTAGCAGGTTATTGGGGTAGTAAGTCCTGATATTTTTGGAGGTTGCAGTGGCCACTACGCCATTCAAAATAGGCAGTTTTTAGCATATGCAGTTAGGCCCCGTAGGACAATTTTAGCTAAAATGTGCTCCAAACACTCAAACCGGCTTGTATCTTGCAATCGAAAATATGGGAAACATGACTTAGACATCAAATGATACACTGTATGCCATGTTTCCAAATTGTTATGCACAGTGGTTACAGCATGAAGCGAATGCATGTGAATATACAAAGGTGCATTGCATTAAACAAGTCCAATGAGGGTGAAAAAAAATGGCCGGCCTGCCTGCTTTCATCCATCATTTGTTCTAAATGTATAATTAATCAATGAGCTGAGGTGGAGTCTTAGCCAGTGGTACCATGAGGGGTGTGTAATGCACTTTAGCGTAGACAGCCAATCAGCTGCCAGATTCAATCTGTCAATCAAACACAGCAGCCAATCAGAGAGCTGGCCATTGATCAGCAGGCCCTTTATGACATCACAGACAGACCCACGGAACTCTCTGTGCTTGTCTGCTGGCTGGCTGTCAGTTGGGTGGGTGGGCGGCAGAGGGGGAGGATGTACGTCTCGTTTCTCCCGAAAATTGCGGTTTTTCGGCGTTTCCGGTAAAAAACGCGGTCCGACGCGCAAAAGTGGGGTATTGTAGAAATCGCCTTTTAAAGACGCACCTTTCTGGCCCCACAAAAATGGGCATTTCAAATTAGAAACAAGTCAAATGAACAAAATAGTGTGAATAAGTAAGTATTTCAGGGGTGAGTTAGCAGGTTATTGGGGTAGTAAGTCCTGATATTTTTGGAGGTTGCAGTGGCCACTACGCCATTCAAAATAGGCAGGCTTTAGCATATGCAGTTAGGCCCCGTAGGACAATTTTAGCTAAAATGTGCTCCAAACACTCAAACCGGCTTGTATCTTGCAATCGAAAATATGGGAAACATGACTTAGACATCAAATGATACACTGTATGCCATGTTTCCAAATTGTTATGCACAGTGGTTACAGCATGAAGCGAATGCATGTGAATATATACAAAGGTGCATTGCATTAAACAAGTCCAATGAGGGTGAAAAAAATGGCCGGCCTGCCTGCTTTCATCCATCATTTGTTCTAAATGTATAATTAATCAATGAGCTGAGGTGGAGTCTTAGCCAGTGGTACCATGAGGGGTGTGTAATGCACTTTAGCGTAGACAGCCAATCAGCTGCCAGATTCAATCTGTCAATCAAACACAGCAGCCAATCAGAGAGCTGGCCATTGATCAGCAGGCCCTTTATGACATCACAGACAGACTCACGGAACTCTCTGTGCTTGTCTGCTGGCTGGCTGTCAGTTGGGTGGGTGGGCGGCAGAGGGGGAGGATGTACGTCTCGTTTCTCCTGAAAATTGCGGTTTTTCGGCGTTTCCGGTAAAAATCGCGGTCCGACGCGCAAAAGTGGGGTATCCTAGAAATCGCCTTTTAAAGACGCACCTTTCTGGACCCACAAAAATGGGCATTTCAAATTAGAAACAAGTCAAATGAACAAAATAGTGTGAATAAGTAAGTATTTCAGGGGTGAGTTAGCAGGTTATTGGGGTAGTAAGTCCTGATATTTTTGGAGGTTGCAGTGGCCACTACGCCATTCAAAATAGGCAGTTTTTAGCATATGCAGTTAGGCCCCGTAGGACAATTTTAGCTAAAATGTGCTCCAAACACTCAAACCGGCTTGTATCTTGCAATCGAAAATATGGGAAACATGACTTAGACATCAAATGATACACTGTATGCCATGTTTCCAAATTGTTATGCACAGTGGTTACAGCATGAAGCGAATGCATGTGAATATACAAAGGTGCATTCCATTAAACAAGTCCAATGAGGGTGAAAAAAAATGGCCGGCCTGCCTGCTTTCATCCATCATTTGTTCTAAATGTATAATTAATCAATGAGCTGAGGTGGAGTCTTAGCCAGTGGTACCATGAGGGGTGTGTAATGCACTTTAGCGTAGACAGCCAATCAGCTGCCAGATTCAATCTGTCAATCAAACACAGCAGCCAATCAGAGAGCTGGCCATTGATCAGCAGGCCCTTTATGACATCACAGACAGACCCACGGAACTCTCTGTGCTTGTCTGCTGGCTGGCTGTCAGTTGGGTGGGTTGGCGGCAGAGGGGGAGGATGTACGTCTCGTTTCTCCTGAAAATTGCGGTTTTTCGGCGTTTCCGGTAAAAATCGCGGTCCGACGCGCAAAAGTGGGGTATCCTAGAAATCGCCTTTTAAAGACGCACCTTTCTGGCCCCACAAAAATGGGCATTTCAAATTAGAAACAAGTCAAATGAACAAAATACTGTGAATAAGTAAGTATTTCAGGGGTGAGTTAGCAGGTTATTGGGGTAGTAAGTCCTGATATTTTTGGAGGTTGCAGTGGCCACTACGCCATTCAAAATAGGCAGTTTTTAGCATATGCAGTTAGGCCCCGTAGGACAATTTTAGCTAAAATGTGCTCCAAACACTCAAACCGGCTTGTATCTTGCAATCGAAAATATGGGAAACATGACTTAGACATCAAATGATACACTGTATGCCATGTTTCCAAATTGTTATGCACAGTGGTTACAGCATGAAGCGAATGCATGTGAATATACAAAGGTGCATTGCATTAAACAAGTCCAACGAGGGTGAAAAAAATGGCCGGCCTGCCTGCATCCATCATTTGTTCTAAATTTATAATTAATCAATGAGCTGAGGTGGAGTCTTAGCCAGTGGTACCATCAGGGGTGTGTAATGCACTTTAGGGTAGACAGCCAATCAGCTGCCAGATTCAATCTGTCCATCAAACACAGCAGCCAATCAGAGAGCTGGCCATTGATCAGCAGCCCCTTTATGACATCACAGACAGACCCACGGAACTCTCTGTGCTTGTCTGCTGGCTGTCAGTTGGGTGGGTGGGCGGCAGAGGGGGAGGATGTACGTCTCGTTTCTCCTGAAAATTGCGGTTTTTCGGCGTTTCCGGTAAAAATCGCGGTCCGACGCGCAAAAGTGGGGTATCGTAGAAATTGCCTTTTAAAGACGCACCTTTCTGGCCCCACAAAAATGGGCATTTCAAATTAGAAACAAGTCAAATGAACAAAATACTGTGAATAAGTAAGTATTTCAGGGGTGAGTTAGCAGGTTATTGGGGTAGTAAGTCCTGATATTTTTGGAGGTTGCAGTGGCCACTACGCCATTCAAAATAAGCAGGCTTTAGCATATGCAGTTAGGCCCCGTAGGACAATTTTAGCTAAAATGTGCTCCAAACACTCAAACCGGCTTGTATCTTGAAATCGAAAATATGGGAAACATGACTTAGACATCAAATGATACACTGTATGCCATGTTTCCAAATTGTTATGCACAGTGGTTACAGCATGAAGCGAATTCATGTGAATATACTGTATACAAAGGTGCATTGCATTAAACAAGTCCAATGAGGGTGAAAAAAATGGCCGGCCTGCCTGCTTTCATCCATCATTTGTTCTAAATGTATAATTAATCAATGAGCTGAGGTGGAGTCTTAGCCAGTGGTACCATGAGGGGTGTGTAATGCACTTTAGCGTAGACAGCCAATCAGCTGCCAGATTCAATCTGTCAATCAAACACAGCAGCCAATCAGAGAGCTGGCCATTGATCAGCAGGCCCTTTATGACATCACAGACAGACCCACGGAACTCTCTGTGCTTGTCTGCTGGCTGGATGTCAGTTGGGTGGGTGGGTGGGCGGCAGAGGGGGAGGATGTACGTCTCGTTTCTCCTGAAAATTGCGGTTTTTCTGCGTTTCCGGTAAAAATCGCGGTCCGACGCGCAAAAGTGGGGTATCCTAGAAATCGCCTTTTAAAGACGCACCTTTCTGGCCCCACAAAAATGGGCATTTCAAATTAGAAACAAGTCAAATGAACAAAATAGTGTGAATAAGTAAGTATTTCAGGGGTGAGTTAGCAGGTTATTGGGGTAGTAAGTCCTGATATTTTTGGAGGTTGCAGTGGCCACTACGCCATTCAAAACAGGCAGTTTTTAGCATATGCAGTTAGGCCCCGTAGGACAATTTTAGCTAAAATGTGCTCCAAACACTCAAACCGGCTTGTATCTTGCAATCGAAAATATGGGAAACATGACTTAGACATCAAATGATACACTGTATGCCATGTTTCCAAATTGTTATGCACAGTGGTTACAGCATGAAGCGAATGCATGTGAATATACAAAGGTGCATTGCATTAAACAAGTCCAATGAGGGTGAAAAAAAATGGCCGGCCTGCCTGCTTTCATCCATCATTTGTTCTAAATGTATAATTAATCAATGAGCTGAGGTGGAGTGGTACCATGAGGGGTGTGTAATGCACTTTAGCGTAGACAGCCAATCAGCTGCGAGATTCAATCTGTCAATCAAACACAGCAGCCAATCAGAGAGCTGGCCATTGATCAGCAGGCCCTTTATGACATCACAGACAGACCCACGGAACTCTCTGTGCTTGTCTGCTGGCTGGCTGTCAGTTGGGTGGGTGGGCGGCAGAGGGGGAGGATGTACGTCTCGTTTCTCCTGAAAATTGCGGTTTTTCGGCGTTTCCGGTAAAAATCGCGGTCCGACGCACAAAAGTGGGGTATCCTAGAAATCGCCTTTTAAAGACGCACCTTTCTGGCCCCACAAAAATGGGCATTTCAAATTAGAAACAAATCAAATGAACAAAATAGTGTGAATAAGTAAGTATTTCAGGGGTGAGTTAGCAGGTTATTGGGGTAGTAAGTCCTGATATTTTTGGAGGTTGCAGTGGCCACTACGCCATTCAAAATAGGTAGTTTTTAGCATATGCAGTTAGGCCCCGTAGGACAATTTTAGCTAAAATGTGCTCCAAACACTCAAACCGGCTTGTATCTTGCAATTGAAAATATGGGAAACATGACTTAGACATCAAATGATACACTGTATGCCATGTTTCCAAATTGTTATGCACAGTGGTTACAGCATGAAGCGGATGCATGTGAATATACAAAGGTGCATTGCATTAAACAAGTCCAATGAGGGTGAAAAAAATGTCCGGCCTGCCTGCTTTCATCCATCATTTGTTCTAAATTTATAATTAATCAATGAGCTGAGGTGGAGTCTTAGCCAGTGGTACCATCAGGGGTGTGTAATGCACTTTAGGGTAGACAGCCAATCAGCTGCCAGATTTAATCTGTCCATCAAACACAGCAGCCAATCAGAGAGCTGGCCATTGATCAGCAGGCCCTTTATGACATCACAGACAGACACACGGAACTCTCTGTGCTTGTCTGCTGGCTGTCAGTTGGGTGGGTGGGCGGCAGAGGGGGAGGATGTACGTCTCGTTTCTCCTGAAAATTGCGTTTTTTCGGTGTTTCCGGTAAAAATCGCGGTCCGACGCGCAAAAGTGGGGTATCGTAGAAATCGCCTTTTAAAGACGCACCTTTCTGGCCCCACAAAAATGGGCATTTCAAATTAGAAACAAGTCAAATGAACAAAATAGTGTGAATAAGTAAGTATTTCAGGGGTGAGTTAGCAGGTTATTGGGGTAGTAAGTCCTGATATTTTTGGAGGTTGCAGTGGCCACTACGCCATTCAAAATAGGCAGGCTTTAGCATATGCAGTTAGGCCCCGTAGGACAATTTTAGCTAAAATGTGCTCCAAACACTCAAACCGGCTTGTATCTTGCAATCGAAAATATGGGAAACATGACTTAGACATCAAATGATACACTGTATGCCATGTTTCCAAATTGTTATGCACAGTGGTTACAGCATGAAGTGAATGCATGTGAATATATACAAAGGTGCATTGCATTAAACAAGTCCAATGAGGGTGAAAAAAATGGCCGGCCTGCCTGCTTTCATCCATCATTTGTTCTAAATGTATAATTAATCAATGAGCTGAGGTGGAGTCTTAGCCAGTGGTACCATGAGGGGTGTGTAATGCACTTTAGCGTAGACAGCCAATCAGCTGCCAGATTCAATCTGTCAATCAAACCCAGCAGCCAATCAGAGAGCTGGCCATTGATCAGCAGGCCCTTTATGACATCACAGACAGACCCACGGAACTCTCTGTGCTTGTCTGCTGGCTGGCTGGCTGTCAGTTGGGTGGGTGGGCGGCAGAGGGGGAGGATGTACGTCTCGTTTCTCCTGAAAATTGCGGTTTTTCTGCGTTTCCGGTAAAAATCGCGGTCCGACGCACAAAAGTGGGGTATCCTAGAAATCGCCTTTTAAAGACGCACCTTTCTGGCCCCACAAAAATGGGCATTTCAAATTAGAAACAAGTCAAATGAACAAAATAGTGTGAATAAGTAAGTATTTCAGGGGTGAGTTAGCAGGTTATTGGGGTAGTAAGTCCTGATATTTTTGGAGGTTGCAGTGGCCACTACGCCATTCAAAATAGGCAGTTTTTAGCATATGCAGTTAGGCCCCGTAGGACAATTTTAGCTAAAATGTGCTCCAAACACTCAAACCGATTGTATCTTGCAATCGAAAATATGGGAACATGACTTAGACATCAAATGATACACTGTATGCCATGTTTCCAAATTGTTATGCACAGTGGTTACAGCATGAAGCGAATGCATGTGAATATACAAAGGTGCATTGCATTAAACAAGTCCAATGAGGGTGAAAAAAATGGCCGGCCTGCCTGCTTTCATCCATCATTTGTTCTAAATTTATAATTAATCAATGAGCTGAGGTGGAGTCTTAGCCAGTGGTACCATCAGGGGTGTGTAATGCACTTTAGGGTAGACAGCCAATCAGCTGCCAGATTCAATCTGTCCATCAAACACAGCAGCCAATCAGAGAGCTGGCCATTGATCAGCAGGCCCTTTATGACATCACAGACAGACCCACGGAACTCTCTGTGCTTGTCTGCTGGCTGTCAGTTGGGTGGGTGGGCGGCAGAGTTGGAGGATGTACGTCTCGTTTCTCCTGAAAATTGCGGTTTTTCGGCGTTTCCGGTAAAAATCGCGGTCCGACGCGCAAAAGTGGGGTATCCTAGAAATCGCCTTTTAAAGACGCACCTTTCTGGCCCCACAAAAATGGGCATTTCAAATTAGAAACAAGTCAAATGAACAAAATAGTGTGAATAAGTAAGTATTTCAGGGGTGAGTTAGCAGGTTATTGGGGTAGTAAGTCCTGATATTTTTGGAGGTTGCAGTGGCCACTACGCCATTCAAAATAGGCAGGCTTTAGCATATGCAGTTAGGCCCCGTAGGACAATTTTAGCTAAAATGTGCTCCAAACACTCAAACCGGCTTGTATCTTGCAATCGAAAATATGGGAAACATGACTTAGACATCAAATGATACACTGTATGCCATGTTTCCAAATTGTTATGCACAGTGGTTACAGCATGAAGCGAATGCATGTGAATATATACAAAGGTGCATTGCATTAAACAAGTCCAATGAGGGTGAAAAAAATGGCCGGCCTGCCTGCTTTCATCCATCATTTGTTCTAAATGTATAATTAATCAATGAGCTGAGGTGGAGTCTTAGCCGGTGGTACCATGAGGGGTGTGTAATGCACTTTAGCGTAGACAGCCAATCAGCTGCCAGATTCAATCTGTCAATCAAACACAGCAGCCAATCAGAGAGCTGGCCATTGATCAGCAGGAGCTTTATGACATCACAGACAGACCCACGGAACTCTCTGTGCTTGTCTGCTGGCTGGCTGTCAGTTGGGTGGGTGGGCGGCAGAGGGGGAGGATGTACGTCTCGTTTCTCCTGAAAATTGCGGTTTTTCTGCGTTTCCGGTAAAAATCGCAGTCCGACGCGCAAAAGTGGGGTATCCTAGAAATCGCCTTTTAAAGACGCACCTTTCTGGCCCCACAAAAATGGGCATTTCAAATTAGAAACAAGTCAAATGAACAAAATAGTGTGAATAAGTAAGTATTTCAGGGGTGAGTTAGCAGGTTATTGGGGTAGTAAGTCCTGATATTTTTGGAGGTTGCAGTGGCCACTACGCCATTCAAAATAGGCAGTTTTTAGCATATGCAGTTAGGCCCCGTAGGACAATTTTAGCTAAAATGTGCTCCAAACACTCAAACCGGCTTGTATCTTGCAATCGAAAATATGGGAAACATGACTTAGACATCAAATGATACACTGTATGCCATGTTTCCAAATTGTTATGCACAGTGGTTACAGCATGAAGCGAATGCATGTGAATATACAAAGGTGCATTGCATTAAACAAGTCCAATGAGGGTGAAAAAAAATGGCCGGCCTGCCTGCTTTCATCCATCATTTGTTCTAAATGTATAATTAATCAATGAGCTGAGGTGGAGTCTTAGCCAGTGGTACCATCAGGGGTGTGTAATGCACTTTAGGGTAGACAGCCAATCAGCTGCCAGATTCAATCTGTCCATCAAACACAGCAGCCAATCAGAGAGCTGGCCATTGATCAGCAGGCCCTTTATGACATCACAGACAGACCCACGGAACTCTCTGTGCTTGTCTGCTGGCTGTCAGTTGGGTGGGTGGGCGGCAGAGTTGGAGGATGTACGTCTCGTTTCTCCTGAAAATTGCGGTTTTTCGGCGTTTCCGGTAAAAATCGCGGTCCGACGCGCAAAAGTGGGGTATCCTAGAAATCGCCTTTTAAAGACGCACCTTTCTGGCCCCACAAAAATGGGCATTTCAAATTAGAAACAAGTCAAATGAACAAAATAGTGTGAATAAGTAAGTATTTCAGGGGTGAGTTAGCAGGTTATTGGGGTAGTAAGTCCTGATATTTTTGGAGGTTGCAGTGGCCACTACGCCATTCAAAATAGGCAGGCTTTAGCATATGCAGTTAGGCCCCGTAGGACAATTTTAGCTAAAATGTGCTCCAAACACTCAAACCGGCTTGTATCTTGCAATCGAAAATATGGGAAACATGACTTAGACATCAAATGATACACTGTATGCCATGTTTCCAAATTGTTATGCACAGTGGTTACAGCATGAAGCGAATGCATGTGAATATATACAAAGGTGCATTGCATTAAACAAGTCCAATGAGGGTGAAAAAAATGGCCGGCCTGCCTGCTTTCATCCATCATTTGTTCTAAATGTATAATTAATCAATGAGCTGAGGTGGAGTCTTAGCCGGTGGTACCATGAGGGGTGTGTAATGCACTTTAGCGTAGACAGCCAATCAGCTGCCAGATTCAATCTGTCAATCAAACACAGCAGCCAATCAGAGAGCTGGCCATTGATCAGCAGGAGCTTTATGACATCACAGACAGACCCACGGAACTCTCTGTGCTTGTCTGCTGGCTGGCTGTCAGTTGGGTGGGTGGGCGGCAGAGGGGGAGGATGTACGTCTCGTTTCTCCTGAAAATTGCGGTTTTTCTGCGTTTCCGGTAAAAATCGCGGTCCGACGCGCAAAAGTGGGGTATCCTAGAAATCGCCTTTTAAAGACGCACCTTTCTGGCCCCACAAAAATGGGCATTTCAAATTAGAAACAAGTCAAATGAACAAAATAGTGTGAATAAGTAAGTATTTCAGGGGTGAGTTAGCAGGTTATTGGGGTAGTAAGTCCTGATATTTTTGGAGGTTGCAGTGGCCACTACGCCATTCAAAATAGGCAGTTTTTAGCATATGCAGTTAGGCCCCGTAGGACAATTTTAGCTAAAATGTGCTCCAAACACTCAAACCGGCTTGTATCTTGCAATCGAAAATATGGGAAACATGACTTAGACATCAAATGATACACTGTATGCCATGTTTCCAAATTGTTATGCACAGTGGTTACAGCATGAAGCGAATGCATGTGAATATACAAAGGTGCATTGCATTAAACAAGTCCAATGAGGGTGAAAAAAAATGGCCGGCCTGCCTGCTTTCATCCATCATTTGTTCTAAATGTATAATTAATCAATGAGCTGAGGTGGAGTCTTAGCCAGTGGTACCATGAGGGGTGTGTAATGCACTTTAGCGTAGACAGCCAATCAGCTGCCAGATTCAATCTGTCAATCAAACACAGCAGCCAATCAGAGAGCTGGCCAATGATCAGCAGGCCCTTTATGACATCACAGACAGACCCACGGAACTCTCTGTGCTTGTCTGCTGGCTGGCTGTCAGTTGGGTGGGTGGGCGGCAGAGGGGGAGGATGTACGTCTCGTTTCTCCTGAAAATTGCGGTTTTTCGGCGTTTCCGGTAAAAATCGCGGTCCGACGCGCAAAAGTGGGGTATCCTAGAAATCGCCTTTTAAAGACGCACCTTTCTGGCCCCACAAAAATGGGCATTTCAAATTAGAAACAAGTCAAATGAACAAAATAGTGTGAATAAGTAAGTATTTCAGGGGTGAGTTAGCAGGTTATTGGGGTAGTAAGTCCTGATATTTTTGGAGGTTGCAGTGGCCACTACGCCATTCAAAATAGGCAGTTTTTAGCATATGCAGTTAGGCCCCGTAGGACAATTTTAGCTAAAATGTGCTCCAAACACTCAAACCGGCTTGTATCTTGCAATCGAAAATATGGGAAACATGACTTAGACATCAAATGATACACTGTATGCCATGTTTCCAAATTGTTATGCACAGTGGTTACAGCATGAAGCGAATGCATGTGAATATACAAAGGTGCATTGCATTAAACAAGTCCAATGAGGGTGAAAAAAATGGCCGGCCTGCCTGCTTTCATCCATCATTTGTTCTAAATTTATAATTAATCAATGAGCTGAGGTGGAGTCTTAGCCAGTGGTACCATCAGGGGTGTGTAATGCACTTTAGGGTAGACAGCCAATCAGCTGCCAGATTCAATCTGTCCATCAAACACAGCAGCCAATCAGAGAGCTGGCCATTGATCAGCAGGCCCTTTATGACATCACAGACAGACCCACGGAACTCTCTGTGCTTGTCTGCTGGCTGTCAGTTGGGTGGGTGGGCGGCAGAGGGGGAGGATGTACGTCTCGTTTCTCCTGAAAATTGCGGTTTTTCGGCGTTTCCGGTAAAAATCGCGGTCCGACGCGCAAAAGTGGGGTATCCTAGAAATCGCCTTTTAAAGACGCACCTTTCTGGCCCCACAAAAATGGGCATTTCAAATTAGAAACAAGTCAAATGAACAAAATAGTGTGAATAAGTAAGTATTTCAGGGGTGAGTTAGCAGGTTATTGGGGTAGTAAGTCCTGATATTTTTGGAGGTTGCAGTGGCCACTACGCCATTCAAAATAGGCAGGCTTTAGCATATGCAGTTAGGCCCCGTAGGACAATTTTAGCTAAAATGTGCTCCAAACACTCAAACCGGCTTGTATCTTGCAATCGAAAATATGGGAAACATGACTTAGACATCAAATGATACACTGTATGCCATGTTTCCAAATTGTTATGCACAGTGGTTACAGCATGAAGCGAATGCATGTGAATATATACAAAGGTGCATTGCATTAAACAAGTCCAATGAGGGTGAAAAAAATGGCCGGCCTGCCTGCTTTCATCCATCATTTGTTCTAAATGTATAATTAATCAATGAGCTGAGGTGGAGTCTTAGCCAGTGGTACCATGAGGGGTGTGTAATGCACTTTAGCGTAGACAGCCAATCAGCTGCCAGATTCAATCTGTCAATCAAACACAGCAGCCAATCAGAGAGCTGGCCATTGATCAGCAGGCCCTTTATGACATCACAGACAGACCCACGGAACTCTCTGTGCTTGTCTGCTGGCTGGCTGTCAGTTGGGTGGGTGGGCGGCAGAGGGGGAGGATGTACGTCTCGTTTCTCCTGAAAATTGCGGTTTTTCGGCGTTTCCGGTAAAAATCGCGGTCCGACGCGCAAAAGTGGGGTATCCTAGAAATCGCCTTTTAAAGACGCACCTTTCTGGCCCCACAAAAATGGGCATTTCAAATTAGAAACAAGTCAAATGAACAAAATAGTGTGAATAAGTAAGTATTTCAGGGGTGAGTTAGCAGGTTATTGGGGTAGTAAGTCCTGATATTTTTGGAGGTTGCAGTGGCCACTACGCCATTCAAAATAGGCAGTTTTTAGCATATGCAGTTAGGCCCCGTAGGACAATTTTAGCTAAAATGTGCTCCAAACACTCAAACCAGCTTGTATCTTGCAATCGAAAATATGGGAAACATGACTTAGACATCAAATGATACACTGTATGCCATGTTTCCAAATTGTTATGCACAGTGGTTACAGCATGAAGCGAATGCATGTGAATATACAAAGGTGCATTGCATTAAACAAGTCCAATGAGGGTGAAAGAAATGGCCGGCCTGCCTGCTTTCATCCATCATTTGTTCTAAATTTATTATTAATCAATGAGCTGAGGTGGAGTCTTAGCCAGTGGTACCATCAGGGGTGTGTAATGCACTTTAGGGTAGACAGCCAATCAGCTGCCAGATTCAATCTGTCCATCAAACACAGCAGCCAATCAGAGAGCTGGCCATTGATCAGCAGGCCCTTTATGACATCACAGACAGACCCAGGGAACTCTCTGTGCTTGTCTGCTGGCTGTCAGTTGGGTGGGTGGGCGGCAGAGGGGGAGGATGTACGTCTCGTTTCTCCTGAAAATTGCGGTTTTTCGGCGTTTCCGGTAAAAATCGCGGTCCAACGCGCAAAAGTGGGGTATCCTAGAAATCGCCTTTTAAAGACGCACCTTTCTGGCCCCACAAAAATGGGCATTTCAAATTAGAAACAAGTCAAATGAACAAAATAGTGTGAATAAGTAAGTATTTCAGGGGTGAGTTAGCAGGTTATTGGGGTAGTAAGTCCTGATATTTTTGGAGGTTGCAGTGGCCACTACGCCATTCAAAATAGGCAGTTTTTAGCATATGCAGTTAGGCCCCGTAGGACAATTTTAGCTAAAATGTGCTCCAAACACTCAAACCGGCTTGTATCTTGCAATCGAAAATATGGGAAACATGACTTAGACATCAAATGATACACTGTATGCCATGTTTCCAAATTGTTATGCACAGTGGTTACAGCATGAAGCGAATGCATGTGAATATACAAAGGTGCATTGCATTAAACAAGTCCAATGAGGGTGAAAAAAAATGGCCGGCCTGCCTGCTTTCATCCATCATTTGTTCTAAATGTATAATTAATCAATGAGCTGAGGTGGAGTCTTAGCCAGTGGTACCATGAGGGGTGTGTAATGCACTTTAGCGTAGACAGTCAATCAGCTGCCAGATTCAATCTGTCAATCAAACACAGCAGCCAATCAGAGAGCTGGCCATTGATCAGCAGGCCCTTTATGACATCACAGACAGACCCATGGAACTCTCTGTGCTTGTCTGCTGGCTGGCTGTCAGTTGGGTGGGTGGGCGGCAGAGGGGGAGGATGTACGTCTCGTTTCTCCTGAAAATTGCGGTTTTTCGGCGTTTCCGGTAAAAATCGCGGTCCGACGCGCAAAAGTGGGGTTTCCTAGAAATCGCCTTTTAAAGACGCACCTTTCTGGCCCCACAAAAATGGGCATTTCAAATTAGAAACAAGTCAAATGAACAAAAAAGTGTGAATAAGTAAGTATTTCAGGGGTGAGTTAGCAAGTTATTGGGGTAGTAAGTCCTGATATTTTTGGAGGTTGCAGTGGCCACTACGCCATTCAAAATAGGCAGTTTTTAGCATATGCAGTTAGGCCCCGTAGGACAATTTTAGCTAAAATGTGCTCCAAACACTCAAACCGGCTTGTATCTTGCAATCGAAAATATGGGAAACATGACTTAGGGGCAGATTTATTAATCTTGGAGAAGAGATAAACTGGAGATAAAGCGGAGAAAAGGTAAAAGGAGATAAAGCACAGCCAATCAGCTGTGTTTGAAAAAGACAGTTGGGAGTTGATTGGCTGTGCTTTATCTCCTTTTACCTTTTCTCCGCTTTATCTCCAGTTTATCTCTTCTCCAAGCTTAATAAATCTGCCCCTTAGACATCAAATGATACACTGTATGCCATGTTTCCAAATTGTTATGCACAGTGGTTACAGCATGAAGCGAATGCATGTGAATATACAAAGGTGCATTGCATTAAACAAGTCCAATGAGGGTGAAAAAAATGGCCGGCCTGCCTGCTTTCATCCATCATTTGTTCTAAATTTATAATTAATCAATGAGCTGAGGTGGAGTCTTAGCCAGTGGTACCATCAGGGGTGTGTAATGCACTTTAGGATAGACAGCCAATCAGCTGCCAGATTCAATCTGTCCATCAAACACAGCAGCCAATCAGAGAGCTGGCCATTGATCAGCAAGCCCTTTATGACATCACAGACAGACCCACGGAACTCTCTGTGCTTGTCTGCTGGCTGGCTGTCAGTTGGGTGGGTGGGCGGCAGAGGGGGAGGATGTACGTCTCGTTTCTCCTGAAAATTGCGGTTTTTCGGCGTTTCCGGTAAAAATCGTGGTCCGACGCGCAAAAGTGGGGTATCGTAGAAATCGCCTTTTAAAGACGCACCTTTCTGGCCCCACAAAAATGGGCATTTCAAATTAGAAACAAGTCAAATGAACAAAATAGTGTGAATAAGTAAGTATTTCAGGGGTGAGTTAGCAGGTTATTGGGGTAGTAAGTCCTGATATTTTTGGAGGTTGCAGTGGCCACTACGCCATTCAAAATAGGCAGGCTTTAGCATATGCAGTTAGGCCCCGTAGGACAATTTTAGCTAAAATGTGCTCCAAACACTCAAACCGGCTAGTATCTTGCAATCGAAAATATGGGAAACATGACTTAGACATCAAATGATACACTGTATGCCATGTTTCCAAATTGTTATGCACAGTGGTTACAGCATGAAGCGAATGCATGTGAATATATACAAAGGTGCATTGCATTAAACAAGTCCAATGAGGGTGAAAAAAATGGCCGGCCTGCCTGCTTTCATCCATCATTTGTTCTAAATGTATAATTAATCAATGAGCTGAGGTGGAGTCTTAGCCAGTGGTACCATGAGGGGTGTGTAATGCACTTTAGCGTATACAGCCAATCAGCTGCCAGATTCAATCTGTCAATCAAACACAGCAGCCAATCAGAGAGCTGGCCATTGATCAGCAGGCCCTTTATGACATCACAGACAGACCCACGGAACTCTCTGTGCTTGTCTGCTGGCTGGCTGTCAGTTGGGTGGGTGGGCGGCAGAGGGGGAGGATGTACGTCTCGTTTCTCCTGAAAATTGCGGTTTTTCGGCGTTTCCGGTAAAAATCGCGGTCCGACGCGCAAAAGTGGGGTATCCTAGAAATCGCCTTTAAAAGACGCACCTTTCTGGCCCCACAAAAATGGGCATTTCAAATTAGAAACAAGTCAAATGAACAAAATAGTGTGAATAAGTAAGTATTTCAGGGGTGAGTTAGCAGGTTATTGGGGTAGTAAGTCCTGATATTTTTGGAGGTTGCAGTGGCCACTACGCCATTCAAAATAGGCAGTTTTTAGCATATGCAGTTAGGCCCCGTAGGACAATTTTAGCTAAAATGTGCTCCAAACACTCAAACCGGCTTGTATCTTGCAATCGAAAATATGGGAAACATGACTTAGACATCAAATGATACACTGTATGCCATGTTTCCAAATTGTTATGCACAGTGGTTACAGCATGAAGCGAATGCATGTGAATATACAAAGGTGCATTGCATTAAACAAGTCCAATGAGGGTGAAAAAAATGGCCGGCCTGCCTGCTTTCATCCATCATTTGTTCTAAATGTATAATTAATCAATGAGCTGAGGTGGAGTCTTAGCCAGTGGTACCATGAGGGGTGTGTAATGCACTTTAGCGTAGACAGCCAATCAGCTGCCAGATTCAATCTGTCAATCAAACACAGCAGCCAATCAGAGAGCTGGCCATTGATCAGCAGGCCCTTTATGACATCACAGACAGACCCACGGAACTCTCTGTGCTTGTCTGCTGGCTGGCTGTCAGTTGGGTGGGTGGGCGGCAGAGGGGGAGGATGTACGTCTCGTTTCTCCTGAAAATTGCGGTTTTTCGGCGTTTCCGGTAAAAATCGCGGTCCGACGCGCAAAAGTGGGGTATCCTAGAAATCGCCTTTTAAAGACGCACCTTTCTGGCCCCACAAAAATGGGCATTTCAAATTAGAAACAAGTCAAATGAACAAAATAGTGTTAATAAGTAAGTATTTCAGGGGTGAGTTAGCAGGTTATTGGGGTAGTAAGTCCTGATATTTTTGGAGGTTGCAGTGGCCACTACGCCATTCAAAATAGGCAGGCTTTAGCATATGCAGTTAGGCCCCGTAGGACAATTTTAGCTAAAATGTGCTCCAAACACTCAAACCGGCTTGTATCTTGCAATCGAAAATATGGGAAACATGACTTAGACATCAAATGATACACTGTATGCCATGTTTCCAAATTGTTATGCACAGTGGTTACAGCATGAAGCGAATGCATGTGAATATATACAAAGGTGCATTGCATTAAACAAGTCCAATGAGGGTGAAAAAAATGGCCGGCCTGCCTGCTTTCATCCATCATTTGTTCTAAATGTATAATTAATCAATGAGCTGAGGTGGAGTCTTAACCAGTGGTACCATGAGGGGTGTGTAATGCACTTTAGCGTAGACAGCCAATCAGCTGCCAGATTCAATCTGTCAATCAAACACAGCCGCCAATCATAGAGCTGGCCATTGATCAGCAGGCCCTTTATGACATCACAGACAGACCCACGGAACTCTCTGTGCTTGTCTGCTAGCTGGCTGTCAGTTGGGTGGGTGGGCGGCAGAGGGGGAGGATGTACGTCTCGTTTCTCCTGAAAATTGCGGTTTTTCAGCGTTTCCGGTAAAAATCGCGGTCCGACGTGCAAAAGTGGGGTATCCTAGAAATCACCTTTTAAAGATGCACCTTTCTGGCCCCACAAAAATGGGCATTTCAAATTAGAAACAAGTCAAATGAACAAAATAGTGTGAATAAGTAAGTATTTCAGGGGTGAGTTAGCAGGTTATTGGGGTAGTAAGTCCTGATATTTTTGGAGGTTGCAGTGGCCACTACGCCATTCAAAATAGGCAGTTTTTAGCATATGCAGTTAGGCCCCGTAGGACAATTTTAGCTAAAATGTGCTCCAAACACTCAAACCGGCTTGTATCTTGCAATCGAAAATATGGGAAACATGACTTAGACATCAAATGATACACTGTATGCCATGTTTCCAAATTGTTATGCACAGTGGTTACAGCATGAAGCGAATGCATGTGAATATACAAAGGTGCATTGCATTAAACAAGTCCAATGAGGGTGAAAAAAAATGGCCGGCCTGCCTGCTTTTATCCATCATTTGTTCTAAATGTATAATTAATCAATGAGCTGAGGTGGAGTCTTAGCCAGTGGTACCATGAGGGGTGTGTAATGCACTTTAGCGTAGACAGCCAATCAGCTGCCAGATTCAATCTGTCAATCAAACACAGCAGCCAATCAGAGAGCTGGCCATTGATCAGCAGGCCCTTTATGACATCACAGACAGACCCACGGAACTCTCTGTGCTTGTCTGCTGGCTGGCTGTCAGTTGGGTGGGTGGGCGGCAGAGGGGGAGGATGTATGTCTCGTTTCTCCTGAAAATTGCGGTTTATTCGGCGTTTCTGGTAAAAATCGCGGTCCGACGCGCAAAAGTGGGGTATCCTAGAAATCGCCTTTTAAAGACGCACCTTTCTGGCCCCACAAAAAATGGGCATTTCAAATTAGAAACAAGTCAAATGAACAAAATAGTGTGAATAAGTAAGTATTTCAGGGGTGAGTTAGCAGGTTATTGGGGTAGTAAGTCCTGATATTTTTGGAGGTTGCAGTGGCCACTACGCCATTCAAAATAGGCAGGCTTTAGCATATGCAGTTAGGCCCCGTAGGACAATTTTAGCTAAAATGTGCTCCAAACACTCAAACCGGCTTGTATCTTGCAATCGAAAATATGGGAAACATGACTTAGACATCAAATGATACACTGTATGCCATGTTTCCAAATTGTTATGCACAGTGGTTACAGCATGAAGCGAATGCATGTGAATATATACAAAGGTGCATTGCATTAAACAAGTCCAATGAGGGTGAAAAAAATGGCCGGCCTGCCTGCTTTCATCCATCATTTGTTCTAAATGTATAATTAATCAATGAGCTGAGGTGGAGTCTTAGCCAGTGGTACCATGAGGGGTGTGAAATGCACTTTAGCGTAGACAGCCAATCAGCTGCCAGATTCAATCTATCAATCAAACACAGCAGCCAATCAGAGAGCTGGCCATTGATCAGCAGGCCCTTTATGACATCACAGACAGACCCACGGAACTCTCTGTGCTTGTCTGCTGGCTGGCTGTCAGTTGGGTGGGTGGGCGGCAGAGGGGGAGGATGTACGTCTCGTTTCTCCTGAAAATTGCGGTTTTTCAGCGTATTCCGGTAAAAATCGCGGTCCGACGCACAAAAGTGGGGTATCCTAGAAATCGCCTTTTAAAGACGCACCTTTCTGGCCCCACAAAAATGGGCATTTCAAATTAGAAACAAGTCAAATGAACAAAATAGTGTGAATAAGTAAGTATTTCAGGGGTGAGTTAGCAGGTTATTGGGGTAGTAAGTCCTGATATTTTTGGAGGTTGCAGTGGCCACTACGCCATTCAAAATAGGCAGTTTTTAGCATATGCAGTTAGGCCCCGTAGGACAATTTTAGCTAAAATGTGCTCCAAACACTCAAACCGGCTTGTATCTTGCAATCGAAAATATGGGAAACATGACTTAGATATCAAATGATACACTGTATGCCATGTTTCCAAATTGTTATGCACAGTGGTTACAGCATGAAGCGAATGCATGTGAATATACAAAGGTGCATTGCATTAAACAAGTCCAATGAGGGTGAAAAAAAATGGCCGGCCTGCCTGCTTTTATCCATCATTTGTTCTAAATGTATAATTAATCAATGAGCTGAGGTGGAGTCTTAGCCAGTGGTACCATGAGGGGTGTGTAATGCACTTTAGCGTAGACAGCCAATCAGCTGCCAGATTCAATCTGTCAATCAAACACAGCAGCCAATCAGAGAGCTGGCCATTGATCAGCAGGCCCTTTATGACATCACAGACAGACCCACGGAACTCTCTGTGCTTGTCTGCTGGCTGGCTGTCAGTTGGGTGGGTGGGCGGCAGAGGGGGAGGATGTACGTCTCGTTTCTCCTGAAAATTGCGGTTTTTCTGCGTTTCTGGTAAAAATCGCGGTCCGACGCGCAAAAGTGGGGTATCCTAGAAATCGCCTTTTAAAGACGCACCTTTCTGGCCCCACAAAAATGGGCATTTCAAATTAGAAACAAGTCAAATGAACAAAATAGTGTGAATAAGTAAGTATTTCAGGGGTGAGTTAGCAGGTTATTGGGGTAGTAAGTCCTGATATTTTTGGAGGTTGCAGTGGCCACTACGCCATTCAAAATAGGCAGGCTTTAGCATATGCAGTTAGGCCCCGTAGGACAATTTTAGCTAAAATGTGCTCCAAACACTCAAACCGGCTTGTATCTTGCAATCGAAAATATGGGAAACATGACTTAGACATCAAATGATACACTGTATGCCATGTTTCCAAATTGTTATGCACAGTGGTTACAGCATGAAGCGAATGCATGTGAATATATACAAAGGTGCATTGCATTAAACAAGTCCAATGAGGGTGAAAAAAATGGCCGGCCTGCCTGCTTTCATCCATCATTTGTTCTAAATGTATAATTAATCAATGAGCTGAGGTGGAGTCTTAGCCAGTGGTACCATGAGGGGTGTGTAATGCACTTTAGCGTAGACAGCCAATCAGCTGCCAGATTCAATCTGTCAATCAAACACAGCAGCCAATCATAGAGCTGGCCATTGATCAGCAGGCCCTTTATGACATCACAGACAGACCCACGGAACTCTCTGTGCTTGTCTGCTGGCTGGCTGTCAGTTGGGTGGGTGGGCGGCAGAGGGGGAGGATGTACGTCTCGTTTCTCCTGAAAATTGCGGTTTTTCGGCGTTTCTGGTAAAAATCGCGGTCCGACGCGCAAAAGTGGGGTATCCTAGAAATCGCCTTTTAAAGACGCACCTTTCTGGCCCCACAAAAATGGGCATTTCAAATTAGAAACAAGTCAAATGAACAAAATAGTGTGAATAAGTAAGTATTTCAGGGGTGAGTTAGCAGGTTATTGGGGTAGTAAGTCCTGATATTTTTGGAGGTTGCAGTGGCCACTACGCCATTCAAAATAGGCAGGCTTTAGCATATGCAGTTAGGCCCCGTAGGACAATTTTAGCTAAAATGTGCTCCAAACACTCAAACCGGCTTGTATCTTGCAATCGAAAATATGGGAAACATGACTTAGACATCAAATGATACACTGTATGCCATGTTTCCAAATTGTTATGCACAGTGGTTACAGCATGAAGCGAATGCATGTGAATATATACAAAGGTGCATTGCATTAAACAAGTCCAATGAGGGTGAAAAAAATGGCCGGCCTGCCTGCTTTCATCCATCATTTGTTCTAAATGTATAATTAATCAATGAGCTGAGGTGGAGTCTTAGCCAGTGGTATCATGAGGGGTGTGTAATGCACTTTAGCGTAGACAGCCAATCAGCTGCCAGATTCAATCTATCAATCAAACACAGCAGCCAATCAGAGAGCTGGCCATTGATCAGCAGGCCCTTTATGACATCACAGACAGACCCACGGAACTCTCTGTGCTTGTCTGCTGGCTGGCTGTCAGTTGGGTGGGTGGGCGGCAGAGGGGGAGGATGTACGTCTCGTTTCTCCTGAAAATTGCGGTTTTTCAGCGTATTCCGGTAAAAATCGCGGTCCGACGCGCAAAAGTGGGGTATCCTAGAAATCGCCTTTTAAAGACGCACCTTTCTGGCCCCACAAAAATGGGCATTTCAAATTAGAAACAAGTCAAATGAACAAAATAGTGTGAATAAGTAAGTATTTCAGGGGTGAGTTAGCAGGTTATTGGGGTAGTAAGTCCTGATATTTTTGGAGGTTGCAGTGGCCACTACGCCATTCAAAATAGGCAGTTTTTAGCATATGCAGTTAGGCCCCGTAGGACAATTTTAGCTAAAATGTGCTCCAAACACTCAAACCGGCTTGTATCTTGCAATCGAAAATATGGGAAACATGACTTAGACATCAAATGATACACTGTATGCCATGTTTCCAAATTGTTATGCACAGTGGTTACAGCATGAAGCGAATGCATGTGAATATACAAAGGTGCATTGCATTAAACAAGTCCAATGAGGGTGAAAAAAAATGGCCGGCCTGCCTGCTTTCATCCATCATTTGTTCTAAATGTATAATTAATCAATGAGCTGAGGTGGAGTCTTAGCCAGTGGTACCATGAGGGGTGTGTAATGCACTTTAGCGTAGACAGCCAATCAGCTGCCAGATTCAATCTGTCAATCAAACACAGCAGCCAATCAGAGAGCTGGCCATTGATCAGCAGGCCCTTTATGACATCACAGACAGACCCACGGAACTCTCTGTGCTTGTCTGCTGGCTGGCTGTCAGTTGGGTGGGTGGGCGGCAGAGGGGGAGGATGTACGTCTCGTTTCTCCTGAAAATTGCGGTTTTTCTGCGTTTCTGGTAAAAATCGCGGTCCAACGCGCAAAAGTGGGGTATCCTAGAAATCGCCTTTTAAAGACGCACCTTTCTGGCCCCACAAAAATGGGCATTTCAAATTAGAAACAAGTCAAATGAACAAAATAGTGTGAATAAGTAAGTATTTCAGGGGTGAGTTAGCAGGTTATTGGGGTAGTAAGTCCTGATATTTTTGGAGGTTGCAGTGGCCACTACGCCATTCAAAATAGGCAGGCTTTAGCATATGCAGTTAGGCCCCGTAGGACAATTTTAGCTAAAATGTGCTCCAAACACTCAAACCGGCTTGTATCTTGCAATCGAAAATATGGGAAACATGACTTAGACATCAAATGATACACTGTATGCCATGTTTCCAAATTGTTATGCACAGTGGTTACAGCATGAAGCGAATGCATGTGAATATATACAAAGGTGCATTGCATTAAACAAGTCCAATGAGGGTGAAAAAAATGGCCGGCCTGCCTGCTTTCATCCATCATTTGTTCTAAATGTATAATTAATCAATGAGCTGAGGTGGAGTCTTAGCCAGTGGTACCATGAGGGGTGTGTAATGCACTTTAGCGTAGACAGCCAATCAGCTGCCAGATTCAATCTGTCAATCAAACACAGCAGCCAATCATAGAGCTGGCCATTGATCAGCAGGCCCTTTATGACATCACAGACAGACCCACGGAACTCTCTGTGCTTGTCTGCTGGCTGGCTGTCAGTTGGGTGGGTGGGCGGCAGAGGGGGAGGATGTACGTCTCGTTTCTCCTGAAAATTGCGGTTTTTCGGCGTTTCTGGTAAAAAATCGCGGTCCGACGCGCAAAAGTGGGGTATCCTAGAAATCGCCTTTTAAAGACGCACCTTTCTGGCCCCACAAAAATGGGCATTTCAAATTAGAAACAAGTCAAATGAACAAAATAGTGTGAATAAGTAAGTATTTCAGGGGTGAGTTAGCAGGTTATTGGGGTAGTAAGTCCTGATATTTTTGGAGGTTGCAGTGGCCACTACGCCATTCAAAATAGGCAGGCTTTAGCATATGCAGTTAGGCCCCGTAGGACAATTTTAGCTAAAATGTGCTCCAAACACTCAAACCGGCTTGTATCTTGCAATCGAAAATATGGGAAACATGACTTAGACATCAAATGATACACTGTATGCCATGTTTCCAAATTGTTATGCACAGTGGTTACAGCATGAAGCGAATGCATGTGAATATATACAAAGGTGCATTGCATTAAACAAGTCCAATGAGGGTGAAAAAAATGGCCGGCCTGCCTGCTTTCATCCATCATTTGTTCTAAATGTATAATTAATCAATGAGCTGAGGTGGAGTCTTAGCCAGTGGTATCATGAGGGGTGTGTAATGCACTTTAGCGTAGACAGCCAATCAGCTGCCAGATTCAATCTATCAATCAAACACAGCAGCCAATCAGAGAGCTGGCCATTGATCAGCAGGCCCTTTATGACATCACAGACAGACCCACGGAACTCTCTGTGCTTGTCTGCTGGCTGGCTGTCAGTTGGGTGGGTGGGCGGCAGAGGGGGAGGATGTACGTCTCGTTTCTCCTGAAAATTGCGGTTTTTCAGCGTATTCCGGTAAAAATCGCGGTCCGACGCGCAAAAGTGGGGTATCCTAGAAATCGCCTTTTAAAGACGCACCTTTCTGGCCCCACAAAAATGGGCATTTCAAATTAGAAACAAGTCAAATGAACAAAATAGTGTGAATAAGTAAGTATTTCAGGGGTGAGTTAGCAGGTTATTGGGGTAGTAAGTCCTGATATTTTTGGAGGTTGCAGTGGCCACTACGCCATTCAAAATAGGCAGTTTTTAGCATATGCAGTTAGGCCCCGTAGGACAATTTTAGCTAAAATGTGCTCCAAACACTCAAACCGGCTTGTATCTTGCAATCGAAAATATGGGAAACATGACTTAGACATCAAATGATACACTGTATGCCATGTTTCCAAATTGTTATGCACAGTGGTTACAGCATGAAGCGAATGCATGTGAATATACAAAGGTGCATTGCATTAAACAAGTCCAATGAGGGTGAAAAAAAATGGCCGGCCTGCCTGCTTTCATCCATCATTTGTTCTAAATGTATAATTAATCAATGAGCTGAGGTGGAGTCTTAGCCAGTGGTACCATGAGGGGTGTGTAATGCACTTTAGCGTAGACAGCCAATCAGCTGCCAGATTCAATCTGTCAATCAAACACAGCAGCCAATCAGAGAGCTGGCCATTGATCAGCAGGCCCTTTATGACATCACAGACAGACCCACGGAACTCTCTGTGCTTGTCTGCTGGCTGGCTGTCAGTTGGGTGGGTGGGCGGCAGAGGGGGAGGATGTACGTCTCGTTTCTCCTGAAAATTGCGGTTTTTCTGCGTTTCCGGTAAAAATCGCGGTCCGACGCGCAAAAGTGGGGTATCCTAGAAATCGCCTTTTAAAGACGCACCTTTCTGGCCCCACAAAAATGGGCATTTCAAATTAGAAACAAGTCAAATGAACAAAATAGTGTGAATAAGTAAGTATTTCAGGGGTGAGTTAGCAGGTTATTGGGGTAGTAAGTCCTGATATTTTTGGAGGTTGCAGTGGCCACTACGCCATTCAAAATAGGCAGTTTTTAGCATATGCAGTTAGGCCCCGTAGGACAATTTTAGCTAAAATGTGCTCCAAACACTCAAACCGGCTTGTATCTTGCAATCGAAAATATGGGAAACATGACTTAGACATCAAATGATACACTGTATGCCATGTTTCCAAATTGTTATGCACAGTGGTTACAGCATGAAGCGAATGCATGTGAATATACAAAGGTGCATTGCATTAAACAAGTCCAATGAGGGTGATAAAAATGGCCGGCCTGCCTGCTTTCATCCATCATTTGTTCTAAATTTATAATTAATCAATGAGCTGAGGTGGAGTCTTAGCCAGTGGTACCATCAGGGGTGTGTAATGCACTTTAGGGTAGACAGCCAATCAGCTGCCAGATTCAATCTGTCCATCAAACACAGCAGCCAATCAGAGAGCTGGCCATTGATCAGCAGGCCCTTTATGACATCACAGACAGACCCACCGAACTCTCTGTGCTTGTCTGCTGGCTGTCAGTTGGGTGGGTGGGCGGCAGAGGGGGAGGATGTACGTCTCGTTTCTCCTGAAAATTGCGGTTTTTCTGCGTTTCCGGTAAAAATCGCGGTCCGACGCGCAAAAGTGGGGTATCCTAGAAATCGCCTTTTAAAGACGCACCTTTCTGGCCCCACAAAAATGGGCATTTCAAATTAGAAACAAGTCAAATGAACAAAATAGTGTGAATAAGTAAGTATTTCAGGGGTGAGTTAGCAGGTTATTGGGGTAGTAAGTCCTGATATTTTTGGAGGTTGCAGTGGCCACTACGCCATTCAAAATAGGCAGTTTTTAGCATATGCAGTTAGGCCCCGTAGGACAATTTTAGCTAAAATGTGCTCCAAACACTCAAACCGGCTTGTATCTTGCAATCGAAAATATGGGAAACATGACTTAGACATCAAATGATACACTGTATGCCATGTTTCCAAATTGTTATGCACAGTGGTTACAGCATGAAGCGAATGCATGTGAATATACAAAGGTGCATTGCATTAAACAAGTCCAATGAGGGTGAAAAAAAATGGCCGGCCTGCCTGCTTTCATCCATCATTTGTTCTAAATGTATAATTAATCAATGAGCTGAGGTGGAGTCTTAGCCAGTGGTACCATGAGGGGTGTGTAATGCACTTTAGCGTAGACAGCCAATCAGCTGCCAGATTCAATCTGTCAATCAAACACAGCAGCCAATCAGAGAGCTGGCCATTGATCAGCAGGCCCTTTATGACATCACAGACAGACCCACGGAACTCTCTGTGCTTGTCTGCTGGCTGGCTGTCAGTTGGGTGGGTGGGCGGCAGAGGGGGAGGATGTACGTCTCGTTTCTCCTGAAAATTACGGTTTTTCTGCGTTTCCGGTAAAAATCGCGGTCCGACGCGCAAAAGTGGGGTATCCTAGAAATCGCCTTTTAAAGACGCACCTTTCTGGCCCCACAAAAATGGGCATTTCAAATTAGAAACAAGTCAAATGAACAAAATAGTGTGAATAAGTAAGTATTTCAGGGGTGAGTTAGCAGGTTATTGGGGTAGTAAGTCCTGATATTTTTGGAGGTTGCAGTGGCCACTACGCCATTCAAAATAGGCAGTTTTTAGCATATGCAGTTAGGCCCCGTAGGACAATTTTAGCTAAAATGTGCTCCAAACACTCAAACCGGCTTGTATCTTGCAATCGAAAATATGGGAAACATGACTTAGACATCAAATGATACACTGTATGCCATGTTTCCAAATTGTTATGCACAGTGGTTACAGCATGAAGCGAATGCATGTGAATATACAAAGGTGCATTGCATTAAACAAGTCCAATGAGGGTGATAAAAATGGCCGGCCTGCCTGCTTTCATCCATCATTTGTTCTAAATTTATAATTAATCAATGAGCTGAGGTGGAGTCTTAGCCAGTGGTACCATCAGGGGTGTGTAATGCACTTTAGGGTAGACAGCCAATCAGCTGCCAGATTCAATCTGTCCATCAAACACAGCAGCCAATCAGAGAGCTGGTCATTGATCAGCAGGCCCTTTATGACATCACAGACAGACCCACCGAACTCTCTGTGCTTGTCTGCTGGCTGTCAGTTGGGTGGGTGGGCGGCAGAGGGGGAGGATGTACGTCTCGTTTCTCCTGAAAATTGCGGTTTTTCTGCGTTTCCGGTAAAAATCGCGGTCCGACGCGCAAAAGTGGGGTATCCTAGAAATCGCCTTTTAAAGACGCACCTTTCTGGCCCCACAAAAATGGGCATTTCAAATTAGAAACAAGTCAAATGAACAAAATAGTGTGAATAAGTAAGTATTTCAGGGGTGAGTTAGCAGGTTATTGGGGTAGTAAGTCCTGATATTTTTGGAGGTTGCAGTGGCCACTACGCCATTCAAAATAGGCAGGCTTTAGCATATGCAGTTAGGCCCCGTAGGACAATTTTAGCTAAAATGTGCTCCAAACACTCAAACCGGCTTGTATCTTGCAATCGAAAATATGGGAAACATGACTTAGACATCAAATGATACACTGTATGCCATGTTTCCAAATTGTTATGCACAGTGGTTACAGCATGAAGCGAATGCATGTGAATATATACAAAGGTGCATTGCATTAAACAAGTCCAATGAGGGTGAAAAAAATGGCCGGCCTGCCTGCTTTCATCCATCATTTGTTCTAAATGTATAATTAATCAATGAGCTGAGGTGGAGTCTTAGCCAGTGGTACCATGAGGGGTGTGTAATGCACTTTAGCGTAGACAGCCAATCAGCTGCCAGATTCAATCTATCAATCAAACACAGCAGCCAATCAGAGAGCTGGCCATTGATCAGCAGGCCCTTTATGACATCACAGACAGACCCACGGAACTCTCTGTGCTTGTCTGCTGGCTGGCTGTCAGTTGGGTGGGTGGGCGGCAGAGGGGGAGGATGTACGTCTCGTTTCTCCTGAAAATTGCGGTTTTTCAGCGTATTCCGGTAAAAATCGCGGTCCGACGCGCAAAAGTGGGGTATCCTAGAAATCGCCTTTTAAAGACGCACCTTTCTGGCCCCACAAAAATGGGCATTTCAAATTAGAAACAAGTCAAATGAACAAAATAGTGTGAATAAGTAAGTATTTCAGGGGTGAGTTAGCAGGTTATTGGGGTAGTAAGTCCTGATATTTTTGGAGGTTGCAGTGGCCACTACGCCATTCAAAATAGGCAGTTTTTAGCATATGCAGTTAGGCCCCGTAGGACAATTTTAGCTAAAATGTGCTCCAAACACTCAAACCGGCTTGTATCTTGCAATCGAAAATATGGGAAACATGACTTAGATATCAAATGATACACTGTATGCCATGTTTTCATATTGTTATGCACAGTGGTTACAGCATGAAGCGAATGCATGTGAATATATACAAAGGTGCATTGCATTAAACAAGTCCAATGAGGGTGAAAAAAATGGCCGGCCTGCCTGCTTTCATCCATCATTTGTTCTAAATGTATAATTAATCAATGAGCTGAGGTGGAGTCTTAGCCAGTGGTACCATGAGGGGTGTGTAATGCACTTTAGCGTAGACAGCCAATCAGCTGCCAGATTCAATCTGTCAATCAAACACAGCAGCCAATCAGAGAGCTGGCCATTGATCAGCAGGCCCTTTATGACATCACAGACAGACCCACGGAACTCTCTGTGCTTGTCTGCTGGCTGGCTGTCAGTTGGGTGGGTAGGCGGCAGAGGGGGAGGATGTACGTCTCGTTTCTCCTGAAAATTGCGGTTTTTCTGCGTTTCCGGTAAAAATCGCGGTCCGACGCGCAAAAGTGGGGTATCCTAGAAATCGCCTTTTAAAGACGCACCTTTCTGGCCCCACAAAAATGGGCATTTCAAATTAGAAACAAGTCAAATGAACAAAATAGTGTGAATAAGTAAGTATTTCAGGGGTGAGTTAGCAGGTTATTGGGGTAGTAAGTCCTGATATTTTTGGAGGTTGCAGTGGCCACTACGCCATTCAAAATAGGCAGTTTTTAGCATATGCAGTTAGGCCCCGTAGGACAATTTTAGCTAAAATGTGCTCCAAACACTCAAACCGGCTTGTATCTTGCAATCGAAAATATGGGAAACATGACTTAGACATCAAATGATACACTGTATGCCATGTTTCCAAATTGTTATGCACAGTGGTTACAGCATGAAGCGAATGCATGTGAATATACAAAGGTGCATTGCATTAAACAAGTCCAATGAGGGTGATAAAAATGGCCGGCCTGCCTGCTTTCTTCCATCATTTGTTCTAAATTTATAATTAATCAATGAGCTGAGGTGGAGTCTTAGCCAGTGGTACCATCAGGGGTGTGTAATGCACTTTAGGGTAGACAGCCAATCAGCTGCCAGATTCAATCTGTCCATCAAACACAGCAGCCAATCAGAGAGCTGGCCATTGATCAGCAGGCCCTTTATGACATCACAGACAGACCCACCGAACTCTCTGTGCTTGTCTGCTGGCTGTCAGTTGGGTGGGTGGGCGGCAGAGGGGGAGGATGTACGTCTCGTTTCTCCTGAAAATTGCGGTTTTTCTGCGTTTCCGGTAAAAATCGCGGTCCGACGCGCAAAAGTGGGGTATCCTAGAAATCGCCTTTTAAAGACGCACCTTTCTGGCCCCACAAAAATGGGCATTTCAAATTAGAAACAAGTCAAATGAACAAAATAGTGTGAATAAGTAAGTATTTCAGGGGTGAGTTAGCAGGTTATTGGGGTAGTAAGTCCTGATATTTTTGGAGGTTGCAGTGGCCACTACGCCATTCAAAATAGGCAGGCTTTAGCATATGCAGTTAGGCCCCGTAGGACAATTTTAGCTAAAATGTGCTCCAAACACTCAAACCGGCTTGTATCTTGCAATCGAAAATATGGGAAACATGACTTAGACATCAAATGATACACTGTATGCCATGTTTTCATATTGTTATGCACAGTGGTTACAGCATGAAGCGAATGCATGTGAATATATACAAAGGTGCATTGCATTAAACAAGTCCAATGAGGGTGAAAAAAATGGCCGGCCTGCCTGCTTTCATCCATCATTTGTTCTAAATGTATAATTAATCAATGAGCTGAGGTGGAGTCTTAGCCAGTGGTACCATGAGGGGTGTGTAATGCACTTTAGCGTAGACAGCCAATCAGCTGCCAGATTCAATCTGTCAATCAAACACAGCAGCCAATCAGAGAGCTGGCCATTGATCAGCAGGCCCTTTATGACATCACAGACAGACCCACGGAACTCTCTGTGCTTGTCTGCTAGCTGGCTGTCAGTTGGGTGGGTGGGCGGCAGAGGGGGAGGATGTACGTCTCATTTCTCCTGAAAATTGCGGTTTTTCAGCGTTTCCGGTAAAAATCGCGGTCCGACGCGCAAAAGTGGGGTATCCTAGAAATCGCCTTTTAAAGACGCACCTTTCTGGCCCCACAAAAATGGGCATTTCAAATTAGAAACAAGTCAAATGAACAAAATAGTGTGAATAAGTAAGTATTTCAGGGATGAGTTAGCAGGTTATTGGGGTAGTAAGTCCTGATATTTTTGGAGGTTGCAGTGGCCACTACGCCATTCAAAATAGGCAGTTTTTAGCATATGCAGTTAGGCCCCGTAGGACAATTTTAGCTAAAATGTGCTCCAAACACTCAAACCGGCTTGTATCTTGCAATCGAAAATATGGGAAACATGACTTAGACATCAAATGATACACTGTATGCCATGTTTCCAAATTGTTATGCACAGTGGTTACAGCATGAAGCGAATGCATGTGAATATACAAAGGTGCATTGCATTAAACAAGTCCAATGAGGGTGAAAAAAAATGGCCGGCCTGCCTGCTTTCATCCATCATTTGTTCTAAATGTATAATTAATCAATGAGCTGAGGTGGAGTCTTAGCCAGTGGTACCATGAGGGGTGTGTAATGCACTTTAGCGTAGACAGCCAATCAGCTGCCAGATTCAATCTGTCAATCAAACACAGCAGCCAATCAGAGAGCTGGCCATTGATCAGCAGGCCCTTTATGACATCACAGACAGACCCACGGAACTCTCTGTGCTTGTCTGCTGGCTGGCTGTCAGTTGGGTGGGTGGGCGGCAGAGGGGGAGGATGTACGTCTCGTTTCTCCTGAAAATTGCGGTTTTTCTGCGTTTCCGGTAAAAATCGCGGTCCGACGCGCAAAAGTGGGGTATCCTAGAAATCGCCTTTTAAAGACGCACCTTTCTGGCCCCACAAAAATGGGCATTTCAAATTAGAAACAAGTCAAATGAACAAAATAGTGTGAATAAGTAAGTATTTCAGGGGTGAGTTAGCAGGTTATTGGGGTAGTAAGTCCTGATATTTTTGGAGGTTGCAGTGGCCACTACGCCATTCAAAATAGGCAGTTTTTAGCATATGCAGTTAGGCCCCGTAGGACAATTTTAGCTAAAATGTGCTCCAAACACTCAAACCGGCTTGTATCTTGCAATCGAAAATATGGGAAACATGACTTAGACATCAAATGATACACTGTATGCCATGTTTCCAAATTGTTATGCACAGTGGTTACAGCATGAAGCGAATGCATGTGAATATACAAAGGTGCATTGCATTAAACAAGTCCAATGAGGGTGATAAAAATGGCCGGCCTGCCTGCTTTCATCCATCATTTGTTCTAAATTTATAATTAATCAATGAGCTGAGGTGGAGTCTTAGCCAGTGGTACCATCAGGGGTGTGTAATGCACTTTAGGGTAGACAGCCAATCAGCTGCCAGATTCAATCTGTCCATCAAACACAGCAGCCAATCAGAGAGCTGGCCATTGATCAGCAGGCCCTTTATGACATCACAGACAGACCCACCGAACTCTCTGTGCTTGTCTGCTGGCTGTCAGTTGGGTGGGTGGGCGGCAGAGGGGGAGGATGTACGTCTCGTTTCTCCTGAAAATTGCGGTTTTTCAGCGTTTCCGGTAAAAATCGCGGTCCGACGCGCAAAAGTGGGGTATCCTAGAAATCGCCTTTTAAAGACGCACCTTTCTGGCCCCACAAAAATGGGCATTTCAAATTAGAAACAAGTCAAATGAACAAAATAGTGTGAATAAGTAAGTATTTCAGGGGTGAGTTAGCAGGTTATTGGGGTAGTAAGTCCTGATATTTTTGGAGGTTGCAGTGGCCACTACGCCATTCAAAATAGGCAGTTTTTAGCATATGCAGTTAGGCCCCGTAGGACAATTTTAGCTAAAATGTGCTCCAAACACTCAAACCGGCTTGTATCTTGCAATCGAAAATATGGGAAACATGACTTAGACATCAAATGATACACTGTATGCCATGTTTCCAAATTGTTATGCACAGTGGTTACAGCATGAAGCGAATGCATGTGAATATATACAAAGGTGCATTGCATTAAACAAGTCCAATGAGGGTGAAAAAAATGGCCGGCCTGCCTGCTTTCATCCATCATTTGTTCTAAATGTATAATTAATCAATGAGCTGAGGTGGAGTCTTAGCCAGTGGTACCATGAAGGGTGTGTAATGCACTTTAGCGTAGACAGCCAATCAGCTGCCAGATTCAATCTGTCAATCAAACACAGCAGCCAATCAGAGAGCTGGCCATTGATCAGCAGGCCCTTTATGACATCACAGACAGACCCACGGAACTCTCTGTGCTTGTCTGCTGGCTGGCTGTCAGTTGGGTGGGTGGGCGGCAGAAGGGGAGGATGTACGTCTCGTTTCTCCTGAAAATTGCGGTTTTTCAGCGTTTCCGGTAAAAATCGCGGTCCGACGCGCAAAAGTGGGGTATCCTAGAAATCGCCTTTTAAAGACGCACCTTTCTGGCCCCACAAAAATGGGCATTTCAAATTAGAAACAAGTCAAATGAACAAAATAGTGTGAATATGTAAGTATTTCAGGGGTGAGTTAGCAGGTTATTGGGGTAGTAAGTCCTGATATTTTTGGAGGTTGCAGTGGCCACTACGCCATTCAAAATAGGCAGTTTTTAGCATATGCAGTTAGGCCCCGTAGGACAATTTTAGCTAAAATGTGCTCCAAACACTCAAACCGGCTTGTATCTTGCAATCGAAAATATGGGAAACATGACTTAGACATCAAATGATACACTGTATGCCATGTTTCCAAATTGTTATGCACAGTGGTTACAGCATGAAGCGAATGCATGTGAATATATACAAAGGTGCATTGCATTAAACAAGTCCAATGAGGGTGAAAAAAATGGCCGGCCTGCCTGCTTTCATCTATCATTTGTTCTAAATGTATAATTAATCAATGAGCTGAGGTGGAGTCTTAGCCAGTGGTACCATGAGGGGTGTGTAATGCACTTTAGCGTAGACAGCCAATCAGCTGCCAGATTCAATCTGTCAATCAAACACAGCAGCCAATCATAGAGCTGGCCATTGATCAGCAGGCCCTTTATGACATCACAGACAGACCCACGGAACTCTCTGTGCTTGTCTGCTGGCTGGCTGTCAGTTGGGTGGGTGGGCGGCAGAAGGGGAGGATGTACGTCTCGTTTCTCCTGAAAATTGCGGTTTTTCAGCGTTTCCGGTAAAAATCGCGGTCCGACGCGCAAAAGTGGGGTATCCTAGAAATCGCCTTTTAAAGACGCACCTTTCTGGCCCCACAAAAATGGGCATTTCAAATTAGAAACAAGTCAAATGAACAAAATAGTGTGAATATGTAAGTATTTCAGGGGTGAGTTAGCAGGTTATTGGGGTAGTAAGTCCTGATATTTTTGGAGGTTGCAGTGGCCACTACGCCATTCAAAATAGGCAGTTTTTAGCATATGCAGTTAGGCCCCGTAGGACAATTTTAGCTAAAATGTGCTCCAAACACTCAAACCGGCTTGTATCTTGCAATCGAAAATATGGGAAACATGACTTAGACATCAAATGATACACTGTATGCCATGTTTCCAAATTGTTATGCACAGTGGTTACAGCATGAAGCGAATGCATGTGAATATATACAAAGGTGCATTGCATTAAACAAGTCCAATGAGGGTGAAAAAAATGGCCGGCCTGCCTGCTTTCATCCATCATTTGTTCTAAATGTATAATTAATCAATGAGCTGAGGTGGAGTCTTAGCCAGTGGTACCATGAGGGGTGTGTAATGCACTTTAGCGTAGACAGCCAATCAGCTGCCAGATTCAATCTGTCAATCAAACACAGCAGCCAATCATAGAGCTGGCCATTGATCAGCAGGCCCTTTATGACATCACAGACAGACCCACGGAACTCTCTGTGCTTGTCTGCTGGCTGGCTGTCAGTTGGGTGGGTGGGCGGCAGAAGGGGAGGATGTACGTCTCGTTTCTCCTGAAAATTGCGGTTTTTCAGCGTTTCCGGTAAAAATCGCGGTCCGACGCGCAAAAGTGGGGTATCCTAGAAATCGCCTTTTAAAGACGCACCTTTCTGGCCCCACAAAAATGGGCATTTCAAATTAGAAACAAGTCAAATGAACAAAATAGTGTGAATATGTAAGTATTTCAGGGGTGAGTTAGCAGGTTATTGGGGTAGTAAGTCCTGATATTTTTGGAGGTTGCAGTGGCCACTACGCCATTCAAAATAGGCAGTTTTTAGCATATGCAGTTAGGCCCCGTAGGACAATTTTAGCTAAAATGTGCTCCAAACACTCAAACCGGCTTGTATCTTGCAATCGAAAATATGGGAAACATGACTTAGACATCAAATGATACACTGTATGCCATGTTTCCAAATTGTTATGCACAGTGGTTACAGCATGAAGCGAATGCATGTGAATATATACAAAGGTGCATTGCATTAAACAAGTCCAATGAGGGTGAAAAAAATGGCCGGCCTGCCTGCTTTCATCCATCATTTGTTCTAAATGTATAATTAATCAATGAGCTGAGGTGGAGTCTTAGCCAGTGGTACCATGAGGGGTGTGTAATGCACTTTAGCGTAGACAGCCAATCAGCTGCCAGATTCAATCTGTCAATCAAACACAGCAGCCAATCATAGAGCTGGCCATTGATCAGCAGGCCCTTTATGACATCACAGACAGACCCACGGAACTCTCTGTGCTTGTCTGCTGGCTGGCTGTCAGTTGGGTGGGTGGGCGGCAGAGGGGGAGGATGTACGTCTCGTTTCTCCTGAAAATTGCGGTTTTTCGGCGTTTCTGGTAAAAATCGCGGTCCGACGCGCAAAAGTGGGGTATCCTAGAAATCGCCTTTTAAAGACGCACCTTTCTGGCCCCACAAAAATGGGCATTTCAAATTAGAAACAAGTCAAATGAACAAAATAGTGTGAATAAGTAAGTATTTCAGGGGTGAGTTAGCAGGTTATTGGGGTAGTAAGTCCTGATATTTTTGGAGGTTGCAGTGGCCACTACGCCATTCAAAATAGGCAGGCTTTAGCATATGCAGTTAGGCCCCGTAGGACAATTTTAGCTAAAATGTGCTCCAAACACTCAAACCGGCTTGTATCTTGCAATCGAAAATATGGGAAACATGACTTAGACATCAAATGATACACTGTATGCCATGTTTCCAAATTGTTATGCACAGTGGTTACAGCATGAAGCGAATGCATGTGAATATATACAAAGGTGCATTGCATTAAACAAGTCCAATGAGGGTGAAAAAAATGGCCGGCCTGCCTGCTTTCATCCATCATTTGTTCTAAATGTATAATTAATCAATGAGCTGAGGTGGAGTCTTAGCCAGTGGTATCATGAGGGGTGTGTAATGCACTTTAGCGTAGACAGCCAATCAGCTGCCAGATTCAATCTATCAATCAAACACAGCAGCCAATCAGAGAGCTGGCCATTGATCAGCAGGCCCTTTATGACATCACAGACAGACCCACGGAACTCTCTGTGCTTGTCTGCTGGCTGGCTGTCAGTTGGGTGGGTGGGCGGCAGAGGGGGAGGATGTACGTCTCGTTTCTCCTGAAAATTGCGGTTTTTCTGCGTTTCCGGTAAAAATCGCGGTCCGACGCGCAAAAGTGGGGTATCCTAGAAATCGCCTTTTAAAGACGCACCTTTCTGGCCCCACAAAAATGGGCATTTCAAATTAGAAACAAGTCAAATGAACAAAATAGTGTGAATAAGTAAGTATTTCAGGGGTGAGTTAGCAGGTTATTGGGGTAGTAAGTCCTGATATTTTTGGAGGTTGCAGTGGCCACTACGCCATTCAAAATAGGCAGTTTTTAGCATATGCAGTTAGGCCCCGTAGGACAATTTTAGCTAAAATGTGCTCCAAACACTCAAACCGGCTTGTATCTTGCAATCGAAAATATGGGAAACATGACTTAGACATCAAATGATACACTGTATGCCATGTTTCCAAATTGTTATGCACAGTGGTTACAGCATGAAGCGAATGCATGTGAATATACAAAGGTGCATTGCATTAAACAAGTCCAATGAGGGTGATAAAAATGGCCGGCCTGCCTGCTTTCATCCATCATTTGTTCTAAATTTATAATTAATCAATGAGCTAAGGTGGAGTCTTAGCCAGTGGTACCATCAGCGGTGTGTAATGCACTTTAGGGTAGACAGCCAATCAGCTGCCAGATTCAATCTGTCCATCAAACACAGCAGCCAATCAGAGAGCTGGCCATTGATCAGCAGGCCCTTTATGACATCACAGACAGACCCACCGAACTCTCTGTGCTTGTCTGCTGGCTGTCAGTTGGGTGGGTGGGCGGCAGAGGGGGAGGATGTACGTCTCGTTTCTCCTGAAAATTGCGGTTTTTCTGCGTTTCCGGTAAAAATCGCGGTCCGACGCGCAAAAGTGGGGTATCCTAGAAATCGCCTTTTAAAGACGCACCTTTCTGGCCCCACAAAAATGGGCATTTCAAATTAGAAACAAGTCAAATGAACAAAATAGTGTGAATAAGTAAGTATTTCAGGGGTGAGTTAGCAGGTTATTGGGGTAGTAAGTCCTGATATTTTTGGAGGTTGCAGTGGCCACTACGCCATTCAAAATAGGCAGGCTTTAGCATATGCAGTTAGGCCCCGTAGGACAATTTTAGCTAAAATGTGCTCCAAACACTCAAACCGGCTTGTATCTTGCAATCGAAAATATGGGAAACATGACTTAGACATCAAATGATACACTGTATGCCATGTTTCCATATTGTTATGCACAGTGGTTACAGCATGAAGCGAATGCATGTGAATATATACAAAGGTGCATTGCATTAAACAAGTCCAATGAGGGTGAAAAAAATGGCCGGCCTGCCTGCTTTCATCCATCATTTGTTCTAAATGTATAATTAATCAATGAGCTGAGGTGGAGTCTTAGCCAGTGGTACCATGAGGGGTGTGTAATGCACTTTAGCGTAGACAGCCAATCAGCTGCCAGATTCAATCTGTCAATCAAACACAGCAGCCAATCAGAGAGCTGGCCATTGATCAGCAGGCCCTTTATGACATCACAGACAGACCCACGGAACTCTCTGTGCTTGTCTGCTAGCTGGCTGTCAGTTGGGTGGGTGGGCGGCAGAGGGGGAGGATGTACGTCTCGTTTCTCCTGAAAATTGCGGTTTTTCAGCGTTTCCGGTAAAAATCGCGGTCCGACGCGCAAAAGTGGGGTATCCTAGAAATCGCCTTTTAAAGACGCACCTTTCTGGCCCCACAAAAATGGGCATTTCAAATTAGAAACAAGTCAAATGAACAAAATAGTGTGAATAAGTAAGTATTTCAGGGGTGAGTTAGCAGGTTATTGGGGTAGTAAGTCCTGATATTTTTGGAGGTTGCAGTGGCCACTACGCCATTCAAAATAGGCAGTTTTTAGCATATGCAGTTAGGCCCCGTAGGACAATTTTAGCTAAAATGTGCTCCAAACACTCAAACCGGCTTGTATCTTGCAATCGAAAATATGGGAAACATGACTTAGACATCAAATGATACACTGTATGCCATGTTTCCAAATTGTTATGCACAGTGGTTACAGCATGAAGCGAATGCATGTGAATATATACAAAGGTGCATTGCATTAAACAAGTCCAATGAGGGTGAAAAAAATGGCCGGCCTGCCTGCTTTCATCCATCATTTGTTCTAAATGTATAATTAATCAATGAGCTGAGGTGGAGTCTTAGCCAGTGGTACCATGAAGGGTGTGTAATGCACTTTAGCGTAGACAGCCAATCAGCTGCCAGATTCAATCTGTCAATCAAACACAGCAGCCAATCAGAGAGCTGGCCATTGATCAGCAGGCCCTTTATGACATCACAGACAGACCCACGGAACTCTCTGTGCTTGTCTGCTGGCTGGCTGTCAGTTGGGTGGGTGGGCGGCAGAAGGGGAGGATGTACGTCTCGTTTCTCCTGAAAATTGCGGTTTTTCAGCGTTTCCGGTAAAAATCGCGGTCCGACGCGCAAAAGTGGGGTATCCTAGAAATCGCCTTTTAAAGACGCACCTTTCTGGCCCCACAAAAATGGGCATTTCAAATTAGAAACAAGTCAAATGAACAAAATAGTGTGAATAAGTAAGTATTTCAGGGGTGAGTTAGCAGGTTATTGGGGTAGTAAGTCCTGATATTTTTGGAGGTTGCAGTGGCCACTACGCCATTCAAAATAGGCAGTTTTTAGCATATGCAGTTAGGCCCCGTAGGACAATTTTAGCTAAAATGTGCTCCAAACACTCAAACCGGCTTGTACCTTGCAATCGAAAATATGGGAAACATGACTTAGACATCAAATGATACACTGTATGCCATGTTTCCAAATTGTTATGCACAGTGGTTACAGCATGAAGCGAATGCATGTGAATATACAAAGGTGCATTGCATTAAACAAGTCCAATGAGGGTGAAAAAAAATGGCCGGCCTGCCTGCTTTCATCCATCATTTGTTCTAAATGTATAATTAATCAATGAGCTGAGGTGGAGTCTTAGCCAGTGGTACCATGAGGGGTGTGTAATGCACTTTAGCGTAGACAGCCAATCAGCTGCCAGATTCAATCTGTCAATCAAACACAGCAGCCAATCAGAGAGCTGGCCATTGTTTAGCAGGCCCTTTATGACATCACAGACAGACCCACGGAACTCTCTGTGCTTGTCTGCTGGCTGGCTGTCAGTTGGGTGGGTGGGCGGCAGAGGGGGAGGATGTACGTCTCGTTTCTCCTGAAAATTGCGGTTTTTCGGCGTTTCCGGTAAAAATCGCGGTCCGACGCGCAAAAGTGGGGTATCCTAGAAATCGCCTTTTAAAGACGCACCTTTCTGGCCCCACAAAAATGGGCATTTCAAATTAGAAACAAGTCAAATGAACAAAATAGTGTGAATAAGTAAGTATTTCAGGGGTGAGTTAGCAGGTTATTGGGGTAGTAAGTCCTGATATTTTTGGAGGTTGCAGTGGCCACTACGCCATTCAAAATAGGCAGGCTTTAGCATATGCAGTTAGGCCCCGTAGGACAATTTTAGCTAAAATGTGCTCCAAACACTCAAACCGGCTTGTATCTTGCAATCGAAAATATGGGAAACATGACTTAGACATCAAATGATACACTGTATGCCATGTTTCCAAATTGTTATGCACAGTGGTTACAGCATGAAGCGAATGCATGTGAATATATACAAAGGTGCATTGCATTAAACAAGTCCAATGAGGGTGAAAAAAATGGCCGGCCTGCCTGCTTTCATCCATCATTTGTTCTAAATGTATAATTAATCAATGAGCTGAGGTGGAGTCTTAGCCAGTGGTACCATGAGGGGTGTGTAATGCACTTTAGCGTAGACAGCCAATCAGCTGCCAGATTCAATCTGTCAATCAAACACAGCAGCCAATCAGAGAGCTGGCCATTGATCAGCAGGCCCTTTATGACATCACAGACAGACCCACGGAACTCTCTGTGCTTGTCTGCTGGCTGGCTGTCAGTTGGGTGGGTGGGCGGCAGAGGGGGAGGATGTACGTCTCGTTTCTCCTGAAAATTGCGGTTTTTCGGCGTTTCCGGTAAAAATCGCGGTCCGACGCGCAAAAGTGGGGTATCCTAGAAATCGCCTTTTAAAGACGCACCTTTCTGGCCCCACAAAAATGGGCATTTCAAATTAGAAACAAGTCAAATGAACAAAATAGTGTGAATAAGTAAGTATTTCAGGGGTGAGTTAGCAGGTTATTGGGGTAGTAAGTCCTGATATTTTTGGAGGTTGCAGTGGCCACTACGCCATTCAAAATAGGCAGTTTTTAGCATATGCAGTTAGGCCCCGTAGGACAATTTTAGCTAAAATGTGCTCCAAACACTCAAACCGGCTTGTATCTTGCAATCGAAAATATGGGAAACATGACTTAGACATCAAATGATACACTGTATGCCATGTTTCCAAATTGTTATGCACAGTGGTTACAGCATGAAGCGAATGCATGTGAATATACAAAGGTGCATTGCATTAAACAAGTCCAATGAGGGTGAAAAAAAATGGCCGGCCTGCCTGCTTTCATCCATCATTTGTTCTAAATGTATAATTAATCAATGAGCTAAGGTGGAGTCTTAGCCAGTGGTACCATGAGGGGTGTGTAATGCACTTTAGCGTAGACAGCCAATCAGCTGCCAGATTCAATCTGTCAATCAAACACAGCAGCCAATCAGAGAGCTGGCCATTGATCAGCAGGCCCTTTATGACATCACAGACAGACCCACGGAACTCTCTGTGTTTGTCTGCTGGCTGGCTGTCAGTTGGGTGGGTGGGCGGCAGAGGGGGAGGATGTACGTCTCGTTTCTCCTGAAAATTGCGGTTTTTCGGCGTTTCCGGTAAAAATCGCGGTCCGATGCGCAAAAGTGGGGTATCCTAGAAATCGCCTTTTAAAGATGCACCTTTCTGGCCCCACAAAAATGGGCATTTCAAATTAGAAACAAGTCAAATGAACAAAATAGTGTGAATAAGTAAGTATTTCAGGGGTGAGTTAGCAGGTTATTGGGGTAGTAAGTCCTGATATTTTTGGAGGTTGCAGTGGCCACTACGCCATTCAAAATAGGCAGTTTTTAGCATATGCAGTTAGGCCCCGTAGGACAATTTTAGCTAAAATGTGCTCCAAACACTCAAACCAGCTTGTATCTTGCAATCGAAAATATGGGAAACATGACTTAGACATCAAATGATACACTGTATGCCATGTTTCCAAATTGTTATGCACAGTGGTTACAGCATGAAGCGAATGCATGTGAATATACAAAGGTGCATTGCATTAAACAAGTCCAATGAGGGTGAAAAAAATGGCCGGCCTGCCTGCTTTCATCCATCATTTGTTCTAAATTTATAATTAATCAATGAGCTGAGGTGGAGTCTTAGCCAGTGGTACCATCAGGGGTGTGTAATGCACTTTAGGGTAGACAGCCAATCAGCTGCCAGATTCAATCTGTCCATCAAACACAGCAGCCAATCAGAGAGCTGGCCATTGATCAGCAGGCCCTTTATGACATCACAGACAGACCCACGGAACTCTCTGTGTTTGTCTGCTGGCTGGCTGTCAGTTGGGTGGGTGGGCGGCAGAGGGGGAGGATGTACGTCTCGTTTCTCCTGAAAATTGCGGTTTTTCGGCGTTTCCGGTAAAAATCGCGGTCCGACGCGCAAAAGTGGGGTATCGTAGAAATCGCCTTTTAAAGACGCACCTTTCTGGCCCCACAAAAATGGGCATTTCAAATTAGAAACAAGTCAAATGAACAAAATAGTGTGAATAAGTAAGTATTTCAGGGGTGAGTTAGCAGGTTATTGGGGTAGTAAGTCCTGATATTTTTGGAGGTTGCAGTGGCCACTACGCCATTCAAAATAGGCAGGCTTTAGCATATGCAGTTAGGCCCCGTAGGACAATTTTAGCTAAAATGTGCTCCAAACACTCAAACCGGCTTGTATCTTGCAATCGAAAATATGGGAAACATGACTTAGACATCAAATGATACACTGTATGCCATGTTTCCAAATTGTTATGCACAGTGGTTACAGCATGAAGCGAATGCATGTGAATATATACAAAGGTGCATTGCATTAAACAAGTCCAATGAGGGTGAAAAAAATGGCCGGCCTGCCTGCTTTCATCCATCATTTGTTCTAAATGTATAATTAATCAATGAGCTGAGGTGGAGTCTTAGCCAGTGGTACCATGAGGGGTGTGTAATGCACTTTAGCGTAGACAGCCAATCAGCTGCCAGATTCAATCTGTCAATCAAACACAGCAGCCAATCAGAGAGCTGGCCATTGATCAGCAGGCCCTTTATGACATCACAGACAGACCCACGGAACTCTCTGTGCTTGTCTGCTGGCTGGCTGTCAGTTGGGTGGGTGGGCGGCAGAGGGGGAGGATGTACGTCTCGTTTCTCCTGAAAATTGCGGTTTTTCGGCGTTTCCGGTAAAAATCGCGGTCCGACGCGCAAAAGTGGGGTATCCTAGAAATCGCCTTTTAAAGACGCACCTTTCTGGCCCCACAAAAATGGGCATTTCAAATTAGAAACAAGTCAAATTAACAAAATAGTGTGAATAAGTAAGTATTTCAGGGGTGAGTTAGCAGGTTATTGGGGTAGTAAGTCCTGATATTTTTGGAGGTTGCAGTGGCCACTACGCCATTCAAAATAGGCAGTTTTTAGCATATGCAGTTAGGCCCCGTAGGACAATTTTAGCTAAAATGTGCTCCAAACACTCAAACCGGCTTGTATCTTGCAATCGAAAATATGGGAAACATGACTTAGACATCAAATGATACACTGTATGCCATGTTTCCAAATTGTTATGCACAGTGGTTACAGCATGAAGCGAATGCATGTGAATATACAAAGGTGCATTGCATTAAACAAGTCCAATGAGGGTGAAAAAAAATGGCCGGCCTGCCTGCTTTAATCCATCATTTGTTCTAAATGTATAATTAATCAATGAGCTGAGGTGGAGTCTTAGCCAGTGGTACCATGAGGGGTGTGTAATGCACTTTAGCGTAGACAGCCAATCAGCTGCCAGATTCAATCTGTCAATCAAACACAGCAGCCAATCAGAGAGCTGGCCATTGATCAGCAGGCCCTTTATGACATCACAGACAGACCCACGGAACTCTCTGTGCTTGTCTGTTGGCTGGCTGTCAGCTGTCACAAAAATGGGCATTTCAAATTAGAAACAAGTCAAATGAACAAAATAGTGTGAATAAGTAAGTATTTCAGGGGTGAGTTAGCAGGTTATTGGGGTATTAAGTCCTGATATTTTTGGAGGTTGCAGTGGCCACTACGCCATTCAAAATAGGCAGGCTTTAGCATATGCAGTTAGGCCCCGTAGGACAATTTTAGCTAAAATGTGCTCCAAACACTCAAACCGGCTTGTATCTTGCAATCGAAAATATGGGAAACATGACTTAGACATCAAATGATACACTGTATGCCATGTTTCCAAATTGTTATGCACAGTGGTTACAGCATGAAGCAAATGCATGTGAATATATACAAAGGTGCATTGCATTAAACAAGTCCAATGAGGGTGAAAAAAATGTCCGGCCTGCCTGCTTTCATCCATCATTTGTTCTAAATGTATAATTAATTAATGAGCTGAGGTGGAGTCTTAGCCAGTGGTACCATGAGGGGTGTGTAATGCACTTTAGCGTAGACAGCCAATCAGCTGCCAGATTCAATCTGTCAATCAAACACAGCAGCCAATCAGAGAGCTGGCCATTGATCAGCAGGCCCTTTATGACATCACAGACAGACCCACGGAACTCTCTGTGCTTGTCTGCTGGCTGGCTGTCAGTTGGGTGGGTGGGCGGCAGAGGGGGAGGATGTACGTCTCGTTTCTCCTGAAAATTGCGTTTTTTCGGCGTTTCCGGTAAAAATCGCGCTCCGACGCGCAAAAGTGGGGTATCCTAGAAATCGCCTTTTAAAGACGCACCTTTCTGGCCCCACAAAAATGGGCATTTCAAATTAGAAACAAGTCAAATTAACAAAATAGTGTGAATAAGTAAGTATTTCAGGGGTGAGTTAGCAGGTTATTGGGGTAGTAAGTCCTGATATTTTTGGAGGTTGCAGTGGCCACTACGCCATTCAAAATAGGCAGTTTTTAGCATATGCAGTTAGGCCCCGTAGGACAATTTTAGCTAAAATGTCCTCCAAACACTCAAACCGGCTTGTATCTTGCAATCGAAAATATGGGAAACATGACTTAGACATCAAATGATACACTGTATGCCATGTTTCCAAATTGTTATGCACAGTGGTTACAGCATGAAGCGAATGCATGTGAATATACAAAGGTGCATTGCATTAAACAAGTCCAATGAGGGTGAAAAAAAATGGCCGGCCTGCCTGCTTTCATCCATCATTTGTTCTAAATGTATAATTAATCAATGAGCTGAGGTGGAGTCCTAGCCAGTGGTACCATGAGGGGTGTGTAATGCACTTTAGCGTAGACAGCCAATCAGCTGCCAGATTCAATCTGTCCATCAAACACAGCAGCCAATCAGAGAGCTGGCCATTGATCAGCAGGCCCTTTATGACATCACAGACAGACCCACGGAACTCTCTGTGCTTGTCTGCTGGCTGGCTGGCTGTCAGTTGGGTGGGTGGGCGGCAGAGGGGGAGGATGTACGTCTCGTTTCTCCTGAAAATTGCGGTTTTTCGGCGTTTCCGGTAAAAATCGCGGTCCGACGCGCAAAAGTGGGGTATCCTAGAAATCGCCTTTTAAAGACGCACCTTTCTGGCCCCACAAAAATGGGCATTTCAAATTAGAAACAAGTCAAATGAACAAAATAGTGTGAATAAGTAAGTATTTCAGGGGTGAGTTAGCAGGTTATTGGGGTAGTAAGTCCTGATATTTTTGGAGGTTGTAGTGGCCACTACGCCATTCAAAATAGGCAGGCTTTAGCATATGCAGTTAGGCCCCGTAGGACAATTTTAGCTAAAATGTGCTCCAAACACTCAAACCGGCTTGTATCTTGCAATCGAAAATATGGGAAACATGACTTAGGGGCAGATTTATTAATCTTGGAGAAGAGATAAACTGGAGATAAAGCGGAGAAAAGGTAAAAGGAGATAAAGCACAGCCAATCAGCTGTGTTTGAAAAAGACAGTTGGGAGTTGATTGGCTGTGCTTTATCTCCTTTTACCTTTTCTCCGCTTTATCTCCAGTTTATCTCTTCTCCAAGCTTAATAAATCTGCCCCTTAGACATCAAATGATACACTGTATGCCATGTTTCCAAATTGTTATGCACAGTGGTTACAGCATGAAGCGAATGTATGTGAATATACAAAGGTGCATTGCATTAAACAAGTCCAATGAGGGTGAAAAAAATGGCCGGCCTGCCTGCTTTCATCCATCATTTGTTCTAAATTTATAATTAATCAATGAGCTGAGGTGGAGTCTTAGCCAGTGGTACCATCAGGGGTGTGTAATGCACTTTAGGGTAGACAGCCAATCAGCTGCCAGATTCAATCTGTCCATCAAACACAGCAGCCAATCAGAGAGCTGGCCATTGATCAGCAGGCCCTTTATGACATCACAGACAGACCAACGGAACTCTCTGTGCTTGTCTGCTGGCTGTCAGTTGGGTGGGTGGGCGGCAGAGGGGGAGGATGTACGTCTTGTTTCTCCTGAAAATTGCGGTTTTTCGGCGTTTCCGGTAAAAATCGCGGTCCGACGCGCAAAAGTGGGGTATCGTAGAAATCGCCTTTTAAAGACGCACCTTTTTGGCCCCACAAAAATGGGCATTTCAAATTAGAAACAAGTCAAATGAACAAAATAGTGTGAATAAGTAAGTATTTCAGGGGTGAGTTAGCAGGTTATTGGGGTAGTAAGTCCTGATATTTTTGGAGGTTGCAGTGGCCACTACGCCGTTCAAAATAGGCAGGCTTTAGCATATGCAGTTAGGCCTCGTAGGACAATTTTAGCTAAAATGTGCTCCAAACACTCAAACCGGCTTGTATCTTGCAATCGAAAATATGGGAAACATGACTTAGACATCAAATGATACACTGTATGCCATGTTTCCAAATTGTTATGCACAGTGGTTACAGCATGAAGCGAATGCATGTGAATATATACAAAGGTGCATTGCATTAAACAAGTCCAATGAGGGTGAAAAAAATGGCCGGCCTGCCTGCTTTCATCCATCATTTGTTCTAAATGTATAATTAATCAATGAGCTGAGGTGGAGTCTTAGCCAGTGGTACCATGAGGGGTGTGTAATGCACTTTAGCGTAGACAGCCAATCAGCTGCCAGATTCAATCTGTCAATCAAACACAGCAGCCAATCAGAGAGCTGGCCATTGATCAGCTGGCCCTTTATGACATCACAGACAGACCCACGGAACTCTCTGTGCTTGTCTGCTGGCTGGCTGTCAGTTGGGTGGGTGGGCGGCAGAGGGGGAGGATGTACGTCTCGTTTCTCCTGAAAATTGCGGTTTTTCGGCGTTTCCGGTAAAAATCGCGGTCCGACGCGCAAAAGTGGGGTATCCTAGAAATCGCCTTTTAAAGACGCACCTTTCTGGCCCCACAAAAATGGGCATTTCAAATTAGAAACAAGTCAAATGAACAAAATAGTGTGAATAAGTAAGTATTTCAGGGGTGAGTTAGCAGGTTATTGGGGTAGTAAGTCCTGATATTTTTGGAGGTTGCAGTGGCCACTACGCCATTCAAAATAGGCAGTTTTTAGCATATGCAGTTAGGCCCCGTAGGACAATTTTAGCTAAAATGTGCTCCAAACACTCAAACCGGCTTGTATCTTGCAATCGAAAATATGGGAAACATGACTTAGACATCAAATGATACACTGTATGCCAAGTTTCCAAATTGTTATGCACAGTGGTTACAGCATGAAGCGAATGCATGTGAATATACAAAGGTGCATTGCATTAAACAAGTCCAATGAGGGTGAAAAAAAATGGCCGGCCTGCCTGCTTTCATCCATCATTTGTTCTAAATGTATAATTAATCAATGAGCTGAGGTGGAGTCTTAGCCAGTGGTACCATGAGGGGTGTGTAATGCACTTTAGCGTAGACAGCCAATCAGCTGCCAGATTCAATCTGTCAATCAAACACAGCAGCCAATCAGAGAGCTGGCCATTGATCAGCAAGCCCTTTATGACATCACAGACAGACCCACGGAACTCTCTGTGCTTGTCTGCTGGCTGGCTGTCAGTTGGGTGGGTGGGCGGCAGAGGGGGAGGATGTACGTCTCGTTTCTCCTGAAAATTGCGGTTTTTCGGCGTTTCCGGTAAAAATCGCGGTCCGACGCGCAAAAGTGGGGTATCCTAGAAATCGCCTTTTAAAGACGCACCTTTCTGGCCCCACAAAAATGGGCATTTCAAATTAGAAACAAGTCAAATGAACAAAATAGTGTGAATAAGTAAGTATTTCAGGGGTGAGTTAGCAGGTTATTGGGGTAGTAAGTCCTGATATTTTTGGAGGTTGCAGTGGCCACTACGCCATTCAAAATAGGCAGTTTTTAGCATATGCAGTTAGGCCCCGTAGGACAATTTTAGCTAAAATGTGCTCCAAACACTCAAACCGGCTTGTATCTTGCAATCGAAAATATGGGAAACATGACTTAGACATCAAATGATACACTGTATGCCATGTTTCCAAATTGTTATGCACAGTGGTTACAGCATGAAGCGAATGCATGTGAATATACAAAGGTGCATTGCATTAAACAAGTCCAATGAGGGTGAAAAAAATGGCCGGCCTGCCTGCTTTCATCCATCATTTGTTCTAAATTTATAATTAATCAATGAGCTGAGGTGGAGTCTTAGCCAGTGGTACCATCAGGGGTGTGTAATGCACTTTAGGGTAGACAGCCAATCAGCTGCCAGATTCAATCTGTCCATCAAACACAGCAGCCAATCAGAGAGCTGGCCATTGATCAGCAGGCCCTTTATGACATCACAGACAGACCCACGGAACTCTCTGTGCTTGTCTGCTGGCTGTCAGTTGGGTGGGTGGGCGGCAGAGGGGGAGGATGTACGTCTCGTTTCTCCTGAAAATTGCGGTTTTTCGGCGTTTCCGGTAAAAATCGCGGTCCGACGCGCAAAAGTGGGGTATCGTAGAAATCGCCTTTTAAAGACGCACCTTTCTGGCCCCACAAAAATGGGCATTTCAAATTAGAAACAAGTCAAATGAACAAAATAGTGTGAATAAGTAAGTATTTCAGGGGTGAGTTAGCAGGTTATTGGTGTAGTAAGTCCTGATATTTTTGGAGGTTGCAGTGGCCACTACGCCATTCAAAATAGGCAGTTTTTAGCATATGCAGTTAGGCCCCGTAGGACAATTTTAGCTAAAATGTGCTCCAAACACTCAAACCGGCTTGTATCTTGCAATCGAAAATATGGGAAACATGACTTAGACATCAAATGATACACTGTATGCCATGTTTCCAAATTGTTATGCACAGTGGTTACAGCATGAAGCGAATGCATGTGAATATATACAAAGGTGCATTGCATTAAACAAGTTCAATGAGGGTGAAAAAAATGGCCGGCCTGCCTGCTTTCATCCATCATTTGTTCTAAATGTATAATTAATCAATGAGCTGAGGTGGAGTCTTAGCCAGTGGTACCATGAGGGGTGTGTAATGCACTTTAGCGTAGACAGCCAATCAGCTGCCAGATTCAATCTGTCAATCAAACACAGCAGCCAATCAGAGAGCTGGCCATTGATCAGCAGGCCCTTTATGACATCACAGACAGACCCACGGAACTCTCTGTGCTTGTCTGCTGGCTGGCTGTCAGTTGGGTGGGTGGGCGGCAGAGGGGGAGGATGTACGTCTCGTTTCTCCTGAAAATTGCGGTTTTTCGGCGTTTCCGGTAAAAATCGCGGTCCGACGCGCAAAAGTGGGGTATCCTAGAAATCGCCTTTTAAAGACGCACCTTTCTGGCCCCACAAAAATGGGCATTTCAAATTAGAAACAAGTCAAATGAACAAAATAGTGTGAATAAGTAAGTATTTCAGGGGTGAGTTAGCAGGTTATTGGGGTAGTAAGTCCTGATATTTTTGGAGGTTGCAGTGGCCACTACGCCATTCAAAATAGGCAGTTTTTAGCATATGCAGTTAGGCCCCGTAGGACAATTTTAGCTAAAATGTGCTCCAAACACTCAAACCGTCTTGTATCTTGCAATCGAAAATATGGGAAACATGACTTAGACATCAAATGATACACTGTATGCCATGTTTCCAAATTGTTATGCACAGTGGTTACAGCATGAAGCGAATGCATGTGAATATACAAAGGTGCATTGCATTAAACAAGTCCAATGAGGGTGAAAAAAATGGCCGGCCTGCCTGCTTTCATCCATCATTTGTTCTAAATTTATAATTAATCAATGAGCTGAGGTGGAGTCTTAGCCAGTGGTACCATCAGGGGTGTGTAATGCACTTTAGGGTAGACAGCCAATCAGCTGCCAGATTCAATCTGTCCATCAAACACAGCAGCCAATCAGAGAGCTGGCCATTGATCAGCAGGCCCTTTATGACATCACAGACAGACCCACGGAATTCTCTGTGCTTGTCTGCTGGCTGTCAGTTGGGTGGGTGGGCGGCAGAGGGGGAGGATGTACGTCTCGTTTCTCCTGAAAATTGTGGTTTTTCGGCGTTTCCGGTAAAAATCGGGGTCCGACGCGCAAAAGTGGGGTATCGTAGAAATCGCCTTTTAAAGACGCACCTTTCTGGCCCCACAAAAATGGGCATTTCAAATTAGAAACAAGTCAAATGAACAAAATAGTGTGAATAAGTAAGTATTTCAGGGGTGAGTTAGCAGGTTATTGGGGTAGTAAGTCCTGATATTTTTGGAGGTTGCAGTGGCCACTACGCCATTCAAAATAGGCAGTTTTTAGCATATGCAGTTAGGCCCCGTAGGACAATTTTAGCTAAAATGTGCTCCAAACACTCAAACCGGCTTGTATCTTGCAATCGAAAATATGGGAAACATGACTTAGACATCAAATGATACACTGTATGCCATGTTTCCAAATTGTTATGCACAGTGGTTACAGCATGAAGCGAATGCATGTGAATATACAAAGGTGCATTGCATTAAACAAGTCCAATGAGGGTGAAAAAAATGGCCGGCCTGCCTGCTTTCATCCATCATTTGTTCTAAATTTATAATTAATCAATGAGCTGAGGTGGAGTCTTAGCCAGTGGTACCATCAGGGGTGTGTAATGCACTTTAGGGTAGACAGCCAATCAGCTGCCAGATTCAATCTGTCCATCAAACACAGCAGCCAATCAGAGAGCTGGCCATTGATCAGCAGGCCCTTTATGACATCACAGACAGACCCACGGAACTCTCTGTGCTTGTCTGCTGGCTGTCAGTTGGGTGGGTGGGCGGCAGAGGGGGAGGATGTACGTCTCGTTTCTCCTGAAAATTGCGGTTTTTCGGCGTTTCCGGTAAAAATCGCGGTCCGACGCGCAAAAGTGGGGTTTCGTAGAAATCGCCTTTTAAAGACGCACCTTTCTGGCCCCACAAAAATGGGCATTTCAAATTAGAAACAAGTCAAATGAACAAAATAGTGTGAATAAGTAAGTATTTCAGGGGTGAGTTAGCAGGTTATTGGGGTAGTAAGTCCTGATATTTTTGGAGGTTGCAGTGGCCACTACGCCATTCAAAATAGGCAGTTTTTAGCATATGCAGTTAGGCCCCGTAGGACAATTTTAGCTAAAATGTGCTCCAAACACTCAAACCGGCTTGTATCTTGCAATCGAAAATATGGGAAACATGACTTAGACATCAAATGATACACTGTATGCCATGTTTCCAAATTGTTATGCACAGTGGTTACAGCATGAAGCGAATGCATGTGAATATATACAAAGGTGCATTGCATTAAACAAGTTCAATGAGGGTGAAAAAAAAGGCCGGCCTGCCTGCTTTCATCCATCATTTGTTCTAAATGTATAATTAATCAATGAGCTGAGGTGGAGTCTTAGCCAGTGGTACCATGAGGGGTGTGTAATGCACTTTAGCGTAGACAGCCAATCAGCTGCCAGATTCAATCTGTCCATCAAACACAGCAGCCAATCAGAGAGCTGGCCATTGATCAGCAGGCCCTTTATGACATCACAGACAGACCCACGGAACTCTCTGTGCTTGTCTGCTGGCTGTCAGTTGGGTGGGTGGGCGGCAGAGGGGGAGGATGTACGTCTCGTTTCTCCTGAAAATTGCGGTTTTTCGGCGTTTCCGGTAAAAATCGCGGTCCGACGCGCAAAAGTGGGGTATCCTAGAAATCGCCTTTTAAAGACGCACCTTTCTGGCCCCACAAAAATGGGCATTTCAAATTAGAAACAAGTCAAATGAACAAAATAGTGTGAATAACTAAGTATTTCAGGGGTGAGTTAGCAGGTTATTGGGGTAGTAAGTCCTGATATTTTTGGAGGTTGCAGTGGCCACTACGCCATTCAAAATAGGCAGGCTTTAGCATATGCAGTTAGGCCCCGTAGGACAATTTTAGCTAAAATGTGCTCCAAACACTCAAACCGGCTTGTATCTTGTAATCGAAAATATGGGAAACATGACTTAGACATCAAATGATACACTGTATGCCATGTTTCCAAATTGTTATGCACAGTGGTTACAGCATGAAGCGAATGCATGTGAATATACAAAGGTGCATTGCATTAAACAAGTCCAATGAGGGTGAAAAAAATGGCCGGCCTGCCGGCTTTCATCCATCATTTGTTCTAAATTTATAATTAATCAATGAGCTGAGGTGGAGTCTTAGCCAGTGGTACCATCAGGGGTGTGTAATGCACTTTAGGGTAGACAGCCAATCAGCTGCCAGATTCAATCTGTCCATCAAACACAGCAGCCAATCAGAGAGCTGGCCATTGATCAGCAGGCCCTTTATGACATCACAGACAGACCCACGGAACTCTCTGTGCTTGTCTGCTGGCTGTCAGTTGGGTGGGTGGGCGGCAGAGGGGGAGGATGTATGTCTCGTTTCTCCTGAAAATTGCGGTTTTTCGGCGTTTCCGGTAAAAATCGCGGTCCGACGCGCAAAAGTGGGGTATCCTAGAAATCGCCTTTTAAAGACGCACCTTTCTGGCCCCACAAAAATGGGCATTTCAAATTAGAAACAAGTCAAATGAACAAAATAGTGTGAATAAGTAAGTATTTCAGGGGTGAGTTAGCAGGTTATTGGGGTAGTAAGTCCTGATGTTTTTGGAGGTTGCAGTGGCCACTACGCCATTCAAAATAGGCAGTTTTTAGCATATGCAGTTAGGCCCCGTAGGACAATATTAGCTAAAATGTGCTCCAAACACTCAAACCGGCTTGTATCTTGCAATCGAAAATATGGGAAACATGACTTAGACATCAAATGATACACTGTATGCCATGTTTCCAAATTGTTATGCACAGTGGTTACAGCATGAAGCGAATGCATGTGAATATACAAAGGTGCATTGCATTAAACAAGTCCAATGAGGGTGAAAAAAATAGCCGGCCTGCCTGCTTTCATCCATCATTTGTTCTAAATGTATAATTAATCAATGAGCTGAGGTGGAGTCTTAGCCAGTGGTACCATGAGGGGTGTGTAATGCACTTTAGCGTAGACAGCCAATCAGCTGCCAGATTCAATCTGTCAATCAAACACAGCAGCCAATCAGAGAGCTGGCCATTGATCAGCAGGCCCTTTATGACATCACAGACAGACCCACGGAACTCTCTGTGCTTGTCTGCTGGCTGGCTGTCAGTTGGGTGGGTGGGCGGCAGAGGGGGAGGTTGTACGTCTCGTTTCTCCTGAAAATTGCGGTTTTTCGGCGTTTCCGGTAAAAATCGCGGTCCGACGCGCAAAAGTGGGGTATCCTAGAAATCGCCTTTTAAAGACGCACCTTTCTGGCCCCACAAAAATGGGCATTTCAAATTAGAAACAAGTCAAATGAACAAAATAGTGTGAATAAGTAAGTATTTCAGGGGTGAGTTAGCAGGTTATTGGGGTAGTAAGTCCTGATATTTTTGGAGGTTGCAGTGGCCACTACGCCATTCAAAATAGGCAGTTTTTAGCATATGCAGTTAGGCCCCGTAGGACAATTTTAGCAAAAATGTGCTCCAAACACTCAAACCGGCTTGTATCTTGCAATCGAAAATATGGGAAACATGACTTAGACATCAAATGATACACTGTATGCCATGTTTCCAAATTGTTATGCACAGTGGTTACAGCATGAAGCGAATGCATGTGAATATATACAAAGGTGCATTGCATTAAACAAGTTCAATGAGGGTGAAAAAAATGGCCGGCCTGCCTGCTTTCATCCATCATTTGTTCTAAATGTATAATTAATCAATGAGCTGAGGTGGAGTCTTAGCCAGTGGTACCATGAGGGGTGTGTAATGCACTTTAGCGTAGACAGCCAATCAGCTGCCAGATTCAATCTGTCCATCAAACACAGCAGCCAATCAGAGAGCTGGCCATTGATCAGCAGGCCCTTTATGACATCACAGACAGACCCACGGAACTCTCTGTGCTTGTCTGCTGGCTGTCAGTTGGGTGGGTGGGCGGCAGAGGGGGAGGATGTACGTCTCGTTTCTCCTGAAAATTGCGGTTTTTCGGCGTTTCCGGTAAAAATCGCGGTCCGACGCGCAAAAGTGGGGTATCCTAGAAATCGCCTTTTAAAGACGCACCTTTCTGGCCCCACAAAAATGGGCATTTCAAATTAGAAACAAGTCAAATGAACAAAATAGTGTGAATAACTAAGTATTTCAGGGGTGAGTTAGCAGGTTATTGGGGTAGTAAGTCCTGATATTTTTGGAGGTTGCAGTGGCCACTACGCCATTCAAAATAGGCAGGCTTTAGCATATGCAGTTAGGCCCCGTAGGACAATTTTAGCTAAAATGTGCTCCAAACACTCAAACCGGCTTGTATCTTGCAATCGAAAATATGGGAAACATGACTTAGACATCAAATGATACACTGTATGCCATGTTTCCAAATTGTTATGCACAGTGGTTACAGCATGAAGCGAATGCATGTGAATATACAAAGGTGCATTGCATTAAACAAGTCCAATGAGGGTGAAAAAAATGGCCGGCCTGCCTGCTTTCATCCATCATTTGTTCTAAATTTATAATTAATCAATGAGCTGAGGTGGAGTCTTAGCCAGTGGTACCATCAGGGGTGTGTAATGCACTTTAGGGTAGACAGCCAATCAGCTGCCAGATTCAATCTGTCCATCAAACACAGCAGCCAATCAGAGAGCTGGCCATTGATCAGCAGGCCCTTTATGACATCACAGACAGACCCACGGAACTCTCTGTGCTTGTCTGCTGGCTGTCAGTTGGGTGGGTGGGCGGCAGAGGGGGAGGATGTACGTCTCGTTTCTCCTGAAAATTGCGTTTTTTCGGCGTTTCCGGTAAAAATCGCGGTCCGACGCGCAAAAGTGGGGTATCGTAGAAATCGCCTTTTAAAGACGCACCTTTCTGGCCCCACAAAAATGGGCATTTCAAATTAGAAACAAGTCAAATGAACAAAATAGTGTGAATAAGTAAGTATTTCAGGGGTGAGTTAGCAGGTTATTGGGGTAGTAAGTCCTGATATTTTTGGAGGTTGCAGTGGCCACTACGCCATTCAAAATAGGCAGTTTTTAGCATATGCAGTTAGGCCCCGTAGGACAATTTTAGCTAAAATGTGCTCCAAACACTCAAACCGGCTTGTATCTTGCAATCGAAAATATGGGAAACATGACTTAGACATCAAATGATACACTGTATGCCATGTTTCCAAATTGTTATGCACAGTGGTTACAGCATGAAGCGAATGCATGTGAATATATACAAAGGTGCATTGCATTAAACAAGTTCAATGAGGGTGAAAAAAATGGCCGGCCTGCCTGCTTTCATCCATCATTTGTTCTAAATGTATAATTAACCAATGAGCTGAGGTGGAGTCTTAGCCAGTGGTACCATGAGGGGTGTGTAATGCACTTTAGCGTAGACAGCCAATCAGCTGCCATATTCAATCTGTCCATCAAACACAGCAGCCAATCAGAGAGCTGGCCATTGATCAGCAGGCCCTTTATGACATCACAGACAGACCCACGGAACTCTCTGTGCTTGTCTGCTGGCTGTCAGTTGGGTGGGTGGGCGGCAGAGGGGGAGGATGTACGTCTCGTTTCTCCTGAAAATTGCGGTTTTTCGGCGTTTCCGGTAAAAATCGCGGTCCGACGCGCAAAAGTGGGGTATCCTAGAAATCGCCTTTTAAAGACGCACCTTTCTGGCCCCACAAAAATGGGCATTTCAAATTAGAAACAAGTCAAATGAACAAAATAGTGTGAATAACTAAGTATTTCAGGGGTGAGTTAGCAGGTTATTGGGGTAGTAAGTCCTGATATTTTTGGAGGTTGCAGTGGCCACTACGCCATTCAAAATAGGCAGGCTTTAGCATATGCAGTTAGGCCCCGTAGGACAATTTTAGCTAAAATGTGCTCCAAACACTCAAACCGGCTTGTATCTTGCAATCGAAAATATGGGAAACATGACTTAGACATCAAATGATACACTGTATGCCATGTTTCCAAATTGTTATGCACAGTGGTTACAGCATGAAGCGAATGCATGTGAATATACAAAGGTGCATTGCTTTAAACAAGTCCAATGAGGGTGAAAAAAATGGCCGGCCTGCCTGCTTTCATCCATCATTTGTTCTAAATTTATAATTAATCAATGAGCTGAGGTGGAGTCTTAGCCAGTGGTACCATGAGGGGTGTGTAATGCACTTTAGCGTAGACAGCCAATCAGCTGCCAGATTCAATCTGTCCATCAAACACAGCAGCCAATCAGAGAGCTGGCCATTGATCAGCAGGCCCTTTATGACATCACAGACAGACCCACGGAACTCTCTGTGCTTGTCTGCTGGCTGTCAGTTGGGTGGGTGGGCGGCAGAGGGGGAGGATGTACGTCTCGTTTCTCCTGAAAATTGCGGTTTTTCGGCGTTTCCGGTAAAAATCGCGGTCCGACGCGCAAAAGTGGGGTATCCTAGAAATCGCCTTTTAAAGACGCACCTTTCTGGCCCCACAAAAATGGGCATTTCAAATTAGAAACAAGTCAAATGAACAAAATAGTGTGAATAACTAAGTATTTCAGGGGTGAGTTAGCAGGTTATTGGGGTAGTAAGTCCTGATATTTTTGGAGGTTGCAGTGGCCACTACGCCATTCAAAATAGGCAGGCTTTAGCATATGCAGTTAGGCCCCGTAGGACAATTTTAGCTAAAATGTGCTCCAAACACTCAAACCGGCTTGTATCTTGCAATCGAAAATATGGGAAACATGACTTAGACATCAAATGATACACTGTATGCCATGTTTCCAAATTGTTATGCACAGTGGTTACAGCATGAAGCGAATGCATGTGAATATACAAAGGTGCATTGCATTAAACAAGTCCAATGAGGGTGAAAAAAATGGCCGGCCTGCCTGCTTTCATCCATCATTTGTTCTAAATTTATAATTAATCAATGAGCTGAGGTGGAGTCTTAGCCAGTGGTACCATCAGGGGTGTGTAATGCACTTTAGGGTAGACAGCCAATCAGCTGCCAGATTCAATCTGTCCATCAAACACAGCAGCCAATCAGAGAGCTGGCCATTGATCAGCAGGCCCTTTATGACATCACAGACAGACCCACGGAACTCTCTGTGCTTGTCTGCTGGCTGTCAGTTGGGTGGGTGGGCGGCAGAGGGGGAGGATGTACGTCTCGTTTCTCCTGAAAATTGCGGTTTTTCGGCGTTTCCGGTAAAAATCGCGGTCCGACGCGCAAAAGTGGGGTATCGTAGAAATCGCCTTTTAAAGACGCACCTTTCTGGCCCCACAAAAATGGGCATTTCAAATTAGAAACAAGTCAAATGAACAAAATAGTGTGAATAAGTAAGTATTTCAGGGGTGAGTTAGCAGGTTATTGGGGTAGTAAGTCTTGATATTTTTGGAGGTTGCAGTGGCCACTACGCCATTCAAAATAGGCAGTTTTTAGCATATGCAGTTAGGCCCCGTAGGACAATTTTAGCTAAAATGTGCTCCAAACACTCAAACCGGCTTGTATCTTGCAATCGAAAATATGGGAAACATGACTTAGACATCAAATGATACACTGTATGCAATGTTTCCAAATTGTTATGCACAGTGGTTACAGCATGAAGCGAATGCATGTGAATATATACAAAGGTGCATTGCATTAAACAAGTTCAATGAGGGTGAAAAAAATGGCCGGCCTGCCTGCTTTCATCCATCATTTGTTCTAAATGTATAATTAATCAATGAGCTGAGGTGGAGTCTTAGCCAGTGGTACCATGAGGGGTGTGTAATGCACTTTAGCGTAGACAGCCAATCAGCTGCCATATTCAATCTGTCCATCAAACACAGCAGCCAATCAGAGAGCTGGCCATTGATCAGCAGGCCCTTTATGACATCACAGACAGACCCACGGAACTCTCTGTGCTTGTCTGCTGGCTGTCAGTTGGGTGGGTGGGCGGCAGAGGGGGAGGATGTACGTCTCGTTTCTCCTGAAAATTGCGGTTTTTCGGCGTTTCCGGTAAAAATCGCGGTCCGACGCGCAAAAGTGGGGTATCCTAGAAATCGCCTTTTAAAGACGCACCTTTCTGGCCCCACAAAAATGGGCATTTCAAATTAGAAACAAGTCAAATGAACAAAATAGTGTGAATAACTAAGTATTTCAGGGGTGAGTTAGCAGGTTATTGGGGTAGTAAGTCCTGATATTTTTGGAGGTTGCAGTGGCCACTACGCCATTCAAAATAGGCAGGCTTTAGCATATGCAGTTAGGCCCCGTAGGACAATTTTAGCTAAAATGTGCTCCAAACACTCAAACCGGCTTGTATCTTGCAATCGAAAATATGGGAAACATGACTTAGACATCAAATGATACACTGTATGCCATGTTTCCAAATTGTTATGCACAGTGGTTACAGCATGAAGCGAATGCATGTGAATATACAAAGGTGCATTGCTTTAAACAAGTCCAATGAGGGTGAAAAAAATGGCCGGCCTGCCTGCTTTCATCCATCATTTGTTCTAAATTTATAATTAATCAATGAGCTGAGGTGGAGTCTTAGCCAGTGGTACCATGAGGGGTGTGTAATGCACTTTAGCGTAGACAGCCAATCAGCTGCCAGATTCAATCTGTCCATCAAACACAGCAGCCAATCAGAGAGCTGGCCATTGATCAGCAGGCCCTTTATGACATCACAGACAGACCCACGGAACTCTCTGTGCTTGTCTGCTGGCTGGCTGTCAGTTGGGTGGGTGGGCGGCAGAGGGGGAGGATGTACGTCTCGTTTCTCCTGAAAATTGCGGTTTTTCGGCGTTTCCGGTAAAAATCGCGGTCCGACGCGCAAAAGTGGGGTATCCTAGAAATCGCCTTTTAAAGACGCACCTTTCTGGCCCCACAAAAATGGGCATTTCAAATTAGAAACAAGTCAAATGAACAAAATAGTGTGAATAAGTAAGTATTTCAGGGGTGAGTTAGCAGGTTATTGGGGTAGTAAGTCCTGATATTTTTGGAGGTTGCAGTGGCCACTACGCCATTCAAAATAGGCAGGCTTTAGCATATGCAGTTAGGCCCCGTAGGACAATTTTAGCTAAAATGTGCTCCAAACACTCAAACCGGCTTGTATCTTGCAATCGAAAATATGGGAAACATGACTTAGACATCAAATGATACACTGTATGCCATGTTTCCAAATTGTTATGCACAGTGGTTACAGCATGAAGCGAATGCATGTGAATATATACAAAGGTGCATTGCATTAAACAAGTCCAATGAGGGTGAAAAAAATGGCCGGCCTGCCTGCTTTCATCCATCATTTGTTCTAAATGTATAATTAATCAATGAGCTGAGGTGGAGTCTTAGCCAGTGGTACCATGAGGGGTGTGTAATGCACTTTAGCGTAGACAGCCAATCAGCTGCCAGATTCAATCTGTCAATCAAAATCAGCAGCCAATCAGAGAGCTGGCCATTGATCAGCAGGCCCTTTATGACATCACAGACAGACCCACGGAACTCTCTGTGCTTGTCTGCTGGCTGGCTGTCAGTTGGGTGGGCGGGCGGCAGAGGGGGAGGATGTACGTCTCGTTTCTCCTGAAAATTGCGGTTTTTCTGCGTTTCCGGTAAAAATCGCGGTCCGACGCGCAAAAGTGGGGTATCCTAGAAATCGCCTTTTAAAGACGCACCTTTCTGGCCCCACAAAAATGGGCATTTCAAATTAGAAACAAGTCAAATGAACAAAATAGTGTGAATAAGTAAGTATTTCAGGGGTGAGTTAGCAGGTTATTGGGGTAGTAAGTCCTGATATTTTTGGAGGTTGCAGTGGCCACTACGCCATTCAAAATAGGCAGTTTTTAGCATATGCAGTTAGGCCCCGTAGGACAATTTTAGCTAAAATGTGCTCCAAACACTCAAACCGGCTTGTATCTTGCAATCGAAAATATGGAAAACATGACTTAGACATCAAATGATACACTGTATGCCATGTTTCCAAATTGTTATGCACAGTGGTTACAGCATGAAGCGAATGCATGTGAATATACAAAGGTGCATTGCATTAAACAAGTCCAATGAGGGTGAAAAAAATGTCCGGCCTGCCTGCTTTCATCCATCATTTGTTCTAAATTTATAATTAATCAATGAGCTGAGGTGGAGTCTTAGCCAGTGGTACCATCAGGGGTGTGTAATGCACTTTAGGGTAGACAGCCAATCAGCTGCCAGATTCAATCTGTCCATCAAACACAGCAGCCAATCAGAGAGCTGGCCATTGATCAGCAGGCCCTTTATGACATCACAGACAGACCCACGGAACTCTCTGTGCTTGTCTGCTGGCTGTCAGTTGGGTGGGTGGGCGGCAGAGGGGGAGGATGTACGTCTCGTTTCTCCTGAAAATTGCGGTTTTTCGGCGTTTCCGGTAAAAATCGCGGTCCGACGCGCAAAAGTGGGGTATCGTAGAAATCGCCTTTTAAAGACGCACCTTTCTGGCCCCACAAAAATGGGCATTTCAAATTAGAAACAAGTCAAATGAACAAAATAGTGTGAATAAGTAAGTATTTCAGGGGTGAGTTAGCAGGTTATTGGGGTAGTAAGTCCTGATATTTTTGGAGGTTGCAGTGGCCACTACGCCATTCAAAATAGGCAGTTTTTAGCATTTGCAGTTAGGCCCCGTAGGACAATTTTAGCTAAAATGTGCTCCAAACACTCAAACCGGCTTGTATCTTGCAATCGAAAATATGGGAAACATGACTTAGACATCAAATGATACACTGTATGCCATGTTTCCAAATTGTTATGCACAGTGGTTACAGCATGAAGCGAATGCATGTGAATATATACAAAGGTGCATTGCATTAAACAAGTTCAATGAGGGTGAAAAAAATGGCCGGCCTGCCTGCTTTCATCCATCATTTGTTCTAAATGTATAATTAATCAATGAGCTGAGGTGGAGTCTTAGCCAGTGGTACCATGAGGGGTGTGTAATGCACTTTAGCGTAGACAGCCAATCAGCTGCCATATTCAATCTGTCCATCAAACACAGCAGCCAATCAGAGAGCTGGCCATTGATCAGCAGGCCCTTTATGACATCACAGACAGACCCACGGAACTCTCTGTGCTTGTCTGCTGGCTGTCAGTTGGGTGGGTGGGCGGCAGAGGGGGAGGATGTACGTCTCGTTTCTCCTGAAAATTGCGGTTTTTCGGCGTTTCCGGTAAAAATCGCGGTCCGACGCGCAAAAGTGGGGTATCCTAGAAATCGCCTTTTAAAGACGCACCTTTCTGGCCCCACAAAAATGGGCATTTCAAATTAGAAACAAGTCAAATGAACAAAATAGTGTGAATAACTAAGTATTTCAGGGGTGAGTTAGCAGGTTATTGGGGTAGTAAGTCCTGATATTTTTGGAGGTTGCAGTGGCCACTACGCCATTCAAAATAGGCAGGCTTTAGCATATGCAGTTAGGCCCCGTAGGACAATTTTAGCTAAAATGTGCTCCAAACACTCAAACCGGCTTGTATCTTGCAATCGAAAATATGGGAAACATGACTTAGACATCAAATGATACACTGTATGCCATGTTTCCAAATTGTTATGCACAGTGGTTACAGCATGAAGCGAATGCATGTGAATATACAAAGGTGCATTGCTTTAAACAAGTCCAATGAGGGTGAAAAAAATGGCCGGCCTGCCTGCTTTCATCCATCATTTGTTCTAAATTTATAATTAATCAATGAGCTGAGGTGGAGTCTTAGCCAATGGTACCATGAGGGGTGTGTAATGCACTTTAGCGTAGACAGCCAATCAGCTGCCAGATTCAATCTGTCCATCAAACACAGCAGCCAATCAGAGAGCTGGCCATTGATCAGCAGGCCCTTTATGACATCACAGACAGACCCACGGAACTCTCTGTGCTTGTCTGCTGGCTGGCTGTCAGTTGGGTGGGTGGGCGGCAGAGGGGGAGGATGTACGTCTCGTTTCTCCTGAAAATTGCGGTTTTTCGGCGTTTCCGGTAAAAATCGCGGTCCGACGCGCAAAAGTGGGGTATCCTAGAAATCGCCTTTTAAAGACGCACCTTTCTGGCCCCACAAAAATGGGCATTTCAAATTAGAAACAAGTCAAATGAACAAAATAGTGTGAATAAGTAAGTATTTCAGGGGTGAGTTAGCAGGTTATTGGGGTAGTAAGTCCTGATATTTTTGGAGGTTGCAGTGGCCACTACGCCATTCAAAATAGGCAGGCTTTAGCATATGCAGTTAGGCCCCGTAGGACAATTTTAGCTAAAATGTGCTCCAAACACTCAAACCGGCTTGTATCTTGCAATCGAAAATATGGGAAACATGACTTAGACATCAAATGATACACTGTATGCCATGTTTCCAAATTGTTATGCACAGTGGTTACAGCATGAAGCGAATGCATGTGAATATATACAAAGGTGCATTGCATTAAACAAGTCCAATGAGGGTGAAAAAAATGGCCGGCCTGCCTGCTTTCATCCATCATTTGTTCTAAATGTATAATTAATCAATGAGCTGAGGTGGAGTCTTAGCCAGTGGTACCATGAGGGGTGTGTAATGCACTTTAGCGTAGACAGCCAATCAGCTGCCAGATTCAATCTGTCAATCAAAATCAGCAGCCAATCAGAGAGCTGGCCATTGATCAGCAGGCCCTTTATGACATCACAGACAGACCCACGGAACTCTCTGTGCTTGTCTGCTGGCTGGCTGTCAGTTGGGTGGGCGGGCGGCAGAGGGGGAGGATGTACGTCTCGTTTCTCCTGAAAATTGCGGTTTTTCGGCGTTTCCGGTAAAAATCGCGGTCCGACGCGCAAAAGTGGGGTATCCTAGAAATCGCCTTTTAAAGACGCACCTTTCTGGCCCCACAAAAATGGGCATTTCAAATTAGAAACAAGTCAAATGAACAAAATAGTGTGAATAAGTAAGTATTTCAGGGGTGAGTTAGCAGGTTATTGGGGTAGTAAGTCCTGATATTTTTGGAGGTTGCAGTGGCCACTACGCCATTCAAAATAGGCAGTTTTTAGCATATGCAGTTAGGCCCCGTAGGACAATTTTAGCTAAAATGTGCTCCAAACACTCAAACCGGCTTGTATCTTGCAATCGAAAATATGGAAAACATGACTTAGACATCAAATGATACACTGTATGCCATGTTTCCAAATTGTTATGCACAGTGGTTACAGCATGAAGCAAATGCATGTGAATATACAAAGGTGCATTGCATTAAACAAGTCCAATGAGGGTGAAAAAAATGTCCGGCCTGCCTGCTTTCATCCATCATTTGTTCTAAATTTATAATTAATCAATGAGCTGAGGTGGAGTCTTAGCCAGTGGTACCATCAGGGGTGTGTAATGCACTTTAGGGTAGACAGCCAATCAGCTGCCAGATTCAATCTGTCCATCAAACACAGCAGCCAATCAGAGAGCTGGCCATTGATCAGCAGGCCCTTTATGACATCACAGACAGACCCACGGAACTCTCTGTGCTTGTCTGCTGGCTGTCAGTTGGGTGGGTGGGCGGCAGAGGGGGAGGATGTACGTCTCGTTTCTCCTGAAAATTGCGGTTTTTCGGCGTTTCCGGTAAAAATCGCGGTCCGACGCGCAAAAGTGGGGTATCCTAGAAATCGCCTTTTAAAGACGCACCTTTCTGGCCCCACAAAAATGGGCATTTCAAATTAGAAACAAGTCAAATGAACAAAATAGTGTGAATAAGTAAGTATTTCAGGGGTGAGTTAGCAGGTTATTGGGGTAGTAAGTCCTGATATTTTTGGAGGTTGCAGTGGCCACTACGCCATTCAAAATAGGCAGTTTTTAGCATATGCAGTTAGGCCCCGTAGGACAATTTTAGCTAAAATGTGCTCCAAACACTCAAACCGGCTTGTATCTTGCAATCGAAAATATGGGAAACATGACTTAGACATCAAATGATACACTGTATGCCATGTTTCCAAATTGTTATGCACAGTGGTTACAGCATGAAGCGAATGCATGTGAATATATACAAAGGTGCATTGCATTAAACAAGTTCAATGAGGGTGAAAAAAATGGCCGGCCTGCCTGCTTTCATCCATCATTTGTTCTAAATGTATAATTAATCAATGAGCTGAGGTGGAGTCTTAGCCAGTGGTACCATGAGGGGTGTGTAATGCACTTTAGCGTAGACAGCCAATCAGCTGCCATATTCAATCTGTCCATCAAACACAGCAGCCAATCAGAGAGCTGGCCATTGATCAGCAGGCCCTTTATGACATCACAGACAGACCCACGGAACTCTCTGTGCTTGTCTGCTGGCTGTCAGTTGGGTGGGTGGGCGGCAGAGGGGGAGGATGTACGTCTCGTTTCTCCTGAAAATTGCGGTTTTTCGGCGTTTCCGGTAAAAATCGCGGTCCGACGCGCAAAAGTGGGGTATCCTAGAAATCGCCTTTTAAAGACGCACCTTTCTGGCCCCACAAAAATGGGCATTTCAAATTAGAAACAAGTCAAATGAACAAAATAGTGTGAATAACTAAGTATTTCAGGGGTGAGTTAGCAGGTTATTGGGGTAGTAAGTCCTGATATTTTTGGAGGTTGCAGTGGCCACTACGCCATTCAAAATAGGCAGGCTTTAGCATATGCAGTTAGGCCCCGTAGGACAATTTTAGCTAAAATGTGCTCCAAACACTCAAACCGGCTTGTATCTTGCAATCGAAAATATGGGAAACATGACTTAGACATCAAATGATACACTGTATGCCATGTTTCCAAATTGTTATGCACAGTGGTTACAGCATGAAGCGAATGCATGTGAATATACAAAGGTGCATTGCTTTAAACAAGTCCAATGAGGGTGAAAAAAATGGCCGGCCTGCCTGCTTTCATCCATCATTTGTTCTAAATTTATAATTAATCAATGAGCTGAGGTGGAGTCTTAGCCAGTGGTACCATCAGGGGTGTGTAATGCACTTTAGGGTAGACAGCCAATCAGCTGCCAGATTCAATCTGTCCATCAAACACAGCAGCCAATCAGAGAGCTGGCCATTGATCAGCAGGCCCTTTATGATATCACAGATAGACCCACGGAACTCTCTGTGCTTGTCTGCTGGCTGTCAGTTGGGTGGGTGGGCGGCAGAGGGGGAGGATGTACGTCTCGTTTCTCCTGAAAATTGCGGTTTTTCTGCGTTTCCGGTAAAAATCGCGGTCCGACGCGCAAAAGTGGGGTATCGTAGAAATCGCCTTTTAAAGACGCACCTTTCTGGCCCCACAAAAATGGGCATTTCAAATTAGAAACAAGTCAAATGAACAAAATAGTGTGAATAAGTAAGTATTTCAGGGGTGAGTTAGCAGGTTATTGGGGTAGTAAGTCCTGATATTTTTGGAGGTTGCAGTGGCCACTACGCCATTCAAAATAGGCAGGCTTTAGCATATGCAGTTAGGCCCCGTAGGACAATTTTAGCTAAAATGTGCTCCAAACACTCAAACCGGCTTGTATCTTGCAATCGAAAATATGGAAAACATGACTTAGACATCAAATGATACACTGTATGCCATGTTTCCAAATTGTTATGCACAGTGGTTACAGCATGAAGCGAATGCATGTGAATATACAAAGGTGCATTGCATTAAACAAGTCCAATGAGGGTGAAAAAAATGGCCGGCCTGCCTGCTTTCATCCATCATTTGTTCTAAATGTATAATTAATCAATGAGCTGAGGTGGAGTCTTAGCCAGTGGTACCATGAGGGGTGTGTAATGCACTTTAGCGTAGACAGCCAATCAGCTGCCAGATTCAATCTGTCAATCAAACACAGCAGCCAATCAGAGAGCTGGCCATTGATCAGCAGGCCCTTTATGACATCACAGACAGACCCACGGAACTCTCTGTGCTTGTCTGCTGGCTGGCTGTCAGTTGGGTGGGTGGGTGTCAGAGGGGGAGGATGTACGTCTCGTTTCTCCTGAAAATTGCGGTTTTTCGGCGTTTCCGGTAAAAATCGCGGTCCGACGCGCAAAAGTGGGGTATCCTAGAAATCGCCTTTTTAAGACGCACCTTTCTGGCCCCACAAAAATGGGCATTTCAAATTAGAAACAAGTCAAATGAACAAAATAGTGTGAATAAGTAAGTATTTCAGGGGTGAGTTAGCAGGTTATTGGGGTAGTAAGTCCTGATGTTTTTGGAGGTTGCAGTGGCCACTACGCCATTCAAAATAGGCAGTTTTTAGCATATGCAGTTAGGCCCCGTAGGACAATATTAGCTAAAATGTGCTCCAAACACTCAAACCGGCTTGTATCTTGCAATCGAAAATATGGGAAACATGACTTAGACATCAAATGATACACTGTATGCCAGGGCCGGACTGGGACCAGAAATCGGCCCTGGCATTTTTCAGCACACAGGCCCACCTGAAGTAGGCGGGACCCTTGCGCGGCGAAGCCGCGTGTCAAAAAGGGGGCGTGGCCTCATGGAGAGGAGGCGTGGCATCACAAAAAGGAGGCATTACACATTATGGAACACACCGTAATGCCCATTACATACTATACAGCACACCGTAATGCCCATTACATACTATACAGCACACCGTAATGCCCATTACATACTATGCAACACACCGTAATGCCAATGACATATTATACAACACACCGTAATGACCATGACATACTAAACAGCACACCGCAATGCCCATTGCATACTATATAACACAACGCAATGCCCATTTCATACTTTATAACACAGCGCAATGCCCATTTCATACTTTATAACACAGCGCAATGCCCTTTACATATTATACACACACCATAATATATTACATATAATTCCACATAACTGCCTCTTACCTACATGCTCGTTGCCAGGAGTTTCATTCTTGTTGCCAGAAGTTTCTTGGCGTTGGGCAGCAGGGACCGGGCTGCCACTGTGACTTAATAGGGATGGGGGGAAGGAGGACGGTCAGCCGCAGTGAGACCTTCTCTGACCTGCAGCAATCAGCCATGATCTCTCCCTAAACCTGGTTCTGGACACGAGGACTGCTTGGCCGGCTCTGTAGAGGGCAGTCCCGTGGTCCCAGCCCTGGTGCCTGCGGCTGTGCATGAACAGTGTATGACGAAGCCAGGGACCCAATCAGTGGCGTAACTAGCAATTTTGCTCCCCCCTGCCCCCCAAAAAATCTGCCGCCCCCCCCCCCTAAATGCCAGCAGGCACCTTAGATCGAGCGGAGTGGCGGCAGCGCCGTACGGGGATCAGGGGAAGCTGACACAGCGGGGGATGATAGCCGGCGGAGGTGAGCACTGGGGCTTGGTGCTCTCTCATCTGCCCTCTTCTCCTTTCCCCCCCTGCTTACCGCGTCCTGTCATCTCCGACCCCCGCTTTCCACCAGCCGCTCCACACGGGGATCAGGGGAAGCTGGTAGCTGACACGGCGGGGGATGATAGCCGGCGGAGGTTAGCACTGGGGCTTGGTGTTCTCTCATCTGACCTCTTCTCCTCCTCTCCGCCCTGCTTACCGCGTCCTGTCATCTCCGACAGGGACAGTCACAGCCGCAGGAAGCAGAATGTCACGGCCGGGTCACAGCGCAGCTGCTGTGAAGTGAGGCGCGCAAAGTGTTTGTAAGCACCGTCTGCTTCCAGTTCCGGCCGGAGTTTCTCTCTCTCTTATGTACCGGCGCATTCTGAACTCTGCGCACCGCAGCCAAACTATTAAATGGCACACATCTGGCTGCAAAAAATCGGCCCACAAGGCCATCGGCCCTTCTGGCATTTGCCAGAAGTGCCAGATGGCCAGTCCGGCCCTGCTGTATGCCATGTTTCCAAATTGTTATGCACAGTGGTTACAGCATGAAGCGAATGCATGTGAATATACAAAGGTGCATTGCATTAAACAAGTCCAATGAGGGTGAAAAAAATAGCCGGCCTGCCTGCTTTCATCCATCATTTGTTCTAAATGTATAATTAATCAATGAGCTGAGGTGGAGTCTTAGCCAGTGGTACCATGAGGGGTGTGTAATGCACTTTAGCGTAGACAGCCAATCAGCTGCCAGATTCAATCTGTCAATCAAACACAGCAGCCAATCAGAGAGCTGGCCATTGATCAGCAGGCCCTTTATGACATCACAGACAGACCCACGGAACTCTCTGTGCTTGTCTGCTGGCTGGCTGTCAGTTGGGTGGGTGGGCGGCAGAGGGGGAGGTTGTACGTCTCGTTTCTCCTGAAAATTGCGGTTTTTCGGCGTTTCCGGTAAAAATCAAGGTCCGACGCGCAAAAGTGGGGTATCCTAGAAATCGCCTTTTAAAGACGCACCTTTCTGGCCCCACAAAAATGGGCATTTCAAATTAGAAACAAGTCAAATGAACAAAATAGTGTGAATAAGTAAGTATTTCAGGGGTGAGTTAGCAGGTTATTGGGGTAGTAAGTCCTGATATTTTTGGAGGTTGCAGTGGCCACTACGCCATTCAAAATAGGCAGTTTTTAGCATATGCAGTTAGGCCCCGTAGGACAATTTTAGCTAAAATGTGCTCCAAACACTCAAACCGGCTTGTATCTTGCAATCGAAAATATGGGAAACATGACTTACAGATGGCGCAGGCCTTATGCTTGCTGGCGAATCGCCAGCAGCATGCTGCTGGCGATCCGCCAGCAACACGGCGCGCCATCTGACTGAGACGCGCGTGCGTCCCCCACGCACTCGCGTCTCAGTATCCGGGCGGCCGGCCGGCGAGGCGGACGCAATACTGTCCGCCTCCCGCTCGAGGGCTGCTGGGGGGACCCGAGGAGGCTGTGGGGGGGTGCGGGCGCCCGGTGTGGGCACCGGGCGACCGAGGGCAGCACCGTCGGAAGGGGACGCGCGCGCACCTCGTGCGCGCGCGTCCCCTTCCGACACACAGATGGCGCGGGAGCAGGGAATGGCGATGGCGACGCCATCGCCATCCCCTGCAAAGATGAGCCCGGCCCCATCTGTAGGGGCAGATTTATTAATCTTGGAGAAGAGATAAACTGGAGATAAAGCGGAGAAAAGGTAAAAGGAGATAAAGCACAGCCAATCAGCTGTGTTTGAAAAAGACAGTTGGGAGTTGATTGGCTGTGCTTTATCTCCTTTTCCCTTTTCTCCGCTTTATCTCCAGTTTATCTCTTCTCCAAGCTTAATAAATCTGCCCCTTAGACATCAAATGATACACTGTATGCCATGTTTCCAAATTGTTATGCACAGTGGTTACAGCATGAAGCGAATGCATGTGAATATACAAAGGTGCATTGCATTAAACAAGTCCAATGAGGGTGAAAAAAATGGCCGGCCTGCCTGCTTTCATCCATCATTTGTTCTAAATGTATAATTAATCAATGAGCTGAGGTGGAGTCTTAGCCAGTGGTACCATGAGGGGTGTGTAATGCACTTTAGCGTAGACAGCCAATCAGCTGCCAGATTCAATCTGTCAATCAAACACAGCAGCCAATCAGAGAGCTGGCCATTGATCAGCAGGCCCTTTATGACATCACAGACAGACCCACGGAACTCTCTGTGCTTGTCTGCTGGCTGGCTGTCAGTTGGGTGGGTGGGCGGCAGAGGGGGAGGTTGTACGTCTCGTTTCTCCTGAAAATTGCGGTTTTTCGGCGTTTCCGGTAAAAATCGGGGTCCGACGCGCAAAAGTGGGGTATCCTAGAAATCGCCTTTTAAAGACGCACCTTTCTGGCCCCACAAAAATGGGCATTTCAAATTAGAAACAAGTCAAATGAACAAAATAGTGTGAATAAGTAAGTATTTCAGGGGTGAGTTAGCAGGTTATTGGGGTAGTAAGTCCTGATATTTTTGGAGGTTGCAGTGGCCACTACGCCATTCAAAATAGGCAGTTTTTAGCATATGCAGTTAGGCCCCGTAGGACAATTTTAGCTAAAATGTGCTCCAAACACTCAAACCGGCTTGTATCTTGCAATCGAAAATATGGGAAACATGACTTACAGATGGCGCAGGCCTTATGCTTGCTGGCGAATCGCCAGCAGCATGCTGCTGGCGATCCGCCAGCAACACGGCGCGCCATCTGACTGAGACGCGCGTGCGTCCCCCACGCACGCGCGTCTCAGTATCCGGGCGGCCGGCCGGCGAGGCGGACGCAATACTGTCCGCCTCCCGCTCGAGGGCTGCTGGGGGGACCCGAGGAGGCTGTGGGGGGGTGCGGGCGCCCGGTGTGGGCACCGGGCGACCGAGGGCAGCACCGTCGGAAGGGGACGCGCGCGCACCTCGTGCGCGCGCGTCCCCTTCCGACACACAGATGGCGCGGGAGCAGGGAATGGCGATGGCGACGCCATCGCCATCCCCTGCAAAGATGAGCCCGGCCCCATCTGTAGGGGCAGATTTATTAATCTTGGAGAAGAGATAAACTGGAGATAAAGCGGAGAAAAGGTAAAAGGAGATAAAGCACAGCCAATCAGCTGTGTTTGAAAAAGACAGTTGGGAGTTGATTGGCTGTGCTTTATCTCCTTTTCCCTTTTCTCCGCTTTATCTCCAGTTTATCTCTTCTCCAAGCTTAATAAATCTGCCCCTTAGACATCAAATGATACACTGTATGCCATGTTTCCAAATTGTTATGCACAGTGGTTACAGCATGAAGCGAATGCATGTGAATATACAAAGGTGCATTGCATTAAACAAGTCCAATGAGGGTGAAAAAAATGGCCGGCCTGCCTGCTTTCATCCATCATTTGTTCTAAATGTATAATTAATCAATGAGCTGAGGTGGAGTCTTAGCCAGTGGTACCATGAGGGGTGTGTAATGCACTTTAGCGTAGACAGCCAATCAGCTGCCAGATTCAATCTGTCCATCAAACACAGCAGCCAATCAGAGAGCTGGCCATTGATCAGCAGGCCCTTTATGACATCACAGACAGACCCACGGAACTCTCTGTGCTTGTCTGCTGGCTGGCTGTCAGTTGGGTGGGTGGGCGGCAGAGGGGGAGGATGTACGTCTCGTTTCTCCTGAAAATTGCGGTTTTTCGGCGTTTCCGGTAAAAATCGCGGTCCGACGCGCAAAAGTGGGGTATCCTAGAAATCGCCTTTTAAAGACGCACCTTTCTGGCCCCACAAAAATGGGCATTTCAAATTAGAAACAAGTCAAATGAACAAAATAGTGTGAATAAGTAAGTATTTCAGGGGTGAGTTAGCAGGTTATTGGGGTAGTAAGTCCTGATATTTTTGGAGGTTGCAGTGGCCACTACGCCATTCAAAATAGGCAGGCTTTAGCATATGCAGTTAGGCCCCGTAGGACAATTTTAGCTAAAATGTGCTCCAAACACTCAAACCGGCTTGTATCTTGCAATCGAAAATATGGGAAACATGACTTAGACATCAAATGATACACTGTATGCCATGTTTCCAAATTGTTATGCACAGTGGTTACAGCATGAAGCGAATGCATGTGAATATATACAAAGGTGCATTGCATTAAACAAGTCCAATGAGGGTGAAAAAAATGGCCGGCCTGCCTGCTTTCATCCATCATTTGTTCTAAATGTATAATTAATCAATGAGCTGAGGTGGAGTCTTAGCCAGTGGTACCATGAGGGGTGTGTAATGCACTTTAGCGTAGACAGCCAATCAGCTGCCAGATTCAATCTGTCAATCAAAATCAGCAGCCAATCAGAGAGCTGGCCATTGATCAGCAGGCCCTTTATGACATCACAGACAGACCCACGGAACTCTCTGTGCTTGTCTGCTGGCTGGCTGTCAGTTGGGTGGGCGGGCGGCAGAGGGGGAGGATGTACGTCTCGTTTCTCCTGAAAATTGCGGTTTTTCGGCGTTTCCGGTAAAAATCGCGGTCCGACGCGCAAAAGTGGGGTATCCTAGAAATCGCCTTTTAAAGACGCACCTTTCTGGCCCCACAAAAATGGGCATTTCAAATTAGAAACAAGTCAAATGAACAAAATAGTGTGAATAAGTAAGTATTTCAGGGGTGAGTTAGCAGGTTATTGGGGTAGTAAGTCCTGATATTTTTGGAGGTTGCAGTGGCCACTACGCCATTCAAAATAGGCAGTTTTTAGCATATGCAGTTAGGCCCCGTAGGACAATTTTAGCTAAAATGTGCTCCAAACACTCAAACCGGCTTGTATCTTGCAATCGAAAATATGGAAAACATGACTTAGACATCAAATGATACACTGTATGCCATGTTTCCAAATTGTTATGCACAGTGGTTACAGCATGAAGCGAATGCATGTGAATATACAAAGGTGCATTGCATTAAACAAGTCCAATGAGGGTGAAAAAAATGTCCGGCCTGCCTGCTTTCATCCATCATTTGTTCTAAATTTATAATTAATCAATGAGCTGAGGTGGAGTCTTAGCCAGTGGTACCATCAGGGGTGTGTAATGCACTTTAGGGTAGACAGCCAATCAGCTGCCAGATTCAATCTGTCCATCAAACACAGCAGCCAATCAGAGAGCTGGCCATTGATCAGCAGGCCCTTTATGACATCACAGACAGACCCACGGAACTCTCTGTGCTTGTCTGCTGGCTGTCAGTTGGGTGGGTGGGCGGCAGAGGGGGAGGATGTACGTCTCGTTTCTCCTGAAAATTGCGGTTTTTCAGCGTTTCCGGTAAAAATCGCGGTCCGACGCGCAAAAGTGGGGTATCGTAGAAATCGCCTTTTAAAGACGCACCTTTCTGGCCCCACAAAAATGGGCATTTCAAATTAGAAACAAGTCAAATGAACAAAATAGTGTGAATAAGTAAGTATTTCAGGGGTGAGTTAGCAGGTTATTGGGGTAGTAAGTCCTGATATTTTTGGAGGTTGCAGTGGCCACTACGCCATTCAAAATAGGCAGGCTTTAGCATATGCAGTTAGGCCCCGTAGGACAATTTTAGCTAAAATGTGCTCCAAACACTCAAACCGGCTTGTATCTTGCAATCGAAAATATGGGAAACATGACTTAGACATCAAATGATACACTGTATGCCATGTTTCCAAATTGTTATGCACAGTGGTTACAGCATGAAACAAATGCATGTGAATATATACAAAGGTGCATTGCATTAAACAAGTCCAATGAGGGTGAAAAAAATGGCCGGCCTGCCTGCTTTCATCCATCATTTGTTCTAAATGTATAATTAATCAATGAGCTGAGGTGGAGTCTTAGCCAGTGGTACCATGAGGGGTGTGTAATGCACTTTAGCGTAGACAGCCAATCAGCTGTCAGATTCAATCTGTCAATCAAACACAGCAGCCAATCAGAGAGCTGGCCATTGATCAGCAGGCCCTTTATGACATCACAGACAGACCCACGGAACTCTCTGTGCTTGTCTGCTGGCTGGCTGTCAGTTGGGTGGGTGGTCGGCAGAGGGGGAGGATGTACGTCTCGTTTCTCCTGAAAATTGCGGTTTTTCGGCGTTTCCGGTAAAAATCGCGGTCCGACGCGCAAAAGTGGGGTATCCTAGAAATCGCCTTTTAAAGACGCACCTTTCTGGCCCCACAAAAATGGGCATTTCAAATTAGAAACAAGTCAAATGAACAAAATAGTGTGAATAAGTAAGTATTTCAGGGGTGAGTTAGCAGGTTATTGGGGTAGTAAGTCCTGATATTTTTGGAGGTTGCAGTGGCCACTACGCCATTCAAAATAGGCAGTTTTTAGCATATGCAGTTAGGCCCCGTAGGACAATTTTAGCTAAAATGTGCTCCAAACACTCAAACCGGCTTGTATCTTGCAATCGAAAATATGGGAAACATGACTTAGACATCAAATGATACACTGTATGCCATGTTTCCAAATTGTTATGCACAGTGGTTACAGCATGAAGCGAATGCATGTGAATATACAAAGGTGCATTGCATTAAACAAGTCCAATGAGGGTGAAAAAAAATGGCCGGCCTGCCTGCTTTCATCCATCATTTGTTCTAAATGTATAATTAATCAATGAGCTGAGGTGGAGTCTTAGCCAGTGGTACCATGAGGGGTGTGTAATGCACTTTAGCGTAGACAGCCAATCAGCTGCCACATTCAATCTGTCAATCAAACACAGCAGCCAATCAGAGAGCTGGCCATTGATCAGCAGGCCCTTTATGACATCACAGACAGACCCACGGAACTCTCTGTGCTTGTCTGCTGGCTGGCTGTCAGTTGGGTGGGTGGGCGGCAGAGGGGGAGGATGTACGTCTCGTTTCTCCTGAAAATTGCGGTTTTTCGGCGTTTCCGGTAAAAATCGCGGTCCGACGCGCAAAAGTGGGGTATCCTAGAAATCGCCTTTTAAAGACGCACCTTTCTGGCCCCACAAAAATGGGCATTTCAAATTAGAAACAAGTCAAATGAACAAAATAGTGTGAATAAGTAAGTATTTCATGGGTGAGTTAGCAGGTTATTGGGGTAGTAAGTCCTGATATTTTTGGAGGTTGCAGTGGCCACTACGCCATTCAAAATAGGCAGGCTTTAGCATATGCAGTTAGGCCCCGTAGGACAATTTTAGCTAAAATGTGCTCCAAACACTCAAACCGGCTTGTATCTTGCAATCGAAAATATGGGAAACATGACTTAGACATCAAATGATACACTGTATGCCATGTTTCCAAATTGTTATGCACAGTGGTTACAGCATGAAGCGAATGCATGTGAATATATACAAAGGTGCATTGCATTAAACAAGTCCAATGAGGGTGAAAAAAATGGCCGGCCTGCCTGCTTTCATCCATCATTTGTTCTAAATGTATAATTAATCAATGAGCTGAGGTGGAGTCTTAGCCAGTGGTACCATGAGGGGTGTGTAATGCACTTTAGCGTAGACAGCCAATCAGCTGCCAGATTCAATCTGTCAATTAAAATCAGCAGCCAATCAGAGAGCTGGCCATTGATCAGCAGGCCCTTTATGACATCACAGACAGACCCACGGAACTCTCTGTGCTTGTCTGCTGGCTGGCTGTCAGTTGGGTGGGCGGGCGGCAGAGGGGGAGGATGTACGTCTCGTTTCTCCTGAAAATTGCGGTTTTTCGGCGTTTCCGGTAAAAATCGCGGTCCGACGCGCAAAAGTGGGGTATCCTAGAAATCGCCTTTTAAAGACGCACCTTTCTGGCCCCACAAAAATGGGCATTTCAAATTAGAAACAAGTCAAATGAACAAAATAGTGTGAATAAGTAAGTATTTCAGGGGTGAGTTAGCAGGTTATTGGGGTAGTAAGTCCTGATATTTTTGGAGGTTGCAGTGGCCACTACGCCATTCAAAATAGGCAGTTTTTAGCATATGCAGTTAGGCCCCGTAGGACAATTTTAGCTAAAATGTGCTCCAAACACTCAAACCGGCTTGTATCTTGCAATCGAAAATATGGAAAACATGACTTAGACATCAAATGATACACTGTATGCCATGTTTCCAAATTGTTATGCACAGTGGTTACAGCATGAAGCGAATGCATGTGAATATACAAAGGTGCATTGCATTAAACAAGTCCAATGAGGGTGAAAAAAATGGCCGGCCTGCCTGCTTTCATCCATCATTTGTTCTAAACTTATAATTAATCAATGAGCTGAGGTGGAGTCTTAGCCAGTGGTACCATCAGGGGTGTGTAATGCACTTTAGGGTAGACAGCCAATCAGCTGCCAGATTCAATCTGTCCATCAAACACAGCAGCCAATCAGAGAGCTGGCCATTGATCAGCAGGCCCTTTATGACATCACAGACAGACCCACGGAACTCTCTGTGCTTGTCTGCTGGCTGTCAGTTGGGTGGGTGGGCGGCAGAGGGGGAGGATGTACGTCTCGTTTCTCCTGAAAATTGCGGTTTTTCGGCGTTTCCGGTAAAAATCGCGGTCCGACGCGCAAAAGTGGGGTATCGTAGAAATCGCCTTTTAAAGACGCACCTTTCTGGCCCCACAAAAATGGGCATTTCAAATTAGAAACAAGTCAAATGAACAAAATAGTGTGAATAAGTAAGTATTTCAGGGGTAAGTTAGCAGGTTATTGGGGTAGTAAGTCCTGATATTTTTGGAGGTTGCAGTGGCCACTACGCCATTCAAAATAGGCAGGCTTTAGCATATGCAGTTAGGCCCCGTAGGACAATTTTAGCTAAAATGTGCTCCAAACACTCAAACCGGCTTGTATCTTGCAATCGAAAATATGGGAAACATGACTTAGACATCAAATGATACACTGTATGCCATGTTTCCAAATTGTTATGCACAGTGGTTACAGCATGAAGCGAATGCATGTGAATATATACAAAGGTGCATTGCATTAAACAAGTCCAATGAGGGTGAAAAAAATGGCCAGCCTGCCTGCTTTCATCCATCATTTATTCTAAATGTATAATTAATCAATGAGCTGAGGTGGAGTCTTAGCCAGTGGTACCATGAGGGGTGTGTAATGCACTTTAGCGTAGACAGCCAATCAGCTGCCAGATTCAATCTGTCAATCAAACACAGCAGCCAATCAGAGAGCTGGCCATTGATCAGCAGGCCCTTTATGACATCACAGACAGACCCACGGAACTCTCTGTGCTTGTCTGCTGGCTGTCAGTTGGGTGGGTGGGCGGCAGAGGGGGAGGATGTACGTCTCGTTTCTCCTGAAAATTGCGGTTTTTCGGCGTTTCCGGTAAAAATCGCGGTCCGACGCGCAAAAGTGGGGTATCCTAGAAATCGCCTTTTAAAGACGCACCTTTCTGGCCCCACAAAAATGGGCATTTCAAATTAGAAACAAGTCAAATGAACAAAATAGTGTGAATAAGTAAGTATTTCAGGGGTGAGTTAGCAGGTTATTGGGGTAGTAAGTCCTGATATTTTTGGAGGTTGCAGTGGCCACTACGCCATTCAAAATAGGCAGTTTTTAGCATATGCAGTTAGGCCCCGTAGGACAATTTTAGCTAAAATGTGCTCCAAACACTCAAACCGGCTTGTATCTTGCAATCGAAAATATGGGAAACATGACTTAGACATCAAATGATACACTGTATGCCATGTTTCCAAATTGTTATGCACAGTGGTTACAGCATGAAGCGAATGCATGTGAATATACAAAGGTGCATTGCATTAAACAAGTCCAATGAGGGTGAAAAAAATGGCCGGCCTGCCTGCTTTCATCCATCATTTGTTCTAAATTTATAATTAATCAATGAGCTGAGGTGGAGTCTTAGCCAGTGGTACCATCAGGGGTGTGTAATGCACTTTAGGGTAGACAGCCAATCAGCTGCCAGATTCAATCTGTCCATCAAACACAGCAGGCAATCAGAGAGCTGGCCATTGATCAGCAGGCCCTTTATGACATCACAGACAGACCCACGGAACTCTCTGTGCTTGTCTGCTGGCTGTCAGTTGGGTGGGTGGGCGGCAGAGGGGGAGGATGTACGTCTCGTTTCTCCTGAAAATTGCGTTTTTTTGGCGTTTCCGGTAAAAATCGCGGTCCGACGCGCAAAAGTGGGGTATCGTAGAAATCGCCTTTTAAAGACGCACCTTTCTGGCCCCACAAAAATGGGCATTTCAAATTAGAAACAAGTCAAATGAACAAAATAGTGTGAATAAGTAAGTATTTCAGGGGTGAGTTAGCAGGTTATTGGGGTAGTAAGTCCTGATATTTTTGGAGGTTGCAGTGGCCACTACGCCATTCAAAATAGGCAGTTTTTAGCATATGCAGTTAGGCCCCGTAGGACAATTTTAGCTAAAATGTGCTCCAAACACTCAAACCGGCTTGTATCTTGCAATCGAAAATATGGAAAACATGACTTAGACATCAAATGATACACTGTATGCCATGTTTCCAAATTGTTATGCACAGTGGTTACAGCATGAAGCGAATGCATGTGAATATACAAAGGTGCATTGCATTAAACAAGTCCAATGAGGGTGAAAAAAATGGCCGGCCTGCCTGCTTTCATCCATCATTTGTTCTAAATGTATAATTAATCAATGAGCTGAGGTGGAGTCTTAGCCAGTGGTACCATGAGGGGTGTGTAATGCACTTTAGCGTAGACAGCCAATCAGCTGCCAGATTCAATCTGTCAATCAAACACAGCAGCCAATCAGAGAGCTGGCCATTGATCAGCAGGCCCTTTATGACATCACAGACAGACCCACGGAACTCTCTGTGCTTGTCTGCTGGCTGGCTGTCAGTTGGGTGGGTGGGCGGCAGAGGGGGAGGATGTACGTCTCGTTTCTCCTGAAAATTGCGGTTTTTCGGCGTTTCCGGTAAAAATCGCGGTCCGACGCGCAAAAGTGGGGTATCCTAGAAATCGCCTTTTAAAGACGCACCTTTCTGGCCCCACAAAAATGGGCATTTCAAATTAGAAACAAGTCAAATGAACAAAATAGTGTGAATAAGTAAGTATTTCAGGGGTGAGTTAGCAGGTTATTGGGGTAGTAAGTCCTGATATTTTTGGAGGTTGCAGTGGCCACTACGCCATTCAAAATAGGCAGGCTTTAGCATATGCAGTTAGGCCCCGTAGGACAATTTTAGCTAAAATGTGCTCCAAACACTCAAACCGGCTTGTATCTTGCAATCGAAAATATGGGAAACATGACTTAGACATCAAATGATACACTGTATGCCATGTTTCCAAATTGTTATGCACAGTGGTTACAGCATGAAGCGAATGCATGTGAATATATACAAAGGTGCATTGCATTAAACAAGTCCAATGAGGGTGAAAAAAATGGCCGGCCTGCCTGCTTTCATCCATCATTTGTTCTAAATGTATAATTAATCAATGAGCTGAGGTGGAGTCTTAGCCAGTGGTACCATGAGGGGTGTGTAATGCACTTTAGCGTAGACAGCCAATCAGCTGCCAGATTCAATCTGTCAATCAAAATCAGCAGCCAATCAGAGAGCTGGCCATTGATCAGCAGGCCCTTTATGACATCACAGACAGACCCACGGAACTCTCTGTGCTTGTCTGCTGGCTGGCTGTCAGTTGGGTGGGCGGGCGGCAGAGGGGGAGGATGTACGTCTCGTTTCTCCTGAAAATTGCGGTTTTTCGGCGTTTCCGGTAAAAATCGCGGTCCGACGCGCAAAAGTGGGGTATCCTAGAAATCGCCTTTTAAAGACGCACCTTTCTGGCCCCACAAAAATGGGCATTTCAAATTAGAAACAAGTCAAATGAACAAAATAGTGTGAATAAGTAAGTATTTCAGGGGTGAGTTAGCAGGTTATTGGGGTAGTAAGTCCTGATATTTTTGGAGGTTGCAGTGGCCACTACGCCATTCAAAATAGGCAGTTTTTAGCATATGCAGTTAGGCCCCGTAGGACAATTTTAGCTAAAATGTGCTCCAAACACTCAAACCGGCTTGTATCTTGCAATCGAAAATATGGAAAACATGACTTAGACATCAAATGATACACTGTATGCCATGTTTCCAAATTGTTATGCACAGTGGTTACAGCATGAAGCGAATGCATGTGAATATACAAAGGTGCATTGCATTAAACAAGTCCAATGAGGGTGAAAAAAATGGCCGGCCTGCCTGCTTTCATCCATCATTTGTTCTAAACTTATAATTAATCAATGAGCTGAGGTGGAGTCTTAGCCAGTGGTACCATCAGGGGTGTGTAATGCACTTTAGGGTAGACAGCCAATCAGCTGCCAGATTCAATCTGTCCATCAAACACAGCAGCCAATCAGAGAGCTGGCCATTGATCAGCAGGCCCTTTATGACATCACAGACAGACCCACGGAACTCTCTGTGCTTGTCTGCTGGCTGTCAGTTGGGTGGGTGGGCGGCAGAGGGGGAGGATGTACGTCTCGTTTCTCCTGAAAATTGCGGTTTTTCGGCGTTTCCGGTAAAAATCGCGGTCCGACGCGCAAAAGTGGGGTATCGTAGAAATCGCCTTTTAAAGACGCACCTTTCTGGCCCCACAAAAATGGGCATTTCAAATTAGAAACAAGTCAAATGAACAAAATAGTGTGAATAAGTAAGTATTTCAGGGGTAAGTTAGCAGGTTATTGGGGTAGTAAGTCCTGATATTTTTGGAGGTTGCAGTGGCCACTACGCCATTCAAAATAGGCAGCCTTTAGCATATGCAGTTAGGCCCCGTAGGACAATTTTAGCTAAAATGTGCTCCAAACACTCAAACCGGCTTGTATCTTGCAATCGAAAATATGGGAAACATGACTTAGACATTAAATGATACACTGTATGCCATGTTTCCAAATTGTTATGCACAGTGGTTACAGCATGAAGCGAATGCATGTGAATATATACAAAGGTGCATTGCATTAAACAAGTCCAATGAGGGTGAAAAAAATGGCCAGCCTGCCTGCTTTCATCCATCATTTATTCTAAATGTATAATTAATCAATGAGCTGAGGTGGAGTCTTAGCCAGTGGTACCATGAGGGGTGTGTAATGCACTTTAGCGTAGACAGCCAATCAGCTGCCAGATTCAATCTGTCAATCAAACACAGCAGCCAATCAGAGAGCTGGCCATTGATCAGCAGGCCCTTTATGACATCACAGACAGACCCACGGAACTCTCTGTGCTTGTCTGCTGGCTGTCAGTTGGGTGGGTGGGCGGCAGAGGGGGAGGATGTACGTCTCGTTTCTCCTGAAAATTGCGGTTTTTCTGCGTTTCCGGTAAAAATCGCGGTCCGACGCGCAAAAGTGGGGTATCCTAGAAATCGCCTTTTAAAGACGCACCTTTCTGGCCCCACAAAAATGGGCATTTCAAATTAGAAACAAGTCAAATGAACAAAATAGTGTGAATAAGTAAGTATTTCAGGGGTGAGTTAGCAGGTTATTGGGGTAGTAAGTCCTGATATTTTTGGAGGTTGCAGTGGCCACTACGCCATTCAAAATAGGCAGTTTTTAGCATATGCAGTTAGGCCCCGTAGGACAATTTTAGCTAAAATGTGCTCCAAACACTCAAACCGGCTTGTATCTTGCAATCGAAAATATGGGAAACATGACTTAGACATCAAATGATACACTGTATGCCATGTTTCCAAATTGTTATGCACAGTGGTTACAGCATGAAGCGAATGCATGTGAATATACAAAGGTGCATTGCATTAAACAAGTCCAATGAGGGTGAAAAAAATGGCCGGCCTGCCTGCTTTCATCCATCATTTGTTCTAAATTTATAATTAATCAATGAGCTGAGGTGGAGTCTTAGCCAGTGGTACCATCAGGGGTGTGTAATGCACTTTAGGGTAGACAGCCAATCAGCTGCCAGATTCAATCTGTCCATCAAACACAGCAGGCAATCAGAGAGCTGGCCATTGATCAGCAGGCCCTTTATGACATCACAGACAGACCCACGGAACTCTCTGTGCTTGTCTGCTGGCTGTCAGTTGGGTGGGTGGGCGGCAGAGGGGGAGGATGTACGTTTAGTTTCTCCTGAAAATTGCGGTTTTTTGGCGTTTCCGGTAAAAATCGCGGTCCGACGCGCAAAAGTGGGGTATCGTAGAAATCGCCTTTTAAAGACGCACCTTTCTGGCCCCACAAAAATGGGCATTTCAAATTAGAAACAAGTCAAATGAACAAAATAGTGTGAATAAGTAAGTATTTCAGGGGTGAGTTAGCAGGTTATTGGGGTAGTAAGTCCTGATATTTTTGGAGGTTGCAGTGGCCACTACGCCATTCAAAATAGGCAGTTTTTAGCATATGCAGTTAGGCCCCGTAGGACAATTTTAGCTAAAATGTGCTCCAAACACTCAAACCGGCTTGTATCTTGCAATCGAAAATATGGAAAACATGACTTAGACATCAAATGATACACTGTATGCCATGTTTCCAAATTGTTATGCACAGTGGTTACAGCATGAAGCGAATGCATGTGAATATACAAAGGTGCATTGCATTAAACAAGTCCAATGAGGGTGAAAAAAATGGCCGGCCTGCCTGCTTTCATCCATCATTTGTTCTAAATGTATAATTAATCAATGAGCTGAGGTGGAGTCTTAGCCAGTGGTACCATGAGGGGTGTGTAATGCACTTTAGCGTAGACAGCCAATCAGCTGCCAGATTCAATCTGTCAATCAAACACAGCAGCCAATCAGAGAGCTGGCCATTGATCAGCAGGCCCTTTATGACATCACAGACAGACCCACGGAACTCTCTGTGCTTGTCTGCTGGCTGTCAGTTGGGTGGGTGGGCGGCAGAGGGGGAGGATGTACGTCTCGTTTCTCCTGAAAATTGCGGTTTTTCTGCGTTTCCGGTAAAAATCGCGTTCCGACGCGCAAAAGTGGGGTATCCTAGAAATCGCCTTTTAAAGACGCACCTTTCTGGCCCCACAAAAATGGGCATTTCAAATTAGAAACAAATCAAATGAACAAAATAGTGTGAATAAGTAAGTATTTCAGGGGTGAGTTAGCAGGTTATTGGGGTAGTAAGTCCTGATATTTTTGGAAGTTGCAGTGGCCACTACGCCATTCAAAATAGGCAGGCTTTAGCATATGCAGTTAGGCCCCGTAGGACAATTTTAGCTAAAATGTGCTCCAAACACTCAAACCGGCTTGTATCTTGCAATCGAAAATATGGGAAACATGACTTAGACATCAAATGATACACTGTATGCCATGTTTCCAAATTGTTATGCACAGTGGTTACAGCATGAAGCGAATGCATGTGAATATATACAAAGGTGCATTGCATTAAACAAGTCCAATGAGGGTGAAAAAAATGGCCGGCCTGCCTGCTTTCATCCATCATTTGTTCTAAATGTATAATTAATCAATGAGCTGAGGTGGAGTCTTAGCCAGTGGTACCATGAGGGGTGTGTAATGCACTTTAGCGTAGACAGCCAATCAGCTGCCAGATTCAATCTGTCAATCAAACACAGCAGCCAATCAGAGAGCTGGCCATTGATCAGCAGGCCCTTTATGACATCACAGACAGACCCACGGAACTCTCTGTGCTTGTCTGCTGGCTGGCTGTCAGTTGGGTGGGTGGGCGGCAGAGGGGGAGGATGTACGTCTCGTTTCTCCTGAAAATTGCGGTTTTTCGGCGTTTCCGGTAAAAATCGCGGTCCGACGCGCAAAAGTGGGGTATCCTAGAAATCGCCTTTTAAAGACGCACCTTTCTGGCCCCACAAAAATGGGCATTTCAAATTAGAAACAAGTCAAATGAACAAAATAGTGTGAATAAGTAAGTATTTCAGGGGTGAGTTAGCAGGTTATTGGGGTAGTAAGTCCTGATATTTTTGGAGGTTGCAGTGGCCACTACGCCATTCAAAATAGGCAGTTTTTAGCATATGCAGTTAGGCCCCGTAGGACAATTTTAGCTAAAATGTGCTCCAAACACTCAAACCGGCTTGTATCTTGCAATCGAAAATATGGGAAACATGACTTAGACATCAAATGATACACTGTATGCCATGTTTCCAAATTGTTATGCACAGTGGTTACAGCATGAAGCGAATGCATGTGAATATACAAAGGTGCATTGCATTAAACAAGTCCAATGAGGGTGAAAAAAATGGCCGGCCTGCCTGCTTTCATCCATCATTTGTTCTAAATTTATAATTAATCAATGAGCTGAGGTGGAGTCTTAGCCAGTGGTACCATCAGGGGTGTGTAATGCACTTTAGGGTAGACAGCCAATCAGCTGCCAGATTCAATCTGTCCATCAAACACAGCAGGCAATCAGAGAGCTGGCCATTGATCAGCAGGCCCTTTATGACATCACAGACAGACCCACGGAACTCTCTGTGCTTGTCTGCTGGCTGTCAGTTGGGTGGGTGGGCGGCAGAGGGGGAGGATGTACGTCTCGTTTCTCCTGAAAATTGCGTTTTTTTGGCGTTTCCGGTAAAAATCGCGGTCCGACGCGCAAAAGTGGGGTATCGTAGAAATCGCCTTTTAAAGACGCACCTTTCTGGCCCCACAAAAATGGGCATTTCAAATTAGAAACAAGTCAAATGAACAAAATAGTGTGAATAAGTAAGTATTTCAGGGGTGAGTTAGCAGGTTATTGGGGTAGTAAGTCCTGATATTTTTGGAGGTTGCAGTGGCCACTACGCCATTCAAAATAGGCAGTTTTTAGCATATGCAGTTAGGCCCCGTAGGACAATTTTAGCTAAAATGTGCTCCAAACACTCAAACCGGCTTGTATCTTGCAATCGAAAATATGGAAAACATGACTTAGACATCAAATGATACACTGTATGCCATGTTTCCAAATTGTTATGCACAGTGGTTACAGCATGAAGCGAATGCATGTGAATATACAAAGGTGCATTGCATTAAACAAGTCCAATGAGGGTGAAAAAAATGGCCGGCCTGCCTGCTTTCATCCATCATTTGTTCTAAATGTATAATTAATCAATGAGCTGAGGTGGAGTCTTAGCCAGTGGTACCATGAGGGGTGTGTAATGCACTTTAGCGTAGACAGCCAATCAGCTGCCAGATTCAATCTGTCAATCAAACACAGCAGCCAATCAGAGAGCTGGCCATTGATCAGCAGGCCCTTTATGACATCACAGACAGACCCACGGAACTCTCTGTGCTTGTCTGCTGGCTGGCTGTCAGTTGGGTGGGTGGGCGGCAGAGGGGGAGGATGTACGTCTCGTTTCTCCTGAAAATTGCGGTTTTTCGGCGTTTCCGGTAAAAATCGCGGTCCGACGCGCAAAAGTGGGGTATCCTAGAAATCGCCTTTTAAAGACGCACCTTTCTGGCCCCACAAAAATGGGCATTTCAAATTAGAAACAAGTCAAATGAACAAAATAGTGTGAATAAGTAAGTATTTCAGGGGTGAGTTAGCAGGTTATTGGGGTAGTAAGTCCTGATATTTTTGGAGGTTGCAGTGGCCACTACGCCATTCAAAATAGGCAGGCTTTAGCATATGCAGTTAGGCCCCGTAGGACAATTTTAGCTAAAATGTGCTCCAAACACTCAAACCGGCTTGTATCTTGCAATCGAAAATATGGGAAACATGACTTAGACATCAAATGATACACTGTATGCCATGTTTCCAAATTGTTATGCACAGTGGTTACAGCATGAAGCGAATGCATGTGAATATATACAAAGGTGCATTGCATTAAACAAGTCCAATGAGGGTGAAAAAAATGGCCGGCCTGCCTGCTTTCATCCATCATTTGTTCTAAATGTATAATTAATCAATGAGCTGAGGTGGAGTCTTAGCCAGTGGTACCATGAGGGGTGTGTAATGCACTTTAGCGTAGACAGCCAATCAGCTGCCAGATTCAATCTGTCAATCAAAATCAGCAGCCAATCAGAGAGCTGGCCATTGATCAGCAGGCCCTTTATGACATCACAGACAGACCCACGGAACTCTCTGTGCTTGTCTGCTGGCTGGCTGTCAGTTGGGTGGGCGGGCGGCAGAGGGGGAGGATGTACGTCTCGTTTCTCCTGAAAATTGCGGTTTTTCGGCGTTTCCGGTAAAAATCGCGGTCCGACGCGCAAAAGTGGGGTATCCTAGAAATCGCCTTTTAAAGACGCACCTTTCTGGCCCCACAAAAATGGGCATTTCAAATTAGAAACAAGTCAAATGAACAAAATAGTGTGAATAAGTAAGTATTTCAGGGGTGAGTTAGCAGGTTATTGGGGTAGTAAGTCCTGATATTTTTGGAGGTTGCAGTGGCCACTACGCCATTCAAAATAGGCAGTTTTTAGCATATGCAGTTAGGCCCCGTAGGACAATTTTAGCTAAAATGTGCTCCAAACACTCAAACCGGCTTGTATCTTGCAATCGAAAATATGGAAAACATGACTTAGACATCAAATGATACACTGTATGCCATGTTTCCAAATTGTTATGCACAGTGGTTACAGCATGAAGCGAATGCATGTGAATATACAAAGGTGCATTGCATTAAACAAGTCCAATGAGGGTGAAAAAAATGGCCGGCCTGCCTGCTTTCATCCATCATTTGTTCTAAACTTATAATTAATCAATGAGCTGAGGTGGAGTCTTAGCCAGTGGTACCATCAGGGGTGTGTAATGCACTTTAGGGTAGACAGCCAATCAGCTGCCAGATTCAATCTGTCCATCAAACACAGCAGCCAATCAGAGAGCTGGCCATTGATCAGCAGGCCCTTTATGACATCACAGACAGACCCACGGAACTCTCTGTGCTTGTCTGCTGGCTGTCAGTTGGGTGGGTGGGCGGCAGAGGGGGAGGATGTACGTCTCGTTTCTCCTGAAAATTGCGGTTTTTCGGCGTTTCCGGTAAAAATCGCGGTCCGACGCGCAAAAGTGGGGTATCGTAGAAATCGCCTTTTAAAGACGCACCTTTCTGGCCCCACAAAAATGGGCATTTCAAATTAGAAACAAGTCAAATGAACAAAATAGTGTGAATAAGTAAGTATTTCAGGGGTAAGTTAGCAGGTTATTGGGGTAGTAAGTCCTGATATTTTTGGAGGTTGCAGTGGCCACTACGCCATTCAAAATAGGCAGCCTTTAGCATATGCAGTTAGGCCCCGTAGGACAATTTTAGCTAAAATGTGCTCCAAACACTCAAACCGGCTTGTATCTTGCAATCGAAAATATGGGAAACATGACTTAGACATCAAATGATACACTGTATGCCATGTTTCCAAATTGTTATGCACAGTGGTTACAGCATGAAGCGAATGCATGTGAATATATACAAAGGTGCATTGCATTAAACAAGTCCAATGAGGGTGAAAAAAATGGCCAGCCTGCCTGCTTTCATCCATCATTTATTCTAAATGTATAATTAATCAATGAGCTGAGGTGGAGTCTTAGCCAGTGGTACCATGAGGGGTGTGTAATGCACTTTAGCGTAGACAGCCAATCAGCTGCCAGATTCAATCTGTCAATCAAACACAGCAGCCAATCAGAGAGCTGGCCATTGATCAGCAGGCCCTTTATGACATCACAGACAGACCCACGGAACTCTCTGTGCTTGTCTGCTGGCTGTCAGTTGGGTGGGTGGGCGGCAGAGGGGGAGGATGTACGTCTCGTTTCTCCTGAAAATTGCGGTTTTTCTGCGTTTCCGGTAAAAATCGCGGTCCGACGCGCAAAAGTGGGGTATCCTAGAAATCGCCTTTTAAAGACGCACCTTTCTGGCCCCACAAAAATGGGCATTTCAAATTAGAAACAAGTCAAATGAACAAAATAGTGTGAATAAGTAAGTATTTCAGGGGTGAGTTAGCAGGTTATTGGGGTAGTAAGTCCTGATATTTTTGGAGGTTGCAGTGGCCACTACGCCATTCAAAATAGGCAGTTTTTAGCATATGCAGTTAGGCCCCGTAGGACAATTTTAGCTAAAATGTGCTCCAAACACTCAAACCGGCTTGTATCTTGCAATCGAAAATATGGGAAACATGACTTAGACATCAAATGATACACTGTATGCCATGTTTCCAAATTGTTATGCACAGTGGTTACAGCATGAAGCGAATGCATGTGAATATACAAAGGTGCATTGCATTAAACAAGTCCAATGAGGGTGAAAAAAATGGCCGGCCTGCCTGCTTTCATCCATCATTTGTTCTAAATTTATAATTAATCAATGAGCTGAGGTGGAGTCTTAGCCAGTGGTACCATCAGGGGTGTGTAATGCACTTTAGGGTAGACAGCCAATCAGCTGCCAGATTCAATCTGTCCATCAAACACAGCAGGCAATCAGAGAGCTGGCCATTGATCAGCAGGCCCTTTATGACATCACAGACAGACCCACGGAACTCTCTGTGCTTGTCTGCTGGCTGTCAGTTGGGTGGGTGGGCGGCAGAGGGGGAGGATGTACGTTTAGTTTCTCCTGAAAATTGCGGTTTTTTGGCGTTTCCGGTAAAAATCGCGGTCCGACGCGCAAAAGTGGGGTATCGTAGAAATCGCCTTTTAAAGACGCACCTTTCTGGCCCCACAAAAATGGGCATTTCAAATTAGAAACAAGTCAAATGAACAAAATAGTGTGAATAAGTAAGTATTTCAGGGGTGAGTTAGCAGGTTATTGGGGTAGTAAGTCCTGATATTTTTGGAGGTTGCAGTGGCCACTACGCCATTCAAAATAGGCAGTTTTTAGCATATGCAGTTAGGCCCCGTAGGACAATTTTAGCTAAAATGTGCTCCAAACACTCAAACCGGCTTGTATCTTGCAATCGAAAATATGGAAAACATGACTTAGACATCAAATGATACACTGTATGCCATGTTTCCAAATTGTTATGCACAGTGGTTACAGCATGAAGCGAATGCATGTGAATATACAAAGGTGCATTGCATTAAACAAGTCCAATGAGGGTGAAAAAAATGGCCGGCCTGCCTGCTTTCATCCATCATTTGTTCTAAATGTATAATTAATCAATGAGCTGAGGTGGAGTCTTAGCCAGTGGTACCATGAGGGGTGTGTAATGCACTTTAGCGTAGACAGCCAATCAGCTGCCAGATTCAATCTGTCAATCAAACACAGCAGCCAATCAGAGAGCTGGCCATTGATCAGCAGGCCCTTTATGACATCACAGACAGACCCACGGAACTCTCTGTGCTTGTCTGCTGGCTGTCAGTTGGGTGGGTGGGCGGCAGAGGGGGAGGATGTACGTCTCGTTTCTCCTGAAAATTGCGGTTTTTCTGCGTTTCCGGTAAAAATCGCGTTCCGACGCGCAAAAGTGGGGTATCCTAGAAATCGCCTTTTAAAGACGCACCTTTCTGGCCCCACAAAAATGGGCATTTCAAATTAGAAACAAATCAAATGAACAAAATAGTGTGAATAAGTAAGTATTTCAGGGGTGAGTTAGCAGGTTATTGGGGTAGTAAGTCCTGATATTTTTGGAAGTTGCAGTGGCCACTACGCCATTCAAAATAGGCAGGCTTTAGCATATGCAGTTAGGCCCCGTAGGACAATTTTAGCTAAAATGTGCTCCAAACACTCAAACCGGCTTGTATCTTGCAATCGAAAATATGGGAAACATGACTTAGACATCAAATGATACACTGTATGCCATGTTTCCAAATTGTTATGCACAGTGGTTACAGCATGAAGCGAATGCATGTGAATATATACAAAGGTGCATTGCATTAAACAAGTCCAATGAGGGTGAAAAAAATGGCCGGCCTGCCTGCTTTCATCCATCATTTGTTCTAAATGTATAATTAATCAATGAGCTGAGGTGGAGTCTTAGCCAGTGGTACCATGAGGGGTGTGTAATGCACTTTAGCGTAGACAGCCAATCAGCTGCCAGATTCAATCTGTCAATCAAACACAGCAGCCAATCAGAGAGCTGGCCATTGATCAGCAGGCCCTTTATGACATCACAGACAGACCCACGGAACTCTCTGTGCTTGTCTGCTGGCTGGCTGTCAGTTGGGTGGGTGGGCGGCAGAGGGGGAGGATGTACGTCTCGTTTCTCCTGAAAATTGCGGTTTTTCGGCGTTTCCGGTAAAAATCGCGGTCCGACGCGCAAAAGTGGGGTATCCTAGAAATCGCCTTTTAAAGACGCACCTTTCTGGCCCCACAAAAATGGGCATTTCAAATTAGAAACAAGTCAAATGAACAAAATAGTGTGAATAAGTAAGTATTTCAGGGGTGAGTTAGCAGGTTATTGGGGTAGTAAGTCCTGATATTTTTGGAGGTTGCAGTGGCCACTACGCCATTCAAAATAGGCAGTTTTTAGCATATGCAGTTAGGCCCCGTAGGACAATTTTAGCTAAAATGTGCTCCAAACACTCAAACCGGCTTGTATCTTGCAATCGAAAATATGGGAAACATGACTTAGACATCAAATGATACACTGTATGCCATGTTTCCAAATTGTTATGCACAGTGGTTACAGCATGAAGCGAATGCATGTGAATATACAAAGGTGCATTGCATTAAACAAGTCCAATGAGGGTGAAAAAAATGGCCGGCCTGCCTGCTTTCATCCATCATTTGTTCTAAATTTATAATTAATCAATGAGCTGAGGTGGAGTCTTAGCCAGTGGAACCATCAGGGGTGTGTAATGCACTTTAGGGTAGACAGCCAATCAGCTGCCAGATTCAATCTGTCCATCAAACACAGCAGCCAATCAGAGAGCTGGCCATTGATCAGCAGGCCCTTTATGACATCACAGACAGACCCACGGAACTCTCTGTGCTTGTCTGCTGGCTGTCAGTTGGGTGGGTGGGCCGCAGAGGGGGAGGATGTACGTCTCGTTTCTCCTGAAAATTTCGGTTTTTCGGCGTTTCCGGTAAAAATCGCGGTCCGACGCGCAAAAGTGGGGTATCGTAGAAATCGCCTTTTAAAGATGCACCTTTCTGGCCCCACAAAAATGGGCATTTCAAATTAGAAACAAGTCAAATGAACAAAATAGTGTGAATAAGTAAGTATTTCAGGGGTGAGTTAGCAGGTTATTGGGGTAGTAAGTCCTGATATTTTTGGAGGTTGCAGTGGCCACCACGCCATTCAAAATAGGCAGGCTTTAGCATATGCAGTTAGGCCCCGTAGGACAATTTTAGCTAAAATGTGCTCCAAACACTCAAACCGGCTTGTATCTTGCAATCGAAAATATGGGAAACATGACTTAGACATCAAATGATACACTGTATGCCATGTTTCCAAATTGTTATGCACAGTGGTTACAGCATGAAGCGAATGCATGTGAATATATACAAAGGTGCATTGCATTAAACAAGTCCAATGAGGGTGAAAAAAATGGCCGGCCTGCCTGCTTTCATCCATCATTTGTTCTAAATGTATAATTAATCAATGAGCTGAGGTGGAGTCTTAGCCAGTGGTACCATGAGGGGTGTGTAATGCACTTTAGCGTAGACAGCCAATCAGCTGCCAGATTCAATCTGTCAATCAAACACAGCAGCCAATCAGAGAGCTGGCCATTGATCAGCAGGCCCTTTATGACATCACAGACAGACCCACGGAACTCTCTGTGCTTGTCTGCTGGCTGGCTGTCAGTTGGGTGGGTGGGCGGCAGAGGGGGAGGATGTACGTCTCGTTTCTCCTGAAAATTGCGGTTTTTCGGCGTTTCCGGTAAAAATCGCGGTCCGACGCGCAAAAGTGGGGTATCCTAGAAATCGCCTTTTAAAGACGCACCTTTCTGGCCCCACAAAAATGGGCATTTCAAATTAGAAACAAATCAAATGAACAAAATAGTGTGAATAAGTAAGTATTTCAGGGGTGAGTTAGCAGGTTATTGGGGTAGTAAGTCCTGATATTTTTGGAAGTTGCAGTGGCCACTACGCCATTCAAAATAGGCAGTTTTTAGCATATGCAGTTAGGCCCCGTAGGACAATTTTAGCTAAAATGTGCTCCAAACACTCAAACCGGCTTGTATCTTGCAATCGAAAATATGGGAAACATGACTTAGACATCAAATGATACACTGTATGCCATGTTTCCAAATTGTTATGCACAGTGGTTACAGCATGAAGCGAATGCATGTGAATATACAAAGGTGCATTGCATTAAACAAGTCCAATGAGGGTGAAAAAAATGGCCGGCCTGCCTGCTTTCATCCATCATTTGTTCTAAATTTATAATTAATCAATGAGCTGAGGTGGAGTCTTAGCCAGTGGAACCATCAGGGGTGTGTAATGCACTTTAGGGTAGACAGCCAATCAGCTGCCAGATTCAATCTGTCCATCAAACACAGCAGCCAATCAGAGAGCTGGCCATTGATCAGCAGGCCCTTTATGACATCACAGACAGACCCACGGAACTCTCTGTGCTTGTCTGCTGGCTGTCAGTTGGGTGGGTGGGCCGCAGAGGGGAAGGATGTACGTCTCGTTTCTCCTGAAAATTTCGGTTTTTCGGCGTTTCCGGTAAAAATCGCGGTCCGACGCGCAAAAGTGGGGTATCGTAGAAATCGCCTTTTAAAGATGCACCTTTCTGGCCCCACAAAAATGGGCATTTCAAATTAGAAACAAGTCAAATGAACAAAATAGTGTGAATAAGTAAGTATTTCAGGGGTGAGTTAGCAGGTTATTGGGGTAGTAAGTCCTGATATTTTTGGAGGTTGCAGTGGCCACTACGCCATTCAAAATAGGCAGGCTTTAGCATATGCAGTTAGGCCCCGTAGGACAATTTTAGCTAAAATGTGCTCCAAACACTCAAACCGGCTTGTATCTTGCAATCGAAAATATGGGAAACATGACTTAGACATCAAATGATACACTGTATGCCATGTTTCCAAATTGTTATGCACAGTGGTTACAGCATGAAGCGAATGCATGTGAATATATACAAAGGTGCATTGCATTAAACAAGTCCAATGAGGGTGAAAAAAATGGCCGGCCTGCCTGCTTTCATCCATCATTTGTTCTAAATGTATAATTAATCAATGAGCTGAGGTGGAGTCTTAGCCAGTGGTACCATGAGGGGTGTGTAATGCACTTTAGCGTAGACAGCCAATCAGCTGCCAGATTCAATCTGTCAATCAAACACAGCAGCCAATCAGAGAGCTGGCCATTGATCAGCAGGCCCTTTATGACATCACAGACAGACCCACGGAACTCTCTATGCTTGTCTGCTGGCTGGCTGTCAGTTGGGTGGGTGGGCGGCAGAGGGGGAGGATGTACGTCTCGTTTCTCCTGAAAATTGCGGTTTTTCGGCGTTTCCGGTAAAAATCGCGGTCCGACGCGCAAAAGTGGGGTATCCTAGAAATCGCCTTTTAAAGACGCACCTTTCTGGCCCCACAAAAATGGGCATTTCAAATTAGAAACAAATCAAATGAACAAAATAGTGTGAATAAGTAAGTATTTCAGGGGTGAGTTAGCAGGTTATTGGGGTAGTAAGTCCTGATATTTTTGGAAGTTGCAGTGGCCACTACGCCATTAAAAATAGGCAGTTTTTAGCATATGCAGTTAGGCCCCGTAGGACAATTTTAGCTAAAATGTGCTCCAAACACTCAAACCGGCTTGTATCTTGCAATCGAAAATATGGGAAACATGACTTAGACATCAAATGATACACTGTATGCCATGTTTCCAAATTGTTATGCACAGTGGTTACAGCATGAAGCGAATGCATGTGAATATACAAAGGTGCATTGCATTAAACAAGTCCAATGAGGGTGAAAAAAAATGGCCGGCCTGCCTGCTTTCATCCATCATTTGTTCTAAATGTATAATTAATCAATGAGCTGAGGTGGAGTCTTAGCCAGTGGTACCATGAGGGGTGTGTAATGCACTTTAGCGTAGACAGCCAATCAGCTGCCAGATTCAATCTGTCAATCAAACACAGCAGCCAATCAGAGAGCTGGCCATTGATCAGCAGGCCCTTTATGACATCACAGACAGACCCACGGAACTCTCTGTGCTTGTCTGCTGGCTGGCTGTCAGTTGGGTGGGTGGGCGGCAGAGGGGGAGGATGTACGTCTCGTTTCTCCTGAAAATTGCGGTTTTTCGGCGTTTCCCGGTAAAAATCGCGGTCCGACGCGCAAAAGTGGGGTATCCTAGAAATCGCCTTTTAAAGACGCACCTTTCTGGCCCCACAAAAATGGGCATTTCAAATTAGAAACAAGTCAAATGAACAAAATAGTGTGAATAAGTAAGTATTTCAGGGGTGAGTTAGCAGGTTATTGGGGTAGTAAGTCCTGATATTTTTGGAGGTTGCAGTGGCCACTACGCCATTCAAATTAGGCAGTTTTTAGCATATGCAGTTAGGCCCCGTAGGACAATTTTAGCTAAAATGTGCTCCAAACACTCAAACCGGCTTGTATCTTGCAATCGAAAATATGGGAAACATGACTTAGACATCAAATGATACACTGTATGCCATGTTTCCAAATTGTTATGCACAGTGGTTACAGCATGAAGCGAATGCATGTGAATATACAAAGGTGCATTGCATTAAACAAGTCCAATGAGGGTGAAAAAAATGGCCGGCCTGCCTGCTTTCATCCATCATTTGTTCTAAATTTATAATTAATCAATGAGCTGAGGTGGAGTCTTAGCCAGTGGTACCATCAGGGGTGTGTAATGCACTTTAGGGTAGACAGCCAATCAGCTGCCAGATTCAATCTGTCCATCAAACACAGCAGCCAATCAGAGAGCTGGCCATTGATCAGCAGGCCCTTTATGACATCACAGACAGACCCACGGAACTCTCTGTGCTTGTCTGCTGGCTGTCAGTTGGGTGGGTGGGCGGCAGAGGGGGAGGATGTACGTCTCGTTTCTCCTGAAAATTGCGGTTTTTCTGCGTTTCCGGTAAAAATCGCGTTCCGACGCGCAAAAGTGGGGTATCCTAGAAATCGCCTTTTAAAGACGCACCTTTCTGGCCCCACAAAAATGGGCATTTCAAATTAGAAACAAATCAAATGAACAAAATAGTGTGAATAAGTAAGTATTTCAGGGGTGAGTTAGCAGGTTATTGGGGTAGTAAGTCCTGATATTTTTGGAAGTTGCAGTGGCCACTACGCCATTCAAAATAGGCAGGCTTTAGCATATGCAGTTAGGCCCCGTAGGACAATTTTAGCTAAAATGTGCTCCAAACACTCAAACCGGCTTGTATCTTGCAATCGAAAATATGGGAAACATGACTTAGACATCAAATGATACACTGTATGCCATGTTTCCAAATTGTTATGCACAGTGGTTACAGCATGAAGCGAATGCATGTGAATATATACAAAGGTGCATTGCATTAAACAAGTCCAATGAGGGTGAAAAAAATGGCCGGCCTGCCTGCTTTCATCCATCATTTGTTCTAAATGTATAATTAATCAATGAGCTGAGGTGGAGTCTTAGCCAGTGGTACCATGAGGGGTGTGTAATGCACTTTAGCGTAGACAGCCAATCAGCTGCCAGATTCAATCTGTCAATCAAACACAGCAGCCAATCAGAGAGCTGGCCATTGATCAGCAGGCCCTTTATGACATCACAGACAGACCCACGGAACTCTCTGTGCTTGTCTGCTGGCTGGCTGTCAGTTGGGTGGGTGGGCGGCAGAGGGGGAGGATGTACGTCTCGTTTCTCCTGAAAATTGCGGTTTTTCGGCGTTTCCGGTAAAAATCGCGGTCCGACGCGCAAAAGTGGGGTATCCTAGAAATCGCCTTTAAAGACGCACCTTTCTGGCCCCACAAAAATGGGCATTTCAAATTAGAAACAAATCAAATGAACAAAATAGTGTGAATAAGTAAGTATTTCAGGGGTGAGTTAGCAGGTTATTGGGGTAGTAAGTCCTGATATTTTTGGAAGTTGCAGTGGCCACTACGCCATTCAAAATAGGCAGTTTTTAGCATATGCAGTTAGGCCCCGTAGGACAATTTTAGCTAAAATGTGCTCCAAACACTCAAACCGGCTTGTATCTTGCAATCGAAAATATGGGAAACATGACTTAGACATCAAATGATACACTGTATGCCATGTTTCCAAATTGTTATGCACAGTGGTTACAGCATGAAGCGAATGCATGTGAATATACAAAGGTGCATTGCATTAAACAAGTCCAATGAGGGTGAAAAAAATGGCCGGCCTGCCTGCTTTCATCCATCATTTGTTCTAAATGTATAATTAATCAATGAGCTGAGGTGGAGTCTTAGCCAGTGGTACCATGAGGGGTGTGTAATGCACTTTAGCGTAGACAGCCAATCAGCTGCCAGATTCAGTCTGTCAATCAAACACAGCAGCCAATCAGAGAGCTGGCCATTGATCAGCAGGCCCTTTATGACATCACAGACAGACCCACGGAACTCTCTGTGCTTGTCTGCTGGCTGGCTGTCAGTTGGGTGGGTGGGCGGCAGAGGGGGAGGATGTACGTCTCGTTTCTCCTGAAAATTGCGGTCTTTCGGCGTTTCCGGTAAAAATCGTGGTCCGACGCGCAAAAGTGGGGTATCCTAGAAATCGCCTTTTAAAGACGCACCTTTCTGGCCCCACAAAAATGGGCATTTCAAATTAGAAACAAGTCAAATGAACAAAATAGTGTGAATAAGTAAGTATTTCAGGGGTGAGTTAGCAGGTTATTGGGGTAGTAAGTCCTGATATTTTTGGAGGTTGCAGTGGCCACTACGCCATTCAAAATAGGCAGTTTTTAGCATATGCAGTTAGGCCCCGTAGGACAATTTTAGCTAAAATGTGCTCCAAACACTCAAACCGGCTTGTATCTTGCAATCGAAAATATGGGAAACATGACTTAGACATCAAATGATACACTGTATGCCATGTTTCCAAATTGTTATGCACAGTGGTTACAGCATGAAGCGAATGCATGTGAATATACAAAGGTGCATTGCATTAAACAAGTCCAATGAGGGTGAAAAAAATGGCCGGCCTGCCTGCTTTCATCCATCATTTGTTCTAAATTTATAATTAATCAATCAGCTGAGGTGGAGTCTTAGCCAGTGGTACCATCAGGGGTGTGTAATGCACTTTAGGGTAGACAGCCAATCAGCTGCCAGATTCAATCTGTCCATCAAACACAGCAGCTAATCAGAGAGCTGGCCATTGATCAGCAGGCCCTTTATGACATCACAGACAGACCCACGGAACTCTCTGTGCTTGTCTGCTGGCTGTCAGTTGGGTGGGTGGGCGGCAGAGGGGGAGGATGTACGTCTCGTTTCTCCTGAAAATTGCGGTTTTTCGGCGTTTCCGGTAAAAATCGCGTTCCGACGCGCAAAAGTGGGGTATCCTAGAAATCGCCTTTTAAAGACGCACCTTTCTGGCACCACAAAAATGGGCATTTCAAATTAGAAACAAATCAAATGAACAAAATAGTGTGAATAAGTAAGTATTTCAGGGGTGAGTTAGCAGGTTATTGGGGTAGTAAGTCCTGATATTTTTGGAAGTTGCAGTGGCCACTACGCCATTCAAAATAGGCAGTTTTTAGCATATGCAGTTAGGCCCCGTAGGACAATTTTAGCTAAAATGTGCTCCAAACACTCAAACCGGCTTGTATCTTGCAATCGAAAATATGGGAAACATGACTTAGACATCAAATGATACACTGTATGCCAAGTTTCCAAATTGTTATGCACAGTGGTTACAGCATGAAGCGAATGCATGTGAATATACAAAGGTGCATTGCATTAAACAAGTCCAATGAGGGTGAAAAAAATGGCCAGCCTGCCTGCTTTCATCCATCATTTATTCTAAATGTATAATTAATCAATGAGCTGAGGTGGAGTCTTAGCCAGTGGTACCATGAGGGGTGTGTAATGCACTTTAGCGTAGACAGCCAATCAGCTGCCAGATTCAATCTGTCAATCAAACACAGCAGCCAATCAGAGAGCTGGCCATTGATCAGCAGGCCCTTTATGACATCACAGACAGACCCACGGAACTCTCTGTGCTTGTCTGCTGGCTGTCAGTTGGGTGGGTGGGCGGCAGAGGGGGAGGATGTACGTCTCGTTTCTCCTGAAAATTGCGGTTTTTCGGCGTTTCCGGTAAAAATCGCGGTCCGACGCGCAAAAGTGGGGTATCCTAGAAATCGCCTTTTAAAGACGCACCTTTCTGGCCCCACAAAAATGGGCATTTCAAATTAGAAACAAGTCAAATGAACAAAATAGTGTGAATAAGTAAGTATTTCAGGGGTGAGTTAGCAGGTTATTGGGGTAGTAAGTCCTGATATTTTTGGAGGTTGCAGTGGCCACTACGCCATTCAAAATAGGCAGTTTTTAGCATATGCAGTTAGGCCCCGTAGGACAATTTTAGCTAAAATGTGCTCCAAACACTCAAACCGGCTTGTATCTTGCAATCGAAAATATGGGAAACATGACTTAGACATCAAATGATACACTGTATGCCATGTTTCCAAATTGTTATGCACAGTGGTTACAGCATGAAGCGAATGCATGTGAATATATACAAAGGTGCATTGCATTAAACAAGTCCAATGAGGGTGAAAAAAATGGCCGGCCTGCCTGCTTTCATCCATCATTTGTTCTAAATGTATAATTAATCAATGAGCTGAGGTGGAGTCTTAGCCAGTGGTACCATGAGGGGTGTGTAATGCACTTTAGCGTAGACAGCCAATCAGCTGCCAGATTCAATCTGTCAATCAAACACAGCAGCCAATCAGAGAGCTGGCCATTGATCAGCAGGCCCTTTATGACATCACAGACAGACCCACGGAACTCTCTGTGCTTGTCTGCTGGCTGGCTGTCAGTTGGGTGGGTGGGCGGCAGAGGGGGAGGATGTACGTCTCGTTTCTCCTGAAAATTGCGGTTTTTCGGCGTTTCCGGTAAAAACCGCGGTCCGACGCGCAAAAGTGGGGTATCCTAGAAATCGCCTTTTAAAGACGCACCTTTCTGGCCCCACAAAAATGGGCATTTCAAATTAGAAACAAATCAAATGAACAAAATAGTGTGAATAAGTAAGTATTTCAGGGGTGAGTTAGCAGGTTATTGGGGTAGTAATTCCTGATATTTTTGGAAGTTGCAGTGGCCACTACGCCATTCAAAATAGGCAGTTTTTAGCATATGCAGTTAGGCCCCGTAGGACAATTTTAGCTAAAATGTGCTCCAAACACTCAAACCGGCTTGTATCTTGCAATTGAAAATATGGGAAACATGACTTAGACATCAAATGATACACTGTATGCCATGTTTCCAAATTGTTATGCACAGTGGTTACAGCATGAAGCGAATGCATGTGAATATACAAAGGTGCATTGCATTAAACAAGTCCAATGAGGGTGAAAAAAAATGGCCGGCCTGCCTGCTTTCATCCATCATTTGTTCTAAATGTATAATTAATCAATGAGCTGAGGTGGAGTCTTAGCTAATGGTACCGTGAGGGGTGTGTAATGCACTTTAGCGTAGACAGCCAATCAGCTGCCAGATTCAATCTGTCCATCAAACACAGCAGCCAATCAGAGAGCTGGCCATTGATCAGCAGGCCCTTTATGACATCACAGACAGACCCACGGAACTCTCTGTGCTTGTCTGCTGGCTGTCAGTTGGGTGGGTGGGCGGCAGAGGGGGAGGATGTACGTCTCGTTTCTCCTGAAAATTGCGGTTTTTCGGCGTTTCCGGTAAAAATCGCGGTCCGACGCGCAAAAGTGGGGTATCGTAGAAATCGCCTTTTAAAGACGCACCTTTCTGGCCCCACAAAAATGGGCATTTCAAATTAGAAACAAGTCAAATGAACAAAATAGTGTGAATAAGTAAGTATTTCAGGGGTGAGTTAGCAGGTTATTGGGGTAGTAAGTCCTGATATTTTTGGAGGTTGCAGTGGCCACTACGCCATTCAAAATAGGCAGGCTTTAGCATATGCAGTTAGGCCCCGTAGGACAATTTTAGCTAAAATGTGCTCCAAACACTCAAACCGGCTTGTATCTTGCAATCGAAAATATGGGAAACATGACTTAGACATCAAATGATACACTGTATGCCATGTTTCCAAATTGTTATGCACAGTGGTTACAGCATGAAGCGAATGCATGTGAATATATACAAAGGTGCATTGCATTAAACAAGTCCAATGAGGGTGAAAAAAATGGCCGGCCTGCCTGCTTTCATCCATCATTTGTTCTAAATGTATAATTAATCAATGAGCTGAGGTGGAGTCTTAGCCAGTGGTACCATGAGGGGTGTGTAATGCACTTTAGCGTAGACAGCCAATCAGCTGCCAGATTCAATCTGTCAATCAAACACAGCAGCCAATCAGAGAGCTGGCCATTGATCAGCAGGCCCTTTATGACATCACAGACAGACCCACGGAACTCTCTGTGCTTGTCTGCTGGCTGGCTGTCAGTTGGGTGGGTGGGCGGCAGAGGGGGAGGATGTACGTCTCGTTTCTCCTGAAAATTGCGGTTTTTCGGCGTTTCCGGTAAAAATCGCGGTCCGACGCGCAAAAGTGGGGTATCCTAGAAATCGCCTTTTAAAGACGCACCTTTCTGTTCCCACAAAAATGGGCATTTCAAATTAGAAACAAGTCAAATGAACAAAATAGTGTGAATAAGTAAGTATTTCAGGGGTGAGTTAGCAGGTTATTGGGGTAGTAAGTCCTGATATTTTTGGAGGTTGCAGTGGCCACTACGCCATTCAAAATAGGCAGGCTTTAGCATATGCAGTTAGGCCCCGTAGGACAATTTTAGCTAAAATGTGCTCCAAACACTCAAACCGGCTTGTATCTTGCAATCGAAAATATGGGAAACATGACTTAGACATCAAATGATACACTGTATGCCATGTTTCCAAATTGTTATGCACAGTGGTTACAGCATGAAGCGAATGCATGTGAATATATACAAAGGTGCATTGCATTAAACAAGTCCAATGAGGGTGAAAAAAATGGCCGGCCTGCCTGCTTTCATCCATCATTTGTTCTAAATGTATAATTAATCAATGAGCTGAGGTGGAGTCTTAGCCAGTGGTACCATGAGGGGTGTGTAATGCACTTTAGCGTAGACAGCCAATCAGCTGCCAGATTCAATCTGTCAATCAAACACAGCAGCCAATCAGAGAGCTGGCCATTGATCAGCAGGCCCTTTATGACATCACAGACAGACCCACGGAACTCTCTGTGCTTGTCTGCTGGCTGGCTGTCAGTTGGGTGGGTGGGCGGCAGAGGGGGAGGATGTACGTCTCGTTTCTCCTGAAAATTGCGGTTTTTCGGCGTTTCCGGTAAAAATCGCGGTCCGACGCGCAAAAGTGGGGTATCCTAGAAATCGCCTTTTAAAGACGCACCTTTCTGGCCCCACAAAAATGGGCATTTCAAATTAGAAACAAATCAAATGAACAAAATAGTGTGAATAAGTAAGTATTTCAGGGGTGAGTTAGCAGGTTATTGGGGTAGTAAGTCCTGATATTTTTGGAAGTTGCAGTGGCCACTACGCCATTCAAAATAGGCAGTTTTTAGCATATGCAGTTAGGCCCCGTAGGACAATTTTAGCTAAAATGTGCTCCAAACACTCAAACCGGCTTGTATCTTGCAATCGAAAATATGGGAAACATGACTTAGACATCAAATGATACACTGTATGCCATGTTTCCAAATTGTTATGCACAGTGGTTACAGCATGAAGCGAATGCATGTGAATATACAAAGGTGCATTGCATTAAACAAGTCCAATGAGGGTGAAAAAAAATGGCCGGCCTGCCTGCTTTCATCCATCATTTGTTCTAAATGTATAATTAATCAATGAGCTGAGGTGGAGTCTTAGCCAGTGGTACCATGAGGGGTGTGTAATGCACTTTAGCGTAGACAGCCAATCAGCTGCCAGATTCAGTCTGTCAATCAAACACAGCAGCCAATCAGAGAGCTGGCCATTGATCAGCAGGCCCTTTATGACATCACAGACAGACCCACGGAACTCTCTGTGCTTGTCTGCTGGCTGGCTGTCAGTTGGGTGGGTGGGCGGCAGAGGGGGAGGATGTACGTCTCGTTTCTCCTGAAAATTGCGGTCTTTCGGCGTTTCCGGTAAAAATCGTGGTCCGACGCGCAAAAGTGGGGTATCCTAGAAATCGCCTTTTAAAGACGCACCTTTCTGGCCCCACAAAAATGGGCATTTCAAATTAGAAACAAGTCAAATGAACAAAATAGTGTGAATAAGTAAGTATTTCAGGGGTGAGTTAGCAGGTTATTGGGGTAGTAAGTCCTGATATTTTTGGAGGTTGCAGTGGCCACTACGCCATTCAAAATAGGCAGTTTTTAGCATATGCAGTTAGGCCCCGTAGGACAATTTTAGCTAAAATGTGCTCCAAACACTCAAACCGGCTTGTATCTTGCAATCGAAAATATGGGAAACATGACTTAGACATCAAATGATACACTGTATGCCATGTTTCCAAATTGTTATGCACAGTGGTTACAGCATGAAGCGAATGCATGTGAATATACAAAGGTGCATTGCATTAAACAAGTCCAATGAGGGTGAAAAAAATGGCCGGCCTGCCTGCTTTCATCCATCATTTGTTCTAAATTTATAATTAATCAATCAGCTGAGGTGGAGTCTTAGCCAGTGGTACCATCAGGGGTGTGTAATGCACTTTAGGGTAGACAGCCAATCAGCTGCCAGATTCAATCTGTCCATCAAACACAGCAGCTAATCAGAGAGCTGGCCATTGATCAGCAGGCCCTTTATGACATCACAGACAGACCCACGGAACTCTCTGTGCTTGTCTGCTGGCTGTCAGTTGGGTGGGTGGGCGGCAGAGGGGGAGGATGTACGTCTCGTTTCTCCTGAAAATTGCGGTTTTTCGGCGTTTCCGGTAAAAATCGCGTTCCGACGCGCAAAAGTGGGGTATCCTAGAAATCGCCTTTTAAAGACGCACCTTTCTGGCACCACAAAAATGGGCATTTCAAATTAGAAACAAATCAAATGAACAAAATAGTGTGAATAAGTAAGTATTTCAGGGGTGAGTTAGCAGGTTATTGGGGTAGTAAGTCCTGATATTTTTGGAAGTTGCAGTGGCCACTACGCCATTCAAAATAGGCAGTTTTTAGCATATGCAGTTAGGCCCCGTAGGACAATTTTAGCTAAAATGTGCTCCAAACACTCAAACCGGCTTGTATCTTGCAATCGAAAATATGGGAAACATGACTTAGACATCAAATGATACACTGTATGCCAAGTTTCCAAATTGTTATGCACAGTGGTTACAGCATGAAGCGAATGCATGTGAATATACAAAGGTGCATTGCATTAAACAAGTCCAATGAGGGTGAAAAAAATGGCCAGCCTGCCTGCTTTCATCCATCATTTATTCTAAATGTATAATTAATCAATGAGCTGAGGTGGAGTCTTAGCCAGTGGTACCATGAGGGGTGTGTAATGCACTTTAGCGTAGACAGCCAATCAGCTGCCAGATTCAATCTGTCAATCAAACACAGCAGCCAATCAGAGAGCTGGCCATTGATCAGCAGGCCCTTTATGACATCACAGACAGACCCACGGAACTCTCTGTGCTTGTCTGCTGGCTGTCAGTTGGGTGGGTGGGCGGCAGAGGGGGAGGATGTACGTCTCGTTTCTCCTGAAAATTGCGGTTTTTCGGCGTTTCCGGTAAAAATCGCGGTCCGACGCGCAAAAGTGGGGTATCCTAGAAATCGCCTTTTAAAGACGCACCTTTCTGGCCCCACAAAAATGGGCATTTCAAATTAGAAACAAGTCAAATGAACAAAATAGTGTGAATAAGTAAGTATTTCAGGGGTGAGTTAGCAGGTTATTGGGGTAGTAAGTCCTGATATTTTTGGAGGTTGCAGTGGCCACTACGCCATTCAAAATAGGCAGTTTTTAGCATATGCAGTTAGGCCCCGTAGGACAATTTTAGCTAAAATGTGCTCCAAACACTCAAACCGGCTTGTATCTTGCAATCGAAAATATGGGAAACATGACTTAGACATCAAATGATACACTGTATGCCATGTTTCCAAATTGTTATGCACAGTGGTTACAGCATGAAGCGAATGCATGTGAATATATACAAAGGTGCATTGCATTAAACAAGTCCAATGAGGGTGAAAAAAATGGCCGGCCTGCCTGCTTTCATCCATCATTTGTTCTAAATGTATAATTAATCAATGAGCTGAGGTGGAGTCTTAGCCAGTGGTACCATGAGGGGTGTGTAATGCACTTTAGCGTAGACAGCCAATCAGCTGCCAGATTCAATCTGTCAATCAAACACAGCAGCCAATCAGAGAGCTGGCCATTGATCAGCAGGCCCTTTATGACATCACAGACAGACCCACGGAACTCTCTGTGCTTGTCTGCTGGCTGGCTGTCAGTTGGGTGGGTGGGCGGCAGAGGGGGAGGATGTACGTCTCGTTTCTCCTGAAAATTGCGGTTTTTCGGCGTTTCCGGTAAAAACCGCGGTCCGACGCGCAAAAGTGGGGTATCCTAGAAATCGCCTTTTAAAGACGCACCTTTCTGGCCCCACAAAAATGGGCATTTCAAATTAGAAACAAATCAAATGAACAAAATAGTGTGAATAAGTAAGTATTTCAGGGGTGAGTTAGCAGGTTATTGGGGTAGTAATTCCTGATATTTTTGGAAGTTGCAGTGGCCACTACGCCATTCAAAATAGGCAGTTTTTAGCATATGCAGTTAGGCCCCGTAGGACAATTTTAGCTAAAATGTGCTCCAAACACTCAAACCGGCTTGTATCTTGCAATTGAAAATATGGGAAACATGACTTAGACATCAAATGATACACTGTATGCCATGTTTCCAAATTGTTATGCACAGTGGTTACAGCATGAAGCGAATGCATGTGAATATACAAAGGTGCATTGCATTAAACAAGTCCAATGAGGGTGAAAAAAAATGGCCGGCCTGCCTGCTTTCATCCATCATTTGTTCTAAATGTATAATTAATCAATGAGCTGAGGTGGAGTCTTAGCTAATGGTACCGTGAGGGGTGTGTAATGCACTTTAGCGTAGACAGCCAATCAGCTGCCAGATTCAATCTGTCCATCAAACACAGCAGCCAATCAGAGAGCTGGCCATTGATCAGCAGGCCCTTTATGACATCACAGACAGACCCACGGAACTCTCTGTGCTTGTCTGCTGGCTGTCAGTTGGGTGGGTGGGCGGCAGAGGGGGAGGATGTACGTCTCGTTTCTCCTGAAAATTGCGGTTTTTCGGCGTTTCCGGTAAAAATCGCGGTCCGACGCGCAAAAGTGGGGTATCGTAGAAATCGCCTTTTAAAGACGCACCTTTCTGGCCCCACAAAAATGGGCATTTCAAATTAGAAACAAGTCAAATGAACAAAATAGTGTGAATAAGTAAGTATTTCAGGGGTGAGTTAGCAGGTTATTGGGGTAGTAAGTCCTGATATTTTTGGAGGTTGCAGTGGCCACTACGCCATTCAAAATAGGCAGGCTTTAGCATATGCAGTTAGGCCCCGTAGGACAATTTTAGCTAAAATGTGCTCCAAACACTCAAACCGGCTTGTATCTTGCAATCGAAAATATGGGAAACATGACTTAGACATCAAATGATACACTGTATGCCATGTTTCCAAATTGTTATGCACAGTGGTTACAGCATGAAGCGAATGCATGTGAATATATACAAAGGTGCATTGCATTAAACAAGTCCAATGAGGGTGAAAAAAATGGCCGGCCTGCCTGCTTTCATCCATCATTTGTTCTAAATGTATAATTAATCAATGAGCTGAGGTGGAGTCTTAGCCAGTGGTACCATGAGGGGTGTGTAATGCACTTTAGCGTAGACAGCCAATCAGCTGCCAGATTCAATCTGTCAATCAAACACAGCAGCCAATCAGAGAGCTGGCCATTGATCAGCAGGCCCTTTATGACATCACAGACAGACCCACGGAACTCTCTGTGCTTGTCTGCTGGCTGGCTGTCAGTTGGGTGGGTGGGCGGCAGAGGGGGAGGATGTACGTCTCGTTTCTCCTGAAAATTGCGGTTTTTCGGCGTTTCCGGTAAAAATCGCGGTCCGACGCGCAAAAGTGGGGTATCCTAGAAATCGCCTTTTAAAGACGCACCTTTCTGTTCCCACAAAAATGGGCATTTCAAATTAGAAACAAGTCAAATGAACAAAATAGTGTGAATAAGTAAGTATTTCAGGGGTGAGTTAGCAGGTTATTGGGGTAGTAAGTCCTGATATTTTTGGAGGTTGCAGTGGCCACTACGCCATTCAAAATAGGCAGGCTTTAGCATATGCAGTTAGGCCCCGTAGGACAATTTTAGCTAAAATGTGCTCCAAACACTCAAACCGGCTTGTATCTTGCAATCGAAAATATGGGAAACATGACTTAGACATCAAATGATACACTGTATGCCATGTTTCCAAATTGTTATGCACAGTGGTTACAGCATGAAGCGAATGCATGTGAATATATACAAAGGTGCATTGCATTAAACAAGTCCAATGAGGGTGAAAAAAATGGCCGGCCTGCCTGCTTTCATCCATCATTTGTTCTAAATGTATAATTAATCAATGAGCTGAGGTGGAGTCTTAGCCAGTGGTACCATGAGGGGTGTGTAATGCACTTTAGCGTAGACAGCCAATCAGCTGCCAGATTCAATCTGTCAATCAAACACAGCAGCCAATCAGAGAGCTGGCCATTGATCAGCAGGCCCTTTATGACATCACAGACAGACCCACGGAACTCTCTGTGCTTGTCTGCTGGCTGGCTGTCAGTTGGGTGGGTGGGCGGCAGAGGGGGAGGATGTACGTCTCGTTTCTCCTGAAAATTGCGGTTTTTCGGCGTTTCCGGTAAAAATCGCGGTCCGACGCGCAAAAGTGGGGTATCCTAGAAATCGCCTTTTAAAGACGCACCTTTCTGTTCCCACAAAAATGGGCATTTCAAATTAGAAACAAGTCAAATGAACAAAATAGTGTGAATAAGTAAGTATTTCAGGGGTGAGTTAGCAGGTTATTGGGGTAGTAACTCCTGATATTTTTGGAGGTTGCAGTGGCCACTACGCCATTCAAAATAGGCAGTTTTTAGCATATGCAGTTAGGCCCCGTAGGACAATTTTAGCTAAAATGTGCTCCAAACACTCAAACCGGCTTGTATCTTGCAATCGAAAATATGGGAAACATGACTTAGACATCAAATGATACACTGTATGCCATGTTTCCAAATTGTTATGCACAGTGGTTACAGCATGAAGCGAATGCATGTGAATATACAAAGGTGCATTGCATTAAACAAGTCCAATGAGGGTGAAAAAAAATGGCCGGCCTGCCTGCTTTCATCCATCATTTGTTCTAAATGTATAATTAATCAATGAGCTGAGGTGGAGTCTTAGCCAGTGGTACCATGAGGGGTGTGTAATGCACTTTAGCGTAGACAGCCAATCAGCTGCCAGATTCAATCTGTCAATCAAACACAGCAGCCAATCAGAGAGCTGGCCATTGATCAGCAGGCCCTTTATGACATCACAGACAGACCCACGGAACTCTCTGTACTTGTCTGCTGGCTGGCTGTCAGTTGGGTGGGTGGGCGGCAGAGGGGGAGGATGTACGTCTCGTTTCTCCTGAAAATTGCGGTTTTTCGGCGTTTCCGGTAAAAATCGCGGTCCGACGCGCAAAAGTGGGGTATCCTAGAAATCGCCTTTTAAAGACGCACCTTTCTGGCCCCACAAAAATGGGCATTTCAAATTAGAAACAAGTCAAATGAACAAAATAGTGTGAATAAGTAAGTATTTCAGGGGTGAGTTAGCAGGTTATTGGGGTAGTAAGTCCTGATATTTTTGGAGGTTGCAGTGGCCACTACGCCATTCAAAATAGGCAGTTTTTAGCATATGCAGTTAGGCCCCGTAGGACAATTTTAGCTAAAATGTGCTCCAAACACTCAAACCGGCTTGTATCTTACAATCGAAAATATGGGAAACATGACTTAGACATCAAATGATACACTGTATGCCATGTTTCCAAATTGTTATGCACAGTGGTTACAGCATGAAGCAAATGCATGTGAATATACAAAGGTGCATTGCATTAAACAAGTCCAATGAGGGTGAAAAAAATGGCCGGCCTGCCTGCTTTCATCCATCATTTGTTCTAAATTTATAATTAATCAATGAGCTGAGGTGGAGTCTTAGCCAGTGGTACCATCAGGGGTGTGTAATGCACTTTAGGGTAGACAGCCAATCAGCTGCCAGATTCAATCTGTCCATCAAACACAGCAGCCAATCAGAGAGCTGGCCATTGATCAGCAGGCCCTTTATGACATCACAGACAGACCCACGGAACTCTCTGTGCTTGTCTGCTGGCTGTCAGTTGGGTGGGTGGGCGGCAGAGGGGGAGGATGTACGTCTCGTTTCTCCTGAAAATTGCGGTTTTTCAGCGTTTCCGGTAAAAATCGCGGTCCGACACGCAAAAGTGGGGTATCGTAGAAATCGCCTTTTAAAGACGCACCTTTCTGGCCCCACAAAAATGGGCATTTCAAATTAGAAACAAGTCAAATGAACAAAATAGTGGGAATAAGTAAGTATTTCAGGGGTGAGTTAGCAGGTTATTGGGGTAGTAAGTCCTGATATTTTTGGAGGTTGCAGTGGCCACTACGCCATTCAAAATAGGCAGGCTTTAGCATATGCAGTTAGGCCCCGTAGGACAATTTTAGCTAAAATGTGCTCCAAACACTCAAACCGGCTTGTATCTTACAATCGAAAATATGGGAAACATGACTTAGACATCAAATGATACACTGTATGCCATGTTTCCAAATTGTTATGCACAGTGGTTACAGCATGAAGCAAATGCATGTGAATATACAAAGGTGCATTGCATTAAACAAGTCCAATGAGGGTGAAAAAAATGGCCGGCCTGCCTGCTTTCATCCATCATTTGTTCTAAATTTATAATTAATCAATGAGCTGAGGTGGAGTCTTAGCCAGTGGTACCATCAGGGGTGTGTAATGCACTTTAGGGTAGACAGCCAATCAGCTGCCAGATTCAATCTGTCCATCAAACACAGCAGCCAATCAGAGAGCTGGCCATTGATCAGCAGGCCCTTTATGACATCACAGACAGACCCACGGAACTCTCTGTGCTTGTCTGCTGGCTGTCAGTTGGGTGGGTGGGCGGCAGAGGGGGAGGATGTACGTCTCGTTTCTCCTGAAAATTGCGGTTTTTCAGCGTTTCCGGTAAAAATCGCGGTCCGACACGCAAAAGTGGGGTATCGTAGAAATCGCCTTTTAAAGACGCACCTTTCTGGCCCCACAAAAATGGGCATTTCAAATTAGAAACAAGTCAAATGAACAAAATAGTGGGAATAAGTAAGTATTTCAGGGGTGAGTTAGCAGGTTATTGGGGTAGTAAGTCCTGATATTTTTGGAGGTTGCAGTGGCCACTACGCCATTCAAAATAGGCAGGCTTTAGCATATGCAGTTAGGCCCCGTAGGACAATTTTAGCTAAAATGTGCTCCAAACACTCAAACCGGCTTGTATCTTGCAATCGAAAATATGGGAAACATGACTTAGACATCAAATGATACACTGTATGCCATGTTTCCAAATTGTTATGCACAGTGGTTACAGCATGAAGCGAATGCATGTGAATATACAAAGGTGCATTGCATTAAACAAGTCCAATGAGGGTGAAAAAAATGGCCGGCCTGCCTGCTTTCATCCATCATTTGTTCTAAATGTATAATTAATCAATGAGCTAAGGTGGAGTCTTAGCCAGTGGTACCATCAGGGGTGTGTAATGCACTTTAGGGTAGACAGCCAATCAGCTGCCAGATTCAATCTGTCCATCAAACACAGCAGCCAATCAGAGAGCTGGCCATTGATCAGCAGGCCCTTTATGACATCACAGACAGACCCACGGAACTCTCTGTGCTTGTCTGCTGGCTGTCAGTTGTGTGTGTGGGCGGCAGAGGGGGAGGATGTACGTCTCGTTTCTCCTGAAAATTGCGGTTTTTCGGCGTTTCCGGTAAAAATCGCGGTCCGACACGCAAAAGTGGGGTATCGTAGAAATCGCCTTTTAAAGACGCACCTTTCTGGCCCCACAAAAATGGGCATTTCAAATTAGAAACAAGTCAAATGAACAAAATAGTGTGAATAAGTAAGTATTTCATGGGTGAGTTAGCAGGTTATTGGGGTAGTAAGTCCTGATATTTTTGGAGGTTGCAGTGGCCACTACGCCATTCAAAATAGGCAGGCTTTAGCATATGCAGTTAGGCCCCGTAGGACAATTTTAGCTAAAATGTGCTCCAAACACTCAAACCGGCTTGTATCTTGCAATCGAAAATATGGGAAACATGACTTAGACATCAAATGATACACTGTATGCCATGTTTCCAAATTGTTATGCACAGTGGTTACAGCATGAAGCGAATGCATGTGAATATATACAAAGGTGCATTGCATTAAACAAGTCCAATGAGGGTGAAAAAAATGGCCGGCCTTCCTGCTTTCATCCATCATTTGTTCTAAATGTATAATTAATCAATGAGCTGAGGTGGAGTCTTAGCCAGTGGTACCATGAGGGGTGTGTAATGCACTTTAGCGTAGACAGCCAATCAGCTGCCAGATTCAATCTGTCAATCAAACACAGCAGCCAATCAGAGAGCTGGCCATTGATCAGCAGGCCCTTTATGACATCACAGACAGACCCACGGAACTCTCTGTGCTTGTCTGCTGGCTGGCTGTCAGTTGGGTGGGTGGGCGGCAGAGGGGGAGGATGTACGTCTCGTTTCTCCTGAAAATTGCGGTTTTTCGGCGTTTCCGGTAAAAATCGCGTCCGACGCGCAAAAGTGGGGTATCCTAGAAATCGCCTTTTAAAGACGCACCTTTCTGGCCCCACAAAAATGGGCATTTCAAATTAGAAACAAGTCAAATGAACAAAATAGTGTGAATAAGTAAGTATTTCAGGGGTGAGTTAGCAGGTTATTGGGGTAGTAAGTCCTGATATTTTTGGAGGTTGCAGTGGCCACTACGCCATTCAAAATAGGCAGTTTTTAGCATATGCAGTTAGGCCCCGTAGGACAATTTTAGCTAAAATGTGCTCCAAACACTCAAACCGGCTTGTATCTTGCAATCGAAAATATGGGAAACATGACTTAGACATCAAATGATACACTGTATGCCATGTTTCCAAATTGTTATGCACAGTGGTTACAGCATGAAGCGAATGCATGTGAATATACAAAGGTGCATTGCATTAAACAAGTCCAATGAGGGTGAAAAAAAATGGCCGGCCTGCCTGCTTTCATCCATCATTTGTTCTAAATGTATAATTAATCAATGAGCTGAGGTGGAGTCTTAGCCAGTGGTACCATGAGGGGTGTGTAATGCACTTTAGCGTAGACAGCCAATCAGCTGCCAGATTCAATCTGTCAATCAAACACAGCAGCCAATCAGAGAGCTGGCCATTGATCAGCAGGCCCTTTATGACATCACAGACAGACCCACGGAACTCTCTGTGCTTGTCTGCTGGCTGGCTGTCAGTTGGGTGGGTGGGCGGCAGAGGGGGAGGATGTACGTCTCGTTTCTCCTGAAAATTGCGGTTTTTCGGCGTTTCCGGTAAAAATCGCGGTCCGACGCGCAAAAGTGGGGTATCCTAGAAATCGCCTTTTAAAGACGCACCTTTCTGGCCCCACAAAAATGGGCATTTCAAATTAGAAACAAGTCAAATGAACAAAATAGTGTGAATAAGTAAGTATTTCAGGGGTGAGTTAGCAGGTTATTGGGGTAGTAAGTCCTGATATTTTTGGAGGTTGCAGTGGCCAATACGCCATTCAAAATAGGCAGTTTTTAGCATATGCAGTTAGGCCCCGTAGGACAATTTTAGCTAAAATGTGCTCCAAACACTCAAACCGGCTTGTATCTTGCAATCGAAAATATGTAGGAGCCGGACTGGAGGCAAAGCCTGGGGGTAGGCTCCCCTGACAGGGTTTGTAGGGAGCTGACTAGCTGGACAGTCATAGAAGGGGTGTCTAAGGAGAGGGTCATAGGGGGAGGGGCTTAACGGGGTGTAGTAAGGGTATATAAGCAGAGTGCAGGCAGGAAATAGGGGTCACTGGGAGATTTTTCTGAACAGCTAAGCAGCACTGCATCTCCCATGGCTTCCCCAAACGCTGATGCTGAGGTATCTGCAGCGCTGGCTGCCCTCAGGGAGGCAGCAGGCACCAGAGGGACAGAGTGGCTGCAGCAGCAGATGTCAGGTCTGCTGGGGGGACTGGGAGCAGCAACGCAGAAGGCTGCTCCAGCGGGCGCACGGCCTCGGAGGTCCAGGCCTCCGGAGCGCTTCAGCCCATCCGTGTCCCCCAGGGTTCAGCGCCGTTCTAGGAGCCCCGTCAGGGACCCTCCAGGCCAGGCTGCGGGCCGGGCACCTTCCGCCCGCAGGACCAGGTCTGGGAGGAATCCAACATGCAGGCGGAACCCTCCGCGCGGGGGGAACCCCCCCCACGTGCAAGAAGATCCGGCGTCACGTGGGTCTGGACCTGGAGCGGCGGGGCATGCGGGGCATGCTGCTGCCCAGCTTTGGGGTGAGTCGTGCCAGGGGGGCAGAAGTTCAGGCTGCGGTCCGCAGGCCTGGTACACGGAGCGAGAGACGCGCAGCTGGCTCCGCCTCCAACGCGGTCACGCCGGCTGGTGCTATACCTGTGGGTCGGGAGGACAGGAGAAGAGAGATGGCAGCGTCAGCAGACGATGGAGAGATACCTGGTCCTTCTTCATCTGGGACCCGTCAGGACACTGGACCTGCGGCTGCTGGGTTCACAGCCCCCAGGCAGCCTGGTGAGTCTGTCTCTATGTCTATTAATGCTTTAGCACAAAGTCAGGGGGAGGGAGGGTTAGCCCCCCAGGGGGAAATGAGTAGGGGCTTTACCGAATTATTGAGTGGTTTTGCAGATTGGCTGGTGGGTTTGCGGCAGGGGGCGGGGCCGTCCCCGGCGGCAGCATGGGCACCGCAGAATTCGGGCACACCAGCTAGCATTAGTGTGCCGGTCAGTAATAGTGTGCCTGTTAGCAGTGGGGTGCCGGTTAGCAGTGGGGTGCCGGTTAGCAGTGGGGTGCCGGGGAGCAGCGTGGTGCTGGTATCCGGCGGGGAGCAAAGCAGCAGCAGGGCAGGGGCTGAAGGGGGCAGTGTGGTGACGCAGGATGAGAGTGGGAGGCTTAGTGACACTGCGAAAGGGGAGGTGTATGTATGTTTTGAGGGGCCATTGGGGGCCCACCTGAAGCAGGAGGTGAGGGAGAAGATTTGGAAAGGGGAATATGTGGATATATTTTCATTACTACCCTTAGAGCGTTTTAACCTGGATAGGCCCCGCAAGGAGGAGCAAAAAGGAGGAGGAGGAACGGCGGCGGTATCGGCTGATACCGCGGTCATTCACAAATTGGTTACAGGCATTTGCTATTTTAGCTAGTGTGATTGGGGAGAAGGCACCTGACAATTGTTCAGGCTTATTCTGTTACATGGATGCGATAGGAGAGGCATACCGTGTGTACGGGGGCATGGCCTGGCTCAGGTATGATGAGCAGTTTAGGCAGAGGAAGGCGGTTCGCCCCAACATTCGTTGGGATCATAAGGATATTGCTTTATGGTTAAAGGTAACGGCCCCCATAAAAAGTGGGCAGCCCTTTCGTGGGGATGGGGGGGGGCCGAGAGAGGCCACAAGCGGGACGGCCATGCAGAAGGGACTCTGCTTTGCCTTCAACGACGGGTCATGCCGGTTTGGAGCAAAATGCAAATTCAAGCATGAATGTTCATCATGTGGAGGGAACCATGGGGCAAATAAATGCTTCAGAGGGAAGTCCCGAGACAGTAGTTCAAAAGGGGGCGACACCAGTTCGGCTGGAAAGGATGCTGGGTTATCTGAGTAGGTATCCTGACCAGCGGACAGCCGCCTTGTTGGAGGAGGGGTTTAGGGAAGGTTTTAAGATACCTTCTGACGTGCAGGTGTCAGGAAGTTTTAGGAGGAATTTGAAGTCTGCTAGGGAGCATCCTGAAGTGGTGCAGGAAAAACTGTTTAAGGAGGTGCAGCTGGGTCGTATGGCTGGACCGTTTAGGGCGGCACCGTGGCCAGATTTGATAGTCTCTCCGTTGGGGGTGGTGCCAAAAAAGGAGGCGAACAAGTTTCGTCTGATACACCATTTATCCTTCCCAAAAGGGGCGTCGGTCAATGATGGCATTGACCCCGACATCTGCTCGGTGGTTTATACATCCTTTGATGCGGCCGTTAAGTGGGTGAAGCGGTTTGGGAAAGGGGCCATGTTGGCAAAGACTGATATTGAATCGGCATTCCGGTTGCTGCCTGTTCATCCAACCAGTTTGCGCTTGTTGGGATGTTGTTGGGATGGGGAGTTTTTTGTTGATCGTTGTTTACCGATGGGGTGCTCCTTGTCGTGTGCTTATTTTGAGGCCTTTAGTTCCTTTTTGGAGTGGGTGGTTAAGGATGTCTCTGGGTGCAGTTCAGTTATTCATTACCTAGATGATTTTTTATGTATTGGTCCCGGGGGGACCGGTGTATGTGATTTATTGTTGAGGACTGTTGAAAGGGTGTCGGCAGACTTTGGGGTCCCGCTTGCTCCGGGAAAGACGGAGGGCCCTGCGACTGTGATCAGTTTTTTGGGTATTGTCATTGATACGGTGAATATGGAGTGTCGCTTGCCTGAAGAAAAGTTACTGGGTTTGAAGGCCGAGGTAGGGAGGGCGTTGCTGTTGAAGAAAATCAGATTGAGGGAATTACAGTCCTTGCTGGGTAAGTTGAATTTTGCGTGTCGCATTATGCCGATGGGCCGCATTTTCAGCAGGAGGCTGGCAGCAGCGACAGCAGGGGTGGTTCTTCCTCATCATTTTGTCAGATTAGGTAGTGAGTTGAAAGGGGACTTGCGGGTGTGGGCATCTTTTCTGGAAACCTTTAATGGCAGGGCGTTGTGGATGTCAGACACGTGCGTGGCTACAGAGCTAGACCTTTTCACAGACGCCGCTGGGAGTGGCGGTTTTGGGGCTTATTGCCAGGGACATTGGTGTGTGGGCCGGTGGCCGGAGTCTTGGGTGCAGAGAGGCTTGGTTAAAAATTTAGCATTGTTGGAATTGTTTCCTATTTTGGTTGCAGTTGTTGTTTGGGGTGAGCTGTTCCGCGATAGGAAGATTTGTTTTTACTGCGATAATTTGGGGGTGGTCATGGCTATTAATCAATTGTCGGCATCTTCACCGCCGGTGGTTACTATTTTGCAGCAGTTGGTATTGGAATGTCTGGCTTTGAGTTTGTGGGTTGTGGCTAGGCACGTTCCCGGTGTCTCTAACGGCATTGCGGATTCTTTATCTCGTTCACAGTGGGAACGATTCCGGGAGTTGGCGCCAGAGGCGGACAGGGAGGGGACCGGGTTCCCGAGTCGGCTCTGGGCTCTGCTGGATGGGTAGTCGATCAGCTCATCAGGGAATCCTTGGCCCCAAATACATGGTCGGCATACAATCAGGAATGGCGGAGCTGGTTAGAATGGCGTGAGGTAGTAGGTTTGAAAGAGGATGATGACGAGTTGGCTGTCTTGCTATACATAGGCCATTGTAAGGAGATTGGTTGGTCAGTGGCTAAGATCACGCGCTGTATGGCGGGCTTAGCTTTTGGGTTTCGTGCAGGTGGGAGGCCTGATGTCACAAAGAATTTCCTGATTGCGCAGGCTTTAAAAGGCTGGAGAAAAGGACATGTAGTACAGGATCAGAGAAGGCCGGTGTCCTTCCAGTTGTTGCAGAATATGGGCAGGAAGTTGGGTGAGGTCTGTAGTTCCAATTTCGAGGAAAGGTTGTTCGGGGTAGCCTTTTCGCTTGCCTTCTTCGGGGCACTGCGGATTGGTGATCTCGTGAGTCCAAGCGTCTCCAGGCCGGGAGGTTTGTTAGGGGAGGATGTGGATTTATACTCGGATAGGGTGGAGCTAGTGGTGAGGAGGTCTAAGACGGATCAATTAGGGAGGGGGAAGAAGGTAGTTCTCTTCTCTGTACCGGGCTCAGATATGTGCCCGGTAGCACGGCTGAGGATATTTAAGGAAGTCAGAGTGGGCAGAGAAAGGGATCCTTTGCTGATGCATGCGAATGGGTCCTTTTTATCACGGTTCCAGTTCACAAGCGTGTTTAGAGCAGTCCTGCGGACGTTGGGCCTCAAGGGGGAGGAATACGCGGGTCACTCTTTCCGCATCGGGGCCGCAACTGAGGCTGCTAGGATGGGTTTGGGAGATGAGCTGATTAAGCGCATTGGGCGATGGGAATCGTCTCGTTTTCGTTCATATGTTCGTTTAGGGGATTGTTGAGGCTGATGGTGTTCTTTCTAATTTTAGGGCATCCCCCGTGCCTGATTTGGATTTTAGGACATTCATATGTCTTTTGGGGAGCTTTGCGGGCTGATGTCAGACCGAACGGCCGCCAGCTAGGTTTGGATAGAGAGGAGGCAGTGGTTCGATGGCTGGGGAAGCGCGGTATGGTATGGAGTGGAATGTTACAGGAATTTCACCGTTTTGTTCGGCTCGATAGGGCTCCCGACATATTAGTGTTGCACGTGGGAGGGAATGACCTTGGGAGCAGACCATTTAGGGAGTTGATACGGGATATCAAGTTTGATCTCCTACGTTTATGGGCAATGTTTCCAGAGGTGATCACAGTTTGGTCGGATATTGTGCCGCGCCGTTATTGGAGGGATGCAAGGTCGGCTGACAAGATCAATAAGGCACGGATAAAAGTCAACAGGGCAATTGGGCGTTTTATGGCTAGAAACGGCGCGGTAGTGGTGAGGCACAGGGAACTTGAGTCTGGTGCCGGTGCTTTTTGGAGAGGAGACGGTGTGCATTTGAACGCTGTAGGGATCGATGTTTGGTCCTTGGGACTACAGGAAGGGATAGAAACAGCGTTCCGGATGTGGGGGGGTCGCCCGGGGTCAAGGGCTTAACCCCGTGCTTGGTGGCAGAGGGGGGTCCTCGAGGTTAGTGGCATTGAGGCTTAATTATGCGGCGGGGAGGGCCCCATGAGGGGGCTGGACTCCCCTGGGTGAGGCTAATTAATGAGCACTGGGTGTTGACAATTGGTGCCCTCGAGCCAATCGCTATCGGCTGGGGGTAACAACTCCTGGAAGTGCTTAGAGGTGTGGATTGATTTATTGAGGGCCTCGGGGACCACCTTCCGTGGGGAATGTTTTTGATTATTGTTAATTTTGTATTGTTTCAATAAAGATGGCTGCTGTGGCCAATTTTATCCAACAAGAGAGTTATGTCATTTGTGGGGGGATAATTGGGCACAGCGATTAGACAATACCCTGTCATGTAGGAGCCGGACTGGAGGCAAAGCCTGGGGGTAGGCTCCCCTGACAGGGTTTGTAGGGAGCTGACTAGCTGGACAGTCATAGAAGGGGTGTCTAAGGAGAGGGTCATAGGGGGAGGGGCTTAACGGGGTGTAGTAAGGGTATATAAGCAGAGTGCAGGCAGGAAATAGGGATCACTGGGAGATTTTTCTGAACAGCTCCCACCCACCCTCCCTAATTTTATAATTTTTAGGAAGAATTATTGATAGGTTGTCTTTTGTCACAGTGGCCTGTGCGGAGGGGGGTCCTCGAGGTTAGTGGCATTGAGGCTTAATTATGCGGCGGGGAGGGCCCCATGAGGGGGCTGGACTCCCCTGGGTGAGGCTAATTAATGAGCACTGGGTGTTGACAATTGGTGCCCTCGAGCCAATCGCTATCGGCTGGGGGTAACAACTCCTGGAAGTGCTTAGAGGTGTGGATTGATTTATTGAGGGCCTCGGGGACCACCTTCCGTGGGGAATGTTTTTGATTATTGTTAATTTTGTATTGTTTCAATAAAGATGGCTGCTGTGGCCAATTTTATCCAACAAGAGAGTTATGTCATTTGTGGGGGGATAATTGGGCACAGCGATTAGACAATACCCTGTCATGGGAAACATGACTTAGACATCAAATGATACACTGTATGCCATGTTTCCAAATTGTTATGCACAGTGGTTACAGCATGAAGCGAATGCATGTGAATATACAAAGGTGCATTGCATTAAACAAGTCCAATGAGGGTGAAAAAAATGGCCGGCCTGCCTGCTTTCATCCATCATTTGTTCTAAACTTATAATTAATCAATGAGCTGAGGTGGAGTCTTAGCCAGTGGTACCATCAGGGGTGTGTAATGCACTTTAGGGTAGACAGCCAATCAGCTGCCAGATTCAATCTGTCCATCAAACACAGCAGCCAATCAGAGAGCTGGCCATTGATCAGCAGGCCCTTTATGACATCACAGACAGACCCACGGAACTCTCTGTGCTTGTCTGCTGGCTGTCAGTTGGGTGGGTGGGCGGCAGAGGGGGAGGATGTACGTCTCGTTTCTCCTGAAAATTGCGGTTTTTCAGCGTTTCCGGTAAAAATCGCGGTCCGACGCGCAAAAGTGGGGTATCGTAGAAATCGCCTTTTAAAGACGCACCTTTCTGGCCCCACAAAAATGGGCATTTCAAATTAGAAACAAGTCAAATGAACAAAATAGTGTTAATAAGTAAGTATTTCAGGGGTGAGTTAGCAGGTTATTGGGGTAGTAAGTCCTGATATTTTTGGAGGTTGCAGTGGCCACTACGCCATTCAAAATAGGCAGGCTTTAGCATATGCAGTTAGGCACCGTAGGACAATTTTAGCTAAAATGTGCTCCAAACACTCAAACCGGCTTGTATCTTGCAATCGAAAATATGGGAAACATGACTTAGACATCAAATGATACACTGTATGCCATGTTTCCAAATTGTTATGCACAGTGGTTACAGCATGAAGCGAATGCATGTGAATATATACAAAGGTGCATTGCATTAAACAAGTCCAATGAGGGTGAAAAAAATGGCCGGCCTGCCTGCTTTCATCCATCATTTGTTCTAAATGTATTATTAATCAATGAGCTGAGGTGGAGTCTTAGCCAGTGGTACCATGAGGGGTGTGTAATGCACTTTAGCGTAGACAGCCAATCAGCTGCCAGATTCAATCTGTCAATCAAACACAGCAGCCAATCAGAGAGCTGGCCATTGATCAGCAGGCCCTTTATTTGCGTAAACTGTTTTTATTGAAGCAGTAGACAACAACATTGGTCATAACATTTAGTCCGTAAGTTGAAATTGGTAATATGTCTACATTACGATTAAGTCAATAGGTAAATTACAAGAGTGGAGGAAAGAAAGGAAAGGGAGGAAAGAAGTAAAGAAGAGTAAGAAGAAAAGGTTATGAGGACATATATGACCTATAAATGGGTGTAAGTTTGAAATTATGCCATAGTAGATTTGTCTCTAGTGGGGCAGTGGGTTGGCCTGAGGAGAAGGAAATCAGATCTTCCATATCTAAGAAGTAGTCAATTTTCTTTAACCATTGCTTCATCGAGGGAGGTATAGAAGACTTCCATAAGGTAGGGATAATGGCTTTGGCTGCATTATTAAAATGTCTAAGTAATGCGTGCTTGTAAGTGTGTGTGTCTATTTGGATAAGATTTAGTAGCCAAAATCCCGGGTCTTTGGGTACTGTGTCCCCCAGTATTAGTTCCGAGCACTTAAATACCTCAGTCCAAAAGGCAGAAATGTGAGGGCACTCCCACCAGATGTGAACAGAAGTGCCGGGAGCAGACTTACATCTCCAACAGAGGTTGGACACCGCAGGAAACATTTTATTGAGGATATATGGGGTTCTGTACCATCTATATATGAGTTTATAGAGGTTTTCTAGTGTGTGCAGGCACAGAGAACTGCACTGTGTATTACGAAAAATTGTATCCCAATTTGTTTGTATATCTAGCGCTTGCATATCTTTCTCCCAGGAGATTGTAAAAGAGGGCGGTTTAGCAGCAAAGTTGTCCATAATGATCGTATATACTTGGGAGACAGTATGCGTAGGAGTCTGGGGTGAAATACATAACTTCTCGAAGGGAGTGAGTTTTCTTTTGGTACTAGAGGACTTTCTAGAAGAGACAAGAAAGTGACGCACCTGGAGATACTTCCAGAAATCTGAGTTCGGAATGTTCCATAGTGACTGGATATCAGAGAATGACCGCACCTCACCATCGCTCACCAGCTGGCCCAGTCTGAAGAGCCCACATTCTGTCCATCGGTCAAAAGATAATCTGTCAAGCCCAGGGGTAAATTCAGGGTTACAAATGAAGGGGGTGAGGGGGGAGATTCTAGAGGATATGAGTGTATTATCTCGTAGCCTATCCCATCTTTTGAGAGTAGGGGTGACCGTTGGGTGGGAGATTTTCGGCAATGAGGGTAGCCAGGGCGCGGCTTCTATATACTGTTGGAAGCTGGCTTCCTCTAGAAGGACCCATTGTTTGTCACTCTTGGCCCTTGTCCAGTCTATTATTCTGTGTAGAATTATTGCATCGTAGTAATTTGGGATATGTGGGAGTTGTTGGCCTCCTTGGTGTTTTCTCATGAATAAGATATCATGTTTAAAGCGTGGGGTAGAGCGATCCCAAACAAAGGCTTTAATTAGGTTTTGGATTGAGCGGAACCATGTAGCTGGAATGTGTATTGGCAATGTTTGCAAGAAGAATAGGATTCTTGGCAGAACATTCATTTTAATTACGTTTATTCTGCCGAACCATGACAGATGCAGTTTCCGCCATTTCTGAAAGTCTAAGCGCAGTGAGTTCAGCAAAGGGATAAAGTTTAATGTGAATAATTTAGATAAGTCATTTGGGATCATTACACCTAAATATTTTATTTTGCAATCCTTCCAAGTGAATGGGAAACTATTTTTCAGGTTTAGAAGTATATTGGTGGGTGTATTTAAGTTCATTGCGATAGATTTAGAATAATTTATTTTAAAATTAGACAGGGCTCCAAATTCGTTAAATTCTGATATCAGGTTTGGAAGGGAGGTTGATGGATTGGTGATGAGGGCAAGTAGGTCGTCAGCGAACATAGCTAGCTTATATTCTTTACCTTTTACCATGAGACCTGTGATGTTTGGGTTTGCTCTGATACTCCTGGCTAATGCTTCTATACATAGAACAAATAGGAGAGGGGACAAGGGACAACCCTGTCTCGTACCATTAGTAATTGAAAAAGGATCAGATAGAGACCCGTTAATTTTAATGCGGGCATATGGTGAGGTGTATAAGGATAGGATTCTATGAAAGCAGGTCTTGCCTAATCCTAGGTGTTTTAGTACCCCTGTCATAAATCCCCAATCTACTCTATCAAACGCCTTTTCGGCGTCTGTCGTGATAACGACTGACGGTTGTGTAGACAGAGAGGCGTAGTGAATCATATTAATCACTTTGACCGTGTTGTCTCTGGCCTCTCGGCCTATAACAAAGCCAACCTGATCGCCATGGATTAAGTCAGGTAGTAGCAATTTTAGGCGGTTTGCAATCAGTTTGGCGAAAATTTTTATGTCTATATTCAATAAAGAGATTGGTCTATAACTTGGGCATAGGCTAGGATCTTTGCCTTCTTTAGGCAGGACCGTGATATGTGCCTCCAGAGAGTGCGGGGAAAAATGTGACTCAGCTGAGATCTCATTAAAGGCGCGTGTAAGTAGGGAAGCCAATTTGTTTTTATATGCTTTATAGTAGGCTATTGTGAACCCGTCAGGGCCCGGACTTTTCCCATTAGCAGATGAATCTATGGCTTTCTCTACCTCAGCAAGGGTAAAGGGAGCATCTAAGGCATCTGCTTCGTCTTTGGGTAATGTGGGGAAGTTTATCGTTTTTAGGTATTCAGCTACCGCAGAACTATGAGCTATTGTGTCTGTTCTTCCCCCAGACCCTGAGAGGTTATATAAATTTGCGTAGTACGTTTGGAAGATTTTGGCTATCTGTGAGGTGTCGTGGTGTGTGTGGCCTCCATCATCTTTTATGGCGTGTATAAAGGTGAGGGCTCGTTGTTCTCTAAGGGCTTTGGCTAGTAATTTGCCAGGTTTGTTGCCCCATTGATAATATCGGCTACGACATTTGCGATATGAGAATTTTATGTTGTCATTAAGCAGTTTATTTAGAGAAGCACGGGCCAATTCAAGATCCATATAGTGTTGGGGGGATTGTGATTTCTTATGGAGTGTTTCTAGTCTTTTAATCTGGGATAGGAGATCATCCCTTTGTTTGCATTTTTGTTTTTTCCGCATAGAGCCTAACTGTATACACACTCCACGTAGCACGCATTTATGTGCCTCCCAAATAGAAATTCTGGAGGCTTCAGTGTTGTCATTATCGGAGATATAGGAATCAATGGCTTTATCTAGCTGGGCTTTGTACGTTACATCCTGTAAGAGGGTGTCATTGAAACGCCAGTTCCACGAGCGTGTGGTCTGAGTAGGAAAAAGCAGAGTTAAGTGGACTGGGGCATGGTCGGACCATGTAATTTGACCTATCGAGGTGTTTGCAATCAGGTGTAAATGTCGGTGGCCGAGGAATAGATAATCTAACCTCGAGTAGGATTGATGGGGGTGAGAGAAGTATGAGTAATCTAAGTCTGAGGGGTGGGTCAGTCTCCAAGAGTCAATCAGTTGGTGGTCCAGTAAGGTGCGTCTCACCCTCCTATATTCCCGTTCCGGTCTATAAGGTACTTTTTTGGAGGAGTCGAGAAAGGGATCAAGAGTCCAGTTTAAGTCTCCCCCCATTACCGTCACTCCCTCGAGAAGAGTGTCTGCTTTATCTAAGGCTGTTGAAATAAATAGTGGTTGTTTCGTGTTTGGGGCATAAATGTTCAGGAAAGAGAAACGTTGGGAGTTAATGTCACATTTGACTAATAGTGCTCTGCCCTCCAGGATAATATGAGAGGATACATTCAGGATAGGAATATGTCTAGCTATCAAGATTCCCACTCCCAGTGATTTCCCTTTTGGATTGTTTGCTGTAAAGACATGGGGGTAGTAGTGACACTTGAGAGAGGGGGCATTCCCTTTTTTAAAATGTGTTTCCTGAATGAGCGCGATATCTACTTTCTCGTCTCTGAGCCACTTAAGTAACCCAGAACGTTTCTCTGGGATATTTAGGCCCTTAACGTTAAGAGTGATTATATGTAGATCGTTAATACCCATTGCCAGTTTGGATCAAGGCAACTCTTACAAAGCTCAAGGCCATATGGATAGGAAGCGGAGTAAAAGTGAGGAAATAGGTGGAAAAAAGGAAGAGGAGGGTGCCACATAGTAAGATATGTAGCATAGTACATTGGAAATATACAACGTAAGTGTAAACGTGTAGAGGAAGAACAGCTGCAGATGGGACGAGGGAGGATGCCTGCATCCTCCCGTCCCATGGAGAAGACAGGTGCAGCTCGACGGGGGATTAGCGGGGAGCCAAGAACAACAACCGCCCACCGCCAATATCTATGGTCATCTTATCAAATCACATATGGAAATAACATACGAGGTAATTCTAATTGTAAATACCATTAAAGAGCTAAGTATCAATACAAATATAGAAAGTCAGCCATCTATCTGTCACTTCTATATGGGCAGAAAGAGTGCAACGATAAATGTAAAATTAAAAGTATCTATCCAAATACTAAACATTGAGACAACAGAACCCATAAATCTTTAAGAGGAGAAAGGAGGTATATTACCACTTTTCATGACCCAAAGGGTAATGGCAAAGAAAAAGGCTGGTCTTGAGATAGCAAATGTTCATGGTGGTTCAGTTGTGCGAGAGGAGGTCGAATGTGACTTCCTGCGTCGTGGTGAATGTGCTTGTTGCCAAGCGTCGTCGTGCGTATTGATAGTAGGAAGGTCAGGGCATTGGTGAAAAGAGTCCCAGTCCGGAAGTGGCACAGGTTGGATGCCAAGTGTAGTGTAAAAGGCTGGGAGGTCCGCTGGTTTGGATATAGAGGTAGATTTACCATTGTGGGTCACCTGCAAGGAGAATGGGAATCCCCATCTATATTTCAGGCTTAATTTTCGCAGGGTATCTGTAAGCGGTTTTAAGGCTCTCCTCTGCTGTAAGGTCGACCATGCCAGGTCGGGAAATATTTGGATCTTGTCTCCTTGGAATTCGATCCCTTCTAGTAGGCGGGATTTATGTAGAATTTCTTCTTTTTGGGTGTAGTAATGCAGTCTACAGATAACATCTCGAGGTCGGTCCTGTGGGAGGCCCCTAGGTCTTAGGGCTCGGTGTGCTCTATCGAAGGTAATAGCTGTGTTTGGATCTAAGCCCAGGATTTCCCCGAAGATTTTTGTAAGGACATCTATGAGATTAGACTGGTGTATATCTTCTGATAAACCTCTGACTCTGATGTTATTTCTTCTGCCCCGATTGTCCATATCTTCTATGCGGGCTTTAAGGAAGGTGATATCAGATGTTTGGTGAGAGATCACTTCCTTGAACTTGGCCAAGATAGCTGTAGTTGGAGATTCGTGTCTCTCTAGGGTATCTACTCTTGACTCAAGTGAGGACATGTCTTTCTGTAGGGCAGATACTTCATGTTTGATAGTAGCAAGTAGGCTGGACTCCAAGTTTGAAAAGTCTTGTTTCGTAGGTAGGGTTTTGACATGTGTCAGGATCTCCCTAACCTCTGTTGCCAAGGAAGGAGTGTCTTGAGATAGGTTGCCTTCGGGTAGAGACATCTCGTCTGACTGAGAGGGAGATGTCGACGAGGAAGGGGTTTCTGTTGTATTCGAGGAATTCGTATTGGAGGGTAGTAGAAACTGGCGTAGATCTGATGTGTGACAGTCCGCGGATTTAGGTGTTCCTTCCGGTTTGGTCTTAGATTTTTTCTTGGCGTTTTTCACCATGAGCACCGACTTAAATGTATGTGATTTTAAGATCAGATGGTAAAAACGATCTCAGCTCTTCGGGTCTTGTGTTAGAAATATCAGCGGGCCATTGTCGTGTCGAGGCTCCCCCGTGGCCTACGTGGTCGTCATCAGTCGGTCATTTTATCACCTCCCTGATGTCGGGTGTGATGGGAGAGAAACATTTTCAAGGGACACACAAACTGCTGGGATTAGGTGATATATTATTAGGAAGCTCTGTGCCCGCTCTTAGCCACCTGAGGCTTTGTGTGTTGGCTCTGGTCACAGTCAGTGTGTGATAAAAGGATGGGCGGGGCAAGGGGCAGTCGGATGCCTCCTCTCACAAGTCAGTCCAAACCGCGTCTTTCAGCAGGTGGAATTCAGCTCTGAGGGGGTGACATAGGTCCCGCAGTGTGATTTAATAGGCAGCTGTTTTAGGACAGATATGCAGGCAGTGCTTCCAATGTACACCTCTATAGATGTCCAGAAGATAGTTGTGTATAGCTAACTTTATTTGTCAGCAAATTATGTAAAGCGAGTAGATATGAGAGTTTTATTTAGCAATCTCTATTAGTGGGATTTCTATGTGGTTCCCAAGGATCTCAGGGGGAGGTTTGGGAGACAATGGCAGCAGCTGCAGCTGTGAAGAACTGCCTGCTGTGTGCTTATAATTTTCGGTCCAAGATGGCGGCCGCCTTTATTTTATATGGGGGAGAGGGAGCTTGCAGATGCCCCCCGTCCCCTAGGTCTGCTGGGTAATGTGGTGCCCTGCCAGATGAACAGGGGAGCCCCCCGCTTCTCTCCAGCGAGGCTCTCCCTGTTAGAACAGGAGCCTGCGCCGGAGTCTGCCGCCTGCCAGAAACCAAGATGGCCGCCGCGGCTTCAAACGGGAGCCTCTTCGTTCCTTCTCTGGCTCCGTCGCCGCTCAATTAGATCTGGAACGTGCGGGGGAGGCTTGGGGCACCCCAGTCTTACCTCCGGTCCCGCTTCCTCGTCCCGCTGTCCGCGTTGCCCCGTCCACGTAGTTCAGCTGTCGGGTATATAGAGTGCACTCTTGGACGCTGTCTCAGGGGAGGAGAGGGCCGCAGCCTGCAGAGAGGGATTTCTCCCCCTCCCGGCTCCGCAGCACCGTCAGCTCTGCTCTGGAGGGTGGATGCAGGGTAAGGTCCCCTGTGTAAGTTTTTTTTTTTTTTTTTGTAAATGGAGTCTGGGGTGATGTTTAATGTAGAACTGTGGGAGCTCCTGTAAAACGTGTCTAGCAATCTACACGGCCAGGCCACGCCCCCCCAGCAGGCCCTTTATGACATCACAGACAGACCCACGGAACTCTCTGTGCTTGTCTGCTGGCTGGCTGTCAGTTGGGTGGGTGGGCGGCAGAGGGGGAGGATGTACGTCTCGTTTCTCCTGAAAATTGCGGTTTTTCAGCGTTTCCGGTAAAAATCGCGGTCCGACGCGCAAAAGTGGGGTATCCTAGAAATCGCCTTTTAACCCCTTCCTGACAGAGCCAGTTTTTGCGTTCCTGACAGAGCCCTTTTTTTCAAATCTGACATGTCTCACTTAAGTGGGGATAACTTTTTTTTGCTTTTACTTATCCCAGTGATTTTGAGATTGTTTTTTCGTGACACATTGTACTTCAAGTTAGTGGTAAATTTGGGTCGATGCAGTCTGTGTTTTTTTGTGAAAAATACCAAAATGTCGTAAAAAAATGGAAAATTTAGCAATTTGCAAAATGTTAAATTTTCTGCTTGTGAGACAAATAATCATACCACTCAAAATAGTTAATAACTAACAAAGACCATATGTCTACTTTATGTTGACATCATTATTTCAACTTCCTTTTAATTTTTTGGGACACTAGGAGGCTTACAATATGAATAGCAAATTCTCAAATTTTCAAGAAAATTTCAAACACTGATTTTTTTAGGGACCAGTTCAGTTCTGATGTGACTTTGAGGGACTTGTATGTGAGACACCCCCATAAATGATGCCATTTCAAAAACTGCACCCCTCACAGTATTCAAAACAGCATTTTGGAAGTTTGTTAACCCTTTAGGTGTTTCACAGGAATTAAAACAAAGTGTAGGTGAAATTTCAAAATTTCTTTTTTTTTGCAGATTTGCAATTTTAATACATTTTTCTAAGGAACACAGTACATTTTACTAGAGAAATGTGACTGAAAATTGATTCCCCCAATTCTTTTGTTTTCATAAATATCCTATATGTGGCCCTAGTGTGCACGGTGACCAAACCACAGGCTTCATAATAGAAGGAGCACCTACTTGATTTTGGAGCCTCCTTTTTATGAGATTATTTTTTAGGCACCATGTAGGTTTCTAGGCACCATAAGATGCTAAAAGTTAGGAACCCCCCCACAAGTCACCCCATTTTGCAAACTACACCCCTCAGGGAATTCATCTAGGGGTATAGTGTACATTTCAAACCCCCAGGGGTTTCACCAATTTTGATACAAGTGGGCAGTGAAAATGAAAAATTACCTTTTTTTACACAAAAATGCAGTTCTGGCTCCAAATTTGTCATTTTCAGAAGGTATGAAGGAGACAAAGCACCCCAAAATCTGTGCCCCAATTTCTCCCGAGTACGGCAATGCCTCACATGTGACCAAAAAATACCAGTTGGGTGCATGGCAGGACTCAGAAGGGAAGGAGTGATTTTTGGATTTTGCAGCACAGATTCTGGTGGAATGAATGGTGGGTGCTATGTTGCACCAATACAGTGGAAGCCCCCCACAAGTCACCCCATTTTGCAAAGTACACCCCTCAGGGAATTCATCTAGGGGTATAGTGTACATTTCAAACCCCCAGGGGTTTCACCAATTTTGATACAAGTGGGCAGTGAAAATGAAAAATTACATTTTTTACACAAAAATGCAGTTCTGGCTCAAAATTTTTCATTTTCAGAAGGTATGAAGGAGAAAAAGCACCCCAAAATATGTGCCCCAATTTCTCCCGAGTACGGCAATGCCTCACATGTGACCAAAAAATACCAGTTGGGTGCATGGCAGGACTCAGAACGGAAGGAGTGATTTTTGGATTTTGCGGCTCAGATTCTGGTGGAATTTTGGTGGGTGCTATGTCGCATTAGCAAGACCCCCCAAGCACCAATACAGTGGAACCCCCCCACAAGTGACCCCATTTTGCAAACTACACCCCTCAGGGAATTCATCTAGGGGTATAGTGTACATTTCAAACCCCCAGGGGTTTCACCAATTTTGATACAAGTGGGCAGTGAAAATGAAAAATTACATTTTTTACACAAAAATGCAGTTCTGGCTCAAAATTTTTCATTTTCAGAAGGTATGAAGGAGAAAAAGCACCCCAAAATCTGTGCCCCAATTTCTCCCGAGTACGGCAATGCCTCACATGTGACCACAAAATACCAGTTGGGTGCATGGCAGGACTCAGAAGGGAAGGAGTGATTTTTGGATTTTGCAGCTCAGATTCTGGTGGAATTTTGGTGGGTGCTATGTCGCATTAGCAAGACCCCCAAAGCACCAATACAGTGGAACCCCCCCACAAGTGACCCCATTTTGCAAACTACACCCCTCAGGGAATTCATCTAGGGGTATAGTGTACATTTCAAACCCACAGGGGTTTCACCAATTTTGATACAAGTGGGCAGTGAAAATGAAAAATTACATTTTTTTACACAAAAATGCAGTTCTGGCTCCAAATTTGTCATTTTCAGAAGGTATGAAGGAGACAAAGCACCCCAAAATCTGTGCCCCAATTTCTCCCGAGTACAGCAATGCCTCACATGTGACCAAAAAATACCAGTTGGGTGCATGGCAGGACTCAGAAGGGAAGGAGTGATTTTTGGATTTTGCGGCTCAGATTCTGGTGGAATGAATGGTGGGTGCTATGTTGCACCAATACAGTGGAACCCCCCCACAAGTCACCCCATTTTGCAAAGTACACCCCTCAGGGAATTCATCTAGGGGTATAGTGTACATTTCAAACCCACAGGGGTTTCACCAATTTTGATACAAGTGGGCAGTGAAAATGAAAAATTACATTTTTTTACACAAAAATGCAGTTCTGGCTCAAAATTTTTCATTTTCAGAAGGTATGAAGGAGAAAAAGCACCCCAAAATATGTGCCCCAATTTCTCCCGAGTACGGCAATGCCTCACATGTGACCAAAAAATACCAGTTGGGTGCATGGCAGGACTCAGAACGGAAGGAGTGATTTTTGGATTTTGCGGCTCAGATTTTGGTGGAATTTTGGTGGGTGCTATGTCGCATTAGCAAGACCCACCAAGCACCAATACAGTGGAACCCCCCCACAAGTGACCCCATTTTGCAAACTACACCCCTCAGGGAATTCATCTAGGGGTATAGTGTACATTTCAAACCCCCAGGGGTTTCACCAATTTTGATACAAGTGGGCAGTGAAAATGAAAAATTACATTTTTTACACAAAAATGCAGTTCTGGCTCAAAATTTTTCATTTTCAGAAGGTATGAAGGAGAAAAAGCACCCCAAAATCTGTGCCCCAATTTCTCCCGAGTACGGCAATGCCTCACATGTGACCACAAAATACCAGTTGGGTGCATGGCAGGACTCAGAAGGGAAGGAGTGATTTTTGGATTTTGCAGCTCAGATTCTGGTGGAATTTTGGTGGGTGCTATGTCGCATTAGCAAGACCCCCCAAGCACCAATACAGTGGAACCCCCCCACAAGTGACCCCATTTTGCAAACTACACCCCTCAGGGAATTCATCTAGGGGTATAGTGTACATTTCAAACCCCCAGGGGTTTCACCAATTTTGATACAAGTGGGCAGTGAAAATGAAAAATTACATTTTTTACACAAAAATGCAGTTCTGGCTCAAAATTTTTCATTTTCAGAAGGTATGAAGGAGAAAAAGCACCCCAAAATCTGTGCCCCAATTTCTCCCGAGTACGGCAATGCCTCACATGTGACCAAAAAATACCAGTTGGGTGCATGGCAGGACTCAGAAGGGAAGGAGTGATTTTTGGATTTTGCAGCTCAGATTCTGGTGGAATTTTGGTGGGTGCTATGTCGCATTAGCAAGACCCCCCAAGCACCAATACAGTGGAACCCCCCCACAAGTGACCCCATTTTGCAAACTACACCCCTCAGGGAATTCATCTAGGGGTATAGTGTACATTTCAAACCCCCAGGGGTTTCACCAATTTTGATACAAGTGGGCAGTGAAAATGAAAAATTACATTTTTTTACACAAAAATGCAGTTCTGGCTCAAAATTTTTCATTTTCAGAAGGTATGAAGGAGAAAAAGCACCCAAAATCTGTGCCCCAATTTCTCCCGAGTACGGCAATGCCTCATGTGTGACCAAAAAGTTGCAGGACTCAGAAGGGAAGGAGTGATATTTGGATTTTGCAGCACAAATTCTGGTGGAATGATGGTGGGTGCTATGTCGCATTAGCAAGACCCCCAAAGCACCAATACAGTGGAACCCCCCCACAAGTGACCCCATTTTGCAAACTACACCCCTCAGGGAATTCATCTAGGGGTATAGTGTACATTTCAAACCCCCAGGGGTTTCACCAATTTTGATACAAGTGGGCAGTGAAAATGAAAAATTACATTTTTTTACACAAAAATGCAGTTCTGGCTCAAAATTTTTCATTTTCAGAAGGTATGAAGGAGAAAAAGCACCCCAAAATCTGTGCCCCAATTTCTCCCGAGTACGGCAATGCCTCACATTTGACCAAAAAATACCAGTTGGGTGCATGGCAGGACTCAGAAGGGAAGGAGTGATTTTTGGATTTTGCGGCTCAGATTATGGTGGAATGAATGGTGGGTGGTATGTGGCATTAGCAAGACCCCCGAAGCACGGTGAAATTATGAACCTAATAATCCATAGATGTGTGGTATATTTTAAAACACTCCTTTATACATAGGCCGGGTTTGTCGGGGCAAGTGTCACACTGGAAAATAGTTTGCTTTCTTATTCCCTTTTTATAGCAAACTTTGCACCTTTTTTGTGTCCTGCCCTTTTTTCCAGTGGAGGGGATTTCATCAGGAAAATGCTGCCCTGGTACAATACGGGGGCCAGTACTAGAAGTACTGGGGCCCTCAGCCTGCTGGTTCCCAAATATTAGGCCCTTTATGACTTCCTCTTGAAAGTGCATAAATGTCCCCCTCTGGCCGGTAGAACGGAATAGCACGTAAGCGTTATACAGTGCCATCTGGATGATATACACGGCCAGCTTCTTGTACCAGATTTTTGTTTTCCGCAGGGCACTGTACGGCTTCAGTACCTGATCTGAAAGATCCACTCCGCCCATGTACCTATTGTAATCCAGGATACAATTAGGTTTTGAGGTGTGGGTACTGGTACCTCGTACAGGGACGGAGGTGGTACTGTCTCCGTGAATTGTTGTCAGTATAAGGACATCCCTCTTGTCCTTATATTTGACCAACAACATATTTTCGGTGCATATTCCCCTGCTTTCACCCCTTCTCATTACTTGGGCAATGTGCGTTTTTGGGAGGCCTCTTTGGTTCTTGCGCACAGTACCGCAAGCTGCTGTACCTCTTGAACCAAGGCCCTTAAACAGGGGGATGCTGGTGTAAAAGTTATCCACATAGAGGTGATAACCTTTATCCAGGAAGGGGTGCACTAAATCCCAGACAATTTTTCCACTAACACCTACGAGGGAGGGGGGGCATTCTGGCGGTTCAATTCTTGAATCCTTCCCTTCATATACCCTAAACCTGTGGGTGTACCCTGAGGTGCTTTCACACAACTTATACATTTTTATGCCATACCTTGCCCTCTTACTGGGAAGGTACTGGCGGAATTTAACCCTTCCTTTAAAATGTATAAGGGACTCGTCTATGCAAATGAATTTATCTGGGATGTACATGTCTTCAAATTTGGCACTGAAATGATCAATGACCGGCCTGACTTTGAATAGCCGGTCAAAGGTGGGATCATCTCTGGGTGGGCACTGTGCATTATCGTTGTAATGCAAAAATTTAAGGATCGTCTCAAATCGAGCCCGGGGCATGGCCATACGGTAAAAAAAAAATTGAAGGGGTTAAAAAAAAAAATTGAAGGGGTTAAAAAAAAAAATTGAAGGGGTTAAAAAAAAAAAAAAAAAGGTCCTGCGTCAAAAATTGAGCACAGATGTTGGTCAGTAACGTCCGTCACTGAACAGCGCTGAAAGGCAACAGGAATTTGATCAAAAAAAAAAAAAATAGATCAACCCTGTGCCGAAAAAGATGATCAGTGATGTACGTCACTGATCCGCGCACAGCGGCCACAGGACACCCACAAAATCACAGTGTGTGTAAAAAAAAAAATTAAAAAAAGACCCCACAGCACACACAAAAAAAAAAAAGGTGATCAGTGATGCGACACTGATTACCAGTGAGGGGCAGCAGGTGCAACTGACAGTGCAACTGGCAGGTATATATAAAAAAAAAAAAACCTCTGCACCCCTAAAAAGTTGCTGATCACCTCAGATATAGTGATCAGCACAAAAGGCGGGGGCAGCAGACACAAAATTTAGCACTCTCTATCACTCTCTGTCGCTATCTCTCTCTATCTCTCTATCTCTCACTATCTAACACTCTATGACACTGCAGCAGCAGCAGCAGTGACAGGTATATATATATATAAAAATACCCTGCGCCCCCAAAAAGTTGCTGATCAGTTAATTTATACTGATCAGCACAAAAGGGGGGGCAGCAGTCAGTTATATAAAAAATATATAGCACAATCTGTCACTATCTCTATCTCTCTCTCTCTATCTCTCTCTATCTCTCTCTATCTATCTATAACTATCACACTGCAGCAGCACAAAATATAGCACTCTCTGTCACTAGGCCTCTCTATCTCTCTCTCTCTATCTCTCTCTATCTCTCTCTATATCTCTCTATCTCTCTCTATCTCACTCTATCTCTCTCTATCTCTCTCTCTAACTATATCACACTGCAGCAGCACAAAATACAGCACTCTCTGACACTATCTGACACTATCTCTCTCTATCTCTCTCTATCTAACTAACGCTATTACACTGCAGCAGCACAAGTTCACAGGAAGTCACAAGTAACAGGATCCAGGAAGCATCCAGCACACTACAAGCACAGATGAAGCAGCCAAGATATTTGCAAGGATCAGGTAAGTATTTTGCAAGGTTCTGGTCAGTATATCGCGGCAGATTGGCACGGTGACCGCACTGCACGCAATTCCAGACCGGAATGGCGTCTGCAGTGCAGTCACCGTTAGTTTAAACCCCCCTCCATGGCTGTGATTGGTCCCTCGGTCCGACGGACCAATCACGGCCTTTGGGGGCGGGCGGGGTGAGGTGGGGTGACACCAGTGTCACCCTTACACCCCGCGGTGATTGGTGCTGTACTTTACAGCACCAATCACCTCCGATCGCGTGTCACCGGCGAACGTTATTCGCCGGTGACACAGAAAACGCTGTAATTGGCTGTTCACACTGAACAGCCAATCACAGCGATCGCCGACGGGGGGGCGGCATCGCAGCCCCCCCTGGGCATGCACGGACATGTCTGCTGTCAGGGACAGCAGACATGTTGAAACTGTCACCGCGTCTATAGACGCGGTGACAGTTAAATGCCATGACGTACATTTACGCCATGTGTCGGGAAGTACTTCCCGACCATGACGTAAATGTACGTCAATTGTCGGGAACGGGTTAAAGACGCACCTTTCTGGCCCCACAAAAATGGGCATTTCAAATTAGAAACAAGTCAAATGAACAAAATAGTGTGAATAAGTAAGTATTTCAGGGGTGAGTTAGCAGGTTATTGGGGTAGTAAGTCCTGATATTTTTGGAGGTTGCAGTGGCCACTACGCCATTCAAAATAGGCAGTTTTTAGCATATGCAGTTAGGCCCCGTAGGACAATTTTAGCTAAAATGTGCTCCAAACACTCAAACCGGCTTGTATCTTGCAATCGAAAATATGGGAAACATGACTTAGACATCAAATGATACACTGTATGCCATGTTTCCAAATTGTTATGCACAGTGGTTACAGCATGAAGCGAATGCATGTGAATATACAAAGGTGCATTGCATTAAACAAGTCCAATGAGGGTGAAAAAAAATGGCCGGCCTGCCTGCTTTCATCCATCATTTGTTCTAAATGTATAATTAATCAATGAGCTGAGGTGGAGTCTTAGCCAGTGGTACCATGAGGGGTGTGTAATGCACTTTAGCGTAGACAGCCAATCAGCTGCCAGATTCAATCTGTCAATCAAACACAGCAGCCAATCAGAGAGCTGGCCATTGATCAGCAGGCCCTTTATGACATCACAGACAGACCCACGGAACTCTCTGTGCTTGTCTGCTGGCTGGCTGTCAGTTGGGTGGGTGGGCGGCAGAGGGGGAGGAGGTACGTCTCGTTTCTCCTGAAAATTGCGGTTTTTCAGCGTTTCCGGTAAAAATCGCGGTCCGACGCGCAAAAGTGGAGTATCCTAGAAATCGCCTTTTAAAGACGCACCTTTCTGGCCTCACAAAAATGGGCATTTCAAATTAGAAACAAGTCAAATGAACAAAATAGTGTGAATAAGTAAGTATTTCAGGGGTGACTTAGCAGGTTATTGGGGTAGTAAGTCCTGATATTTTTGGAGGTTGCAGTGGCCACTACGCCATTCAAAATAGGCAGTTTTTAGCATATGCAGTTAGGCCCCCGTAGGACAATTTTAGCTAAAATGTGCTCCAAACACTCAAACCGGCTTGTATCTTGCAATCGAAAATATGGGAAACATGACTTAGACATCAAATGATACACTGTATGCCATGTTTCCAAATTGTTATGCACAGTGGTTACAGCATGAAGCGAATGCATGTGAATATACAAAGGTGCATTGCATTAAACAAGTCCAATGAGGGTGAAAAAAATGGCCGGCCTGCCTGCTTTCATCCATCATTTGTTCTAAACTTATAATTAATCAATGAGCTGAGGTGGAGTCTTAGCCAGTGGTACCATCAGGGGTGTGTAATGCACTTTAGGGTAGACAGCCAATCAGCTGCCAGATTCAATCTGTCCATCAAACACAGCAGCCAATCAGAGAGCTGGCCATTGATCAGCAGGCCCTTTATGACATCACAGACAGACCCACGGAACTCTCTGTGCTTGTCTGCTGGCTGTCAGTTGGGTGGGTGGGCGGCAGAGGGGGAGGATGTACGTCTCGTTTCTCCTGAAAATTGCGTTTTTTTGGCGTTTCCGGTAAAAATCGCGGTCCGACGCGCAAAAGTGGGGTATCGTAGAAATCGCCTTTTAAAGACGCACCTTTCTGGCCCCACAAAAATGGGCATTTCCAATTAGAAACAAGTCAAATGAACAAAATAGTGTGAATAAGTAAGTATTTCAGGGGTGAGTTAGCAGGTTATTGGGGTAGTAAGTCCTGATATTTTTGGAGGTTGCAGTGGCCACTACGCCATTCAAAATAGGCAGGCTTTAGCATATGCAGTTAGGCCCCGTAGGACAATTTTAGCTAAAATGTGCTCCAAACACTCAAACCGGCTTGTATCTTGCAATCGAAAATATGGGAAACATGACTTAGACATCAAATGATACACTGTATGCCATGTTTCCAAATTGTTATGCACAGTGGTTACAGCATGAAGCGAATGCATGTGAATATATACAAAGGTGCATTGCATTAAACAAGTCCAATGAGGGTGAAAAAAATGGCCGGCCTGCCTGCTTTCATCCATCATTTGTTCTAAATGTATTATTAATCAATGAGCTGAGGTGGAGTCTTAGCCAGTGGTACCATGAGGGGTGTGTAATGCACTTTAGCGTAGACAGCCAATCAGCTGCCAGATTCAATCTGTCAATCAAACACAGCAGCCAATCAGAGAGCTGGCCATTGATAAGCAGGCCCTTTATGACATCACAGACAGACCCACGGAACTCTCTGTGCTTGTCTGCTGGCTGGCTGTCAGTTGGGTGGGTGGGCGGCAGAGGGGGAGGATGTACGTCTCGTTTCTCCTGAAAATTGCGGTTTTTCAGCGTTTCCGGTAAAAATCGCGGTCCCAAGCGCAAAAGTGGGGTATCCTAGAAATCGCCTTTTAAAGACGCACCTTTCTGGCCCCACAAAAATGGGCATTTTTCAAATTAGAAACAAGTCAAATGAACAAAATAGTGTGAATAAGTAAGTATTTCAGGGGTGAGTTAGCAGGTTATTGGGGTAGTAAGTCCTGATATTTTTGGAGGTTGCAGTGGCCACTACGCCATTCAAAATAGGCAGTTTTTAGCATATGCAGTTAGGCCCCGTAGGACAATTTTAGCTAAAATGTGCTCCAAACACTCAAACCGGCTTGTATCTTGCAATCGAAAATATGGGAAACATGACTTAGACATCAAATGATACACTGTATGCCATGTTTCCAAATTGTTATGCACAGTGGTTACAGCATGAAGCGAATGCATGTGAATATATACAAAGGTGCATTGCATTAAACAAGTCCAATGAGGGTGAAAAAAATGGCCGGCCTGCCTGCTTTCATCCATCATTTGTTCTAAATGTATTATTAATCAATGAGCTGAGGTGGAGTCTTAGCCAGTGGTACCATGAGGGGTGTGTAATGCACTTTAGCGTAGACAGCCAATCAGCTGCCAGATTCAATCTGTCAATCAAACACAGCAGCCAATCAGAGAGCTGGCCATTGATAAGCAGGCCCTTTATGACATCACAGACAGACCCACGGAACTCTCTGTGCTTGTCTGCTGGCTGGCTGTCAGTTGGGTGGGTGGGCGGCAGAGGGGGAGGATGTACGTCTCGTTTCTCCTGAAAATTGCGGTTTTTCAGCGTTTCCGGTAAAAATCGCGGTCCCAAGCGCAAAAGTGGGGTATCCTAGAAATCGCCTTTTAAAGACGCACCTTTCTGGCCCCACAAAAATGGGCATTTTTCAAATTAGAAACAAGTCAAATGAACAAAATAGTGTGAATAAGTAAGTATTTCAGGGGTGAGTTAGCAGGTTATTGGGGTAGTAAGTCCTGATATTTTTGGAGGTTGCAGTGGCCACTACGCCATTCAAAATAGGCAGTTTTTAGCATATGCAGTTAGGCCCCGTAGGACAATTTTAGCTAAAATGTGCTCCAAACACTCAAACCGGCTTGTATCTTGCAATCGAAAATATGGGAAACATGACTTAGACATCAAATGATACACTGTATGCCATGTTTCCAAATTGTTATGCACAGTGGTTACAGCATGAAGCGAATGCATGTGAATATACAAAGGTGCATTGCATTAAACAAACCCAATGAGGGTGAAAAAAAATGGCCGGCCTGCCTGCTTTCATCCATCATTTGTTCTAAATGTATAATTAATCAATGAGCTGAGGTGGAGTCTTAGCCAGTGGTACCATGAGGGGTGTGTAATGCACTTTAGCGTAGACAGCAAATCAGCTGCCAGATTCAATCTGTCAATCAAACACAGCAGCCAATCAGAGAGCTGGCCATTGATCAGCAGGCCCTTTATGACATCACAGACAGACCCACGGAACTCTTTGTGCTTGTCTGCTGGCTGGCTGTCAGTTGGGTGGGTGGGCGGCAGAGGGGGAGGATGTACGTCTCGTTTCTCCTGAAAATTGCGGTTTTTCGGCGTTTCCGGTAAAAATCGCGGTCCGACGCGCAAAAGTGGGGTATCCTAGAAATCGCCTTTTAAAGACGCACCTTTCTGGCCCCACAAAAATGGGCATTTCAAATTAGAAACAAGTCAAATGAACAAAATAGTGTGAATAAGTAAGTATTTCAGGGGTGAGTTAGCAGGTTATTGGGGTAGTAAGTCCTGATATTTTTGGAGGTTGCAGTGGCCACTACGCCATTCAAAATAGGCAGTTTTTAGCATATGCAGTTAGGCCCCGTAGGACAATTTTAGCTAAAATGTGCTCCAAACACTCAAACCGGCTTGTATCTTGCAATCGAAAATATGGGAAACATGACTTAGACATCAAATGATACACTGTATGCCATGTTTCCAAATTGTTATGCACAGTGGTTACAGCATGAAGCGAATGCATGTGAATATACAAAGGTGCATTGCATTAAACAAGTCCAATGAGGGTGAAAAAAATGGCCGGCCTGCCTGCTTTCATCCATCATTTGTTCTAAACTTATAATTAATCAATGAGCTGAGGTGGAGTCTTAGCCAGTGGTACCATCAGGGGTGTGTAATGCACTTTAGGGTAGACAGCCAATCAGCTGCCAGATTCAATCTGTCCATCAAACACAGCAGCCAATCAGAGAGCTGGCCATTGATCAGCAGGCCCTTTATGACATCACAGACAGACCCACGGAACTCTCTGTGCTTGTCTGCTGGCTGTCAGTTGGGTGGGTGGGCGGCAGAGGGGGAGGATGTACGTCTCGTTTCTCCTGAAAATTGCGGTTTTTCGGCGTTTCCGGTAAAAATCGCGGTCCGACGCGCAAAAGTGGGGTATCGTAGAAATCGCCTTTTAAAGACGCACCTTTCTGGCCCCACAAAAATGGGCATTTCAAATTAGAAACAAGTCAAATGAACAAAATAGTGTGAATAAGTAAGTATTTCAGGGGTGAGTTAGCAGGTTATTGGGGTAGTAAGTCCTGATATTTTTGGAGGTTGCAGTGGCCACTACGCCATTCAAAATAGGCAGGCTTTAGCATATGCAGTTAGGCCCCGTAGGACAATTTTAGCTAAAATGTGCTCCAAACACTCAAACCGGCTTGTATCTTGCAATCGAAAATATGGGAAACATGACTTAGACATCAAATGATACACTGTATGCCATGTTTCCAAATTGTTATGCACAGTGGTTACAGCATGAAGCGAATGCATGTGAATATATACAAAGGTGCATTGCATTAAACAAGTCCAATGAGGGTGAAAAAAATGGCCGGCCTGCCTGCTTTCATCCATCATTTGTTCTAAATGTATTATTAATCAATGAGCTGAGGTGGAGTCTTAGCCAGTGGTACCATGAGGGGTGTGTAATGCACTTTAGCGTAGACAGCCAATCAGCTGCCAGATTCAATCTGTCAATCAAACACAGCAGCCAATCAGAGAGCTGGCCATTGATAAGCAGGCCCTTTATGACATCACAGACAGACCCACGGAACTCTCTGTGCTTGTCTGCTGGCTGGCTGTCAGTTGGGTGGGTGGGCGGCAGAGGGGGAGGATGTACGTCTCGTTTCTCCTGAAAATTGCGGTTTTTCAGCGTTTCCGGTAAAAATCGCGGTCCGACGCGCAAAAGTGGGGTATCCTAGAAATCGCCTTTTAAAGACGCACCTTTCTGGCCCCACAAAAATGGGCATTTCAAATTAGAAACAAGTCAAATGAACAAAATAGTGTGAATAAGTAAGTATTTCAGGGGTGAGTTAGCAGGTTATTGGGGTAGTAAGTCCTGATATTTTTGGAGGTTGCAGTGGCCACTACGCCATTCAAAATAGGCAGTTTTTAGCATATGCAGTTAGGCCCCGTAGGACAATTTTAGCTAAAATGTGCTCCAAACACTCAAACCGGCTTGTATCTTGCAATCGAAAATATGGGAAACATGACTTAGACATCAAATGATACACTGTATGCCATGTTTCCAAATTGTTATGCACAGTGGTTACAGCATGAAGCGAATGCATGTGAATATACAAAGGTGCATTGCATTAAACAAGCCCAATGAGGGTGAAAAAAAATGGCCGGCCTGCCTGCTTTCATCCATCATTTGTTCTAAATGTATAATTAATCAATGAGCTGAGGTGGAGTCTTAGCCAGTGGTACCATGAGGGGTGTGTAATGCACTTTAGCGTAGACAGCAAATCAGCTGCCAGATTCAATCTGTCAATCAAACACAGCAGCCAATCAGAGAGCTGGCCATTGATCAGCAGGCCCTTTATGACATCACAGACAGACCCACGGAACTCTCTGTGCTTGTCTGCTGGCTGGCTGTCAGTTGGGTGGGTGGGCAGCAGAGGGGGAGGATGTACGTCTCGTTTCTCCTGAAAATTGCGGTTTTTCGGCGTTTCCGGTAAAAATCGCGGTCCGATGCGCAAAAGTGGGGTATCCTAGAAATCGCCTTTTAAAGACGCACCTTTCTGGCCCCACAAAAATGGGCATTTCAAATTAGAAACAAGTCAAATGAACAAAATAGTGTGAATAAGTAAGTATTTCAGGGGTGAGTTAGCAGGTTATTGGGGTAGTAAGTCCTGATATTTTTGGAGGTTGCAGTGGCCACTACGCCATTCAAAATAGGCAGTTTTTAGCATATGCAGTTAGGCCCCGTAGGACAATTTTAGCTAAAATGTGCTCCAAACACTCAAACCGGCTTGTATCTTGCAATCGAAAATATGGGAAACATGACTTAGACATCAAATGATACACTGTATGCCATGTTTCCAAATTGTTATGCACAGTGGTTACAGCATGAAGCGAATGCATGTGAATATACAAAGGTGCATTGCATTAAACAAGTCCAATGAGGGTGAAAAAAATGGCCGGCCTGCCTGCTTTCATCCATCATTTGTTCTAAACTTATAATTAATCAATGAGCTGAGGTGGAGTCTTAGCCAGTGGTACCATCAGGGGTGTGTAATGCACTTTAGGGTAGACAGCCAATCAGCTGCCAGATTCAATCTGTCCATCAAACACAGCAGCCAATCAGAGAGCTGGCCATTGATCAGCAGGCCCTTTATGACATCACAGACAGACCCACGGAACTCTCTGTGCTTGTCTGCTGGCTGTCAGTTGGGTGGGTGGGCGGCAGAGGGGGAGGATGTACGTCTCGTTTCTCCTGAAAATTGCGGTTTTTCGGCGTTTCCGGTAAAAATCGCGGTCCGACGCGCAAAAGTGGGGTATCGTAGAAATCGCCTTTTAAAGACGCACCTTTCTGGCCCCACAAAAATGGGCATTTCAAATTAGAAACAAGTCAAATGAACAAAATAGTGTGAATAAGTAAGTATTTCAGGGGTGAGTTAGCAGGTTATTGGGGTAGTAAGTCCTGATATTTTTGGAGGTTGCAGTGGCCACTACGCCATTCAAAATAAGCAGGCTTTAGCATATGCAGTTAGGCCCCGTAGGACAATTTTAGCTAAAATGTGCTCCAAACACTCAAACCGGCTTGTATCTTGCAATCGAAAATATGGGAAACATGACTTAGACATCAAATGATACACTGTATGCCATGTTTCCAAATTGTTATGCACAGTGGTTACAGCATGAAGCGAATGCATGTGAATATATACAAAGGTGCATTGCATTAAACAAGTCCAATGAGGGTGAAAAAAATGGCCGGCCTGCCTGCTTTCATCCATCATTTGTTCTAAATGTATAATTAATCAATGAGCTGAGGTGGAGTCTTAGCCAGTGGTACCATGAGGGGTGTGTAATGCACTTTAGCGTAGACAGCCAATCAGCTGCCAGATTCAATCTTTCAATCAAACACAGCAGCCAATCAGAGAGCTGGCCATTGATCAGCAGGCCCTTTATGACATCACAGACAGACCCACGGAACTCTCTGTGCTTGTCTGCTGGCTGGCTGTCAGTTGGGTGGGTGGGCGGCAGAGGGGGAGGATGTACGTCTCGTTTCTCCTGAAAATTGCGGTTTTTCGGCGTTTCCGGTAAAAATCGCGGTCCGACGCGCAAAAGTGGGGTATCCTAGAAATCGCCTTTTAAAGACGCACCTTTCTGGCCCCACAAAAATGGGCATTTCAAATTAGAAACAAGTCAAATGAACAAAATAGTGTGAATAAGTAAGTATTTCAGGGGTGAGTTAGCAGGTTATTGGGGTAGTAAGTCCTGATATTTTTGGAGGTTGCAGTGGCCACTACGCCATTCAAAATAGGCAGTTTTTAGCATATGCAGTTAGGCCCCGTAGGACAATTTTAGCTAAAATGTGCTCCAAACACTCAAACCGGCTTGTATCTTGCAATCGAAAATATGGGAAACATGACTTAGACATCAAATGATACACTGTATGCCATGTTTCCAAATTGTTATGCACAGTGGTTACAGCATGAAGCGAATGCATGTGAATATACAAAGGTGCATTGCATTAAACAAGTCCAATGAGGGTGAAAAAAATGGCCGGCCTGCCTGCTTTCATCCATCATTTGTTCTAAACTTATAATTAATCAATGAGCTGAGGTGGAGTCTTAGCCAGTGGTACCATCAGGGGTGTGTAATGCACTTTAGGGTAGACAGCCAATCAGCTGCCAGATTCAATCTGTCCATCAAACACAGCAGCCAATCAGAGAGCTGGCCATTGATCAGCAGGCCCTTTATGACATCACAGACAGACCCACGGAACTCTCTGTGCTTGTCTGCTGGCTGGCTGTCAGTTGGGTGGGTGGGCGGCAGAGGGGGAGGATGTACGTCTCGTTTCTCCTGAAAATTGCGGTTTTTCGGCATTTCCGGTAAAAATCGCGGTCCGACGCGCAAAAGTGGGGTATCGTAGAAATCGCCTTTTAAAGACGCACCTTTCTGGCCCCACAAAAATGGGCATTTCAAATTAGAAACAAGTCAAATGAACAAAATAGTGTGAATAAGTAAGTATTTCAGGGGTGAGTTAGCAGGTTATTGGGGTAGTAAGTCCTGATATTTTTGGAGGTTGCAGTGGCCACTACGCCATTCAAAATAGGCAGGCTTTAGCATATGCAGTTAGGCCCCGTAGGACAATTTTAGCTAAAATGTGCTCCAAACACTCAAACCGGCTTGTATCTTGCAATCGAAAATATGGGAAACATGACTTAGACATCAAATGATACACTGTATGCCATGTTTCCAAATTGTTATGCACAGTGGTTACAGCATGAAGCGAATGCATGTGAATATACAAAGGTGCATTGCATTAAACAAGTCCAATGAGGGTGAAAAAAATGGCCGGCCTGCCTGCTTTCATCCATCATTTGTTCTAAACTTATAATTAATCAATGAGCTGAGGTGGAGTCTTAGCCAGTGGTACCATCAGGGGTGTGTAATGCACTTTAGGGTAGACAGCCAATCAGCTGCCAGATTCAATCTGTCCATCAAACACAGCAGCCAATCAGAGAGCTGGCCATTGATCAGCAGGCCCTTTATGACATTACAGACAGACCCACGGAACTCTCTGTGCTTGTCTGCTGGCTGTCAGTTGGGTGGGTGGGCGGCAGAGGGGGAGGATGTACGTCTCGTTTCTCCTGAAAATTGCGGTTTTTCGGCGTTTCCGGTAAAAATCGCGGTCCGACGCGCAAAAGTGGGGTATCCTAGAAATCGCCTTTTAAAGACGCACCTTTCTGGCCCCACAAAAATGGGCATTTCAAATTAGAAACAAGTCAAATGAACAAAATAGTGTGAATAAGTAAGTATTTCAGGGGTGAGTTAGCAGGTTATTGGGGTAGTAAGTCCTGATATTTTTGGAGGTTGCAGTGGCCACTACGCCATTCAAAATAGGCAGTTTTTAGCATATGCAGTTAGGCCCCGTAGGACAATTTTAGCTAAAATGTGCTCCAAACACTCAAACCGGCTTGTATCTTGCAATCGAAAATATGGGAAACATGACTTAGACATCAAATGATACACTGTATGCCATGTTTCCAAATTGTTATGCACAGTGGTTACAGCATGAAGCGAATGCATGTGAATATACAAAGGTGCATTGCATTAAACAAGTCCAATGAGGGTGAAAAAAAATGTCCGGCCTGCCTGCTTTCATCCATCATTTGTTCTAAATGTATAATTAATCAATGAGCTGAGGTGGAGTCTTAGCCAGTGGTACCATGAGGGGTGTGTAATGCACTTTAGCGTAGACAGCCAATCAGCTGCCAGATTCAATCTGTCAATCAAACACAGCAGCCAATCAGAGAGCTGGCCATTGATCAGCAGGCCCTTTATGACATCACAGACAGACCCACGGAACTCTCTGTGCTTGTCTGCTGGCTGTCAGTTGGGTGGGTGGGCGGCAGAGGGGGAGGATGTACGTCTCGTTTCTCCTGAAAATTGCGGGTTTTCGGCGTTTCCGGTAAAAATCGCGGTCCGACGCGCAAAAGTGGGGTATCGTAGAAATCGCCTTTTAAAGACGCACCTTTCTGGCCCCACAAAAATGGGCATTTCAAATTAGAAACAAGTCAAATGAACAAAATAGTGTGAATAAGTAAGTATTTCTGGGCTGAGTTAGCAGGTTATTGGGGTAGTAAGTCCTGATATTTTTGGAGGTTGCAGTGGCCACTACGCCATTCAAAATAGGCAGTTTTTAGCATATGCAGTTAGGCCCCGTAGGACAATTTTAGCTCAAATGTGCTCCAAACACTCAAACCGGCTTGTATCTTGCAATCGAAAATATGAGAAACATGACTTAGACATCAAATGATACACTGTATGCCATGTTTCCAAATTGTTATACACAGTGGTTACAGCATGAAGCGAATGCATGTGAATATACAAAGGTGCATTCAGGGCCGGTGCAAGGCACCAGAGTGCCCCAGGCAAGTCGGGGTGGGGGCGCCCTGGGTGTCTGCCGCCCGGGTACCTGTCCTGCGGCGCTGTAAAGCTGGCGGTGGCGGCAGCAGGGTGTCCCTGCAGTCAATAAGAACTAACGAGCGCTATCCGCCGGGCTATGCGGAAGCGCTTCTGTTTTGGAAACACTGGCCTCACGGCGCACGCTGATTGGCTGAATCTCAGCCAATCAGCGTGCGGCCAGTGTTTCCAAAACAGAAGCGCTTCCGCATAGCCCAGCGGATAGCGCTCGTTATTTCTTATTGACTGCAGGGACCCCCCGCTGCTGCCGCCGCCAGCTTTTGCGCACATATACGCCGCAGGACAGGTACCCGGGCGGCAGGGGGGAGGGGGGGGCGAAATACCGCCCTCCAGTGGCCGGCGCCCTAGGCAAATGCCTAGATTTGCCTAGTGGTGGCGCCGGCCCTGGGTGCATTGCATTAAACAAGTCCAATGAGGGTGAAAAAAAATGGCCGGCCTGCCTGCTTTCATCCATCATTTGTTCTAAATGTATAATTAATCAATGAGCTGAGGTGGAGTCTTAGCCAGTAGTACCATGAGGGGTGTGTAATGCACTTTAGCGTAGACAGCCAATCAGCTGCCAGATTCAATCTGTCAATCAAACACAGCAGCCAATCAGAGAGCTGGCCATTGATCAGCAGGCCCTTTATGACATCACAGACAGACCCACGGAACTCTCTGTGCTTGTCTGCTGGCTGGCTGTCAGTTGGGTGGGTGGGCTGCAGAAGGGGAGGATGTACGTCTCGTTTCTCCTGAACATTGCGGTTTTTCGGCGTTTCCGGTAAAAATCGCGGTCCGACGCGCAAAAGTGGGGTATCCTAGAAATCGCCTTTTAAAGACGCACCTTTCTGGCCCCACAAAAATGGGCATTTCAAATTAGAAACAAGTCAAATGAACAAAATAGTGTGAATAATTAAGTATTTCAGGGGTGAGTTAGCAGGTTATTGGGGTAGTAAGTCCTGATATTTTTGGAGGTTGCAGTGGCCACTACGCCATTCAAAATAGGCAGGCTTTAGCATATGCAGTTAGGCCCCGTAGGACAATTTTAGCTAAAATGTGCTCCAAACACTCAAACCGGCTTGTATCTTGCAATCGAAAATATGGGAAACATGACTTAGACATCAAATAATACACTGTATGCCATGTTTCCAAATTGTTATGCACAGTGGTTACAGCATGAAGCGAATGCATGTGAATATATACAAAGGTGCATTGCATTAAACAAGTCCAATGAGGGTGAAAAAAATGTCCGGCCTGCCTGCTTTCATCCATCATTTGTTCTAAATGTATAATTAATCAATGAGCTGAGGTGGAGTCTTAGCCAGTGGTACCATGAGGGGTGTGTAATGCACTTTAGCGTAGACAGCCAATCAGCTGCCAGATTCAATCTGTCAATCAAACACAGCAGCCAATCAGAGAGCTGGCCATTGATCAGCAGGCCCTTTATGACATCACAGACAGACCCACGGAACTCTCTGTGCTTGTCTGCTGAATGGCTGTCAGTTGGGTGGGTGGGCGGCAGAGGGGGAGGATGTACGTCTCGTTTCTCCTGAAAATTGCGGTTTTTCGGCGTTTCCGGTAAAAATCGCGGTCCGACGCGCAAAAGTGGGGTATCCTAGAAATCGCCTTTTAAAGACGCACCTTTCTGGCCCCACAAAAATGGGCATTTCAAATTAGAAACAAGTCAAATGAACAAAATAGTGTGAATAAGTAAGTATTTCAGGGGTGAGTTAGCAGGTTATTGGGGTAGTAAGTCCTGATATTTTTGGAGGTTGCAGTGGCCACTACGCCATTTAAAATAGGCAGTTTTTAGCATATGCAGTTAGGCCCCATAGGACAATTTTAGCTAAAATGTGCTCCAAACACTCAAACCGGCTTGTATCTTGCAATCGAAAATATGGGAAACATGACTTAGACATCAAATGATACACTGTATGCCATGTTTCCAAATTGTTATGCACAGTGGTTACAGCATGAAGCGAATGCATGTGAATATACAAAGGTGCATTGCATTAAACAAGTCCAATGAGGGTGAAAAAAAATGGCCGGCCTGCCTGCTTTCATCCATCATTTGTTCTAAATGTATAATTAATCAATGAGCTGAGGTGGAGTCTTAGCCAGTGGTACCATGAGGGGTGTGTAATGCACTTTAGCGTAGACAGCAAATCAGCTGCCAGATTCAATCTGTCAATCAAACACAGCAGCCAATCAGAGAGCTGGCCATTGATCAGCAGGCCCTTTATGACATCACAGACAGACCCACGGAACTCTCTGTGCTTGTCTGCTGGCTGGCTGTCAGTTGGGTGGGTGGGCGGCAGAGGGGGAGGATGTACGTCTCGTTTCTCCTGAAAATTTCGTTTTTTCGGCGTTTCCGGTAAAAATCGCGGTCCGACGCGCAAAAGTGGGGTATCCTAGAAATCGCCTTTTAAAGACGCACCTTTCTGGCCCCACAAAAATGGGCATTTCAAATTAGAAACAAGTCAAATGAACAAAATAGTGTGAATAAGTAAGTATTTCAGGGGTGAGTTAGCAGGTTATTGGGGTAGTAAGTCCTGATATTTTTGGAGGTTGCAGTGGCCACTACGCCATTCAAAATAGGCAGTTTTTAGCATATGCAGTTAGGCCCCGTAGGACAATTTTAGCTAAAATGTGCTCCAAACACTCAAACCGGCTTGTATCTTGCAATCGAAAATATGGGAAACATGACTTAGACATCAAATGATACACTGGATGCCATGTTTCCAAATTGTTATGCACAGTGGTTACAGCATAAAGCGAATGCATGTGAATATACAAAGGTGCATTGCATTAAACAAGTCCAATGAGGGTGAAAAAAATGGCCGGCCTGCTTTCATCCATCATTTGTTCTAAATTTATAATTAATCAATGAGCTGAGGTGGAGACTTAGCCAGTGGTACCATCAGGGGTGTGTAATGCACTTTAGGGTAGACAGCCAATCAGCTGCCAGATTCAATCTGTCCATCAAACACAGCAGCCAATCAGAGAGTTGGCCATTGATCAGCAGGCCCTTTATGACATCACAGACAGACCCACGGAACTCTCTGTGCTTGTCTGCTGGCTGTCAGTTGGGTGGGTGGGCGGCAGAGGGGGAGGATGTACATTTAGTTTCTCCTGAAAATTGCGGTTTTTCAGCGTTTCCGGAAAAAATCGCGGTCCGACGCGCAAAAGTGGGGTATCCTAGAAATCGCCTTTTAAAGACGCACCTTTCTGGCCCCACAAAAATGGGCATTTCAAATTAGAAACAAGTCAAATGAACAAAATAGTGTGAATAAGTAAGTATTTCAGGGGTGAGTTAGCAGGTTATTGGGGTAGTAAGTCCTGATATTTTTGGAGGTTGCAGTGGCCACTACGCCATTCAAAATAGGCAGTTTTTAGCATATGCAGTTAGGCCCCGTAGGACAATTTTAGCTAAAATGTGCTCCAAACACTCAAACCGGCTTGTATCTTGCAATCGAAAATATGGGAAACATGACTTAGATATCAAATGATACACTGTATGCCATGTTTCCAAATTGTTATGCACAGTGGTTACAGCATGAAGCGAATGCATGTGAATATACAAAGGTGCATTGCATTAAACAAGTCCAATGAGGGTGAAAAAAAATGGCCGGCCTGCCTGCTTTCATCCATCATTTGTTCTAAATGTATAATTAATCAATGAGCTGAGGTGGAGTCTTAGCCAGTGGTACCATGAGGGGTGTGTAATGCACTTTAGCGTAGACAGCCAATCAGCTGCCAGATTCAATCTGTCAATCAAACACAGCAGCCAATCAGAGAGCTGGCCATTGATCAGCAGGCCCTTTATGACATCACAGACAGACCCACGGAACTCTCTGTGCTTGTCTGCTGGCTGGCTGTCAGTTGGGTGGGTGGGCGGCAGAGGGGGAGGATGTACGTCTCGTTTCTCCTGAAAATTGCGGTTTTTCGGCGTTTCCGGTAAAAATCGCGGTCCGACGCGCAAAAGTGGGGTATTCTAGAAATCGCCTTTTAAAGACGCACCTTTCTGGCCCCACAAAAATGGGCATTTCAAATTAGAAACAAGTCAAATGAACAAAATAGTGTGAATAAGTAAGTATTTCAGGGGTGAGTTAGCAGGTTATTGGGGTAGTAAGTCCTGATATTTTTGGAGGTTGCAGTGGCCACTACGCCATTCAAAATAGGCAGTTTTTAGCATATGCAGTTAGGCCCCGTAGGACAATTTTAGCTAAAATGTGCTCCAAACACTCAAACCGGCTTGTATCTTGCAATCGAAAATATGGGAAACATGACTTAGACATCAAATGATACACTGTATGCCATGTTTCCAAATTGTTATGCACAGTGGTTACAGCATGAAGCGAATGCATGTGAATATACAAAGGTGCATTGCATTAAACAAGTCCAATGAGGGTGAAAAAAATGGCCGGCCTGCCTGCTTTCATCCATCATTTGTTCTAAATTTATAATTAATCAATGAGCTGAGGTGGAGACTTAGCCAGTGGTACCATCAGGGGTGTGTAATGCACTTTAGGGTAGACAGCCAATCAGCTGCCAGATTCAATCTGTCCATCAAACACAGCAGCCAATCAGAGAGCTGGCCATTGATCAGCAGGCCCTTTATGACATCACAGACAGACCCACGGAACTCTCTGTGCTTGTCTGCTGGCTGTCAGTTGGGTGGGTGGGCGGCAGAGGGGGAGGATGTACGTCTCGTTTCTCCTGAAAATTGCGGTTTTTCGGCGTTTCCGGTAAAAATCGCGGTCCGACGCGCAAAAGTGGGGTATCCTAGAAATCGCCTTTTAAAGACGCACCTTTCTGGCCCCACAAAAATGGGCATTTCAAATTAGAAACAAGTCAAATGAACAAAATAGTGTGAATAAGTAAGTATTTCAGGGGTGAGTTAGCAGGTTATTGGGGTAGTAAGTCCTGATATTTTTGGAGGTTGCAGTGGCCACTACGCCATTCAAAATAGGCAGTTTTTAGCATATGCAGTTAGGCCCCATAGGACAATTTTAGCTAAAATGTGCTCCAAACACTCAAACCGGCTTGTATCTTGCAATCGAAAATATGGGAAACATGACTTAGACATCAAATGATACACTGTATGCCATGTTTCCAAATTGTTATGCACAGTGGTTACAGCATGAAGCGAATGCATGTGAATATACAAAGGTGCATTGCATTAAACAAGTCCAATGAGGGTGAAAAAAAATGGCCGGCCTGCCTGCTTTCATCCATCATTTGTTCTAAATGTATAATTAATCAATGAGCTGAGGTGGAGTCTTAGCCAGTGGTACCATGAGGGGTGTGTAATGCACTTTAGCGTAGACAGCCAATCAGCTGCCAGATTCAATCTGTCAATAAAACACAGCAGCCAATCAGAGAGCTGGCCATTGATCAGCAGGCCCTTTATGACATCACAGACAGACCCACGGAACTCTCTGTGCTTGTCTGCTGGCTGTCAGTTGGGTGGGTGGGCGGCAGAGGGGGAGGATGTACGTCTCGTTTCTCCTGAAAATTGCGGTTTTTCTGCGTTTCCGGTAAAAATCGCGGTCCGACGCGCAAAAGTGGGGTATCCTAGAAATCGCCTTTTAAAGACGCACCTTTCTGGCCCCACAAAAATGGGCATTTCAAATTAGAAACAAGTCAAATGAACAAAATAGTGTGAATAAGTAAGTATTTCAGGGGTGAGTTAGCAGGTTATTGGGGTAGTAAGTCCTGATATTTTTGGAGGTTGCAGTGGCCACTACGCCATTCAAAATAGGCAGTTTTTAGCATATGCAGTTAGGCCCCGTAGGACAATTTTAGCTAAAATGTGCTCCAAACACTCAAACCGGCTTGTATCTTGCAATCGAAAATATGGGAAACATGACTTAGACATCAAATGATACACTGTATGCCATGTTTCCAAATTGTTATGCACAGTGGTTACAGCATGAAGCGAATGCATGTGAATATACAAAGGTGCATTGCATTAAACAAGTCCAATGAGGGTGAAAAAAATGGCCGGCCTGCCTGCTTTCATCCATCATTTGTTCTAAATTTATAATTAATCAATGAGCTGAGGTGGAGACTTAGCCAGTGGTACCATCAGGGGTGTGTAATGCACTTTAGGGTAGACAGCCAATCAGCTGCCAGATTCAATCTGTCCATCAAACACAGCAGCCAATCAGAGAGCTGGCCATTGATCAGCAGGCCCTTTATGACATCACAGACAGACCCACGGAACTCTCTGTGCTTGTCTGCTGGCTGTCAGTTGGGTGGGTGGGCGGCAGAGGGGGAGGATGTACGTCTCGTTTCTCCTGAAAATTGCGGTTTTTCGGCGTTTCCGGTAAAAATCGCGATCCGACGCGCAAAAGTGGGGTATCCTAGAAATCGCCTTTTAAAGACGCACCTTTCTGGCCCCACAAAAATGGGCATTTCAAATTAGAAACAAGTCAAATGAACAAAATAGTGTGAATAATTAAGTATTTCAGGGGTGAGTTAGCAGGTTATTGGGGTAGTAAGTCCTGATATTTTTGGAGGTTGCAGTGGCCACTACGCCATTCAAAATAGGCAGGCTTTAGCATATGCAGTTAGGCCCCGTAGGACAATTTTAGCTAAAATGTGCTCCAAACAATCAAACCGGCTTGTATCTTGCAATCGAAAATATGGGAAACATGACTTAGACATCAAATGATACACTGTATGCCATGTTTCCAAATTGTTATGCACAGTGGTTACAGCATGAAGCGAATGCATGTGAATATATACAAAGGTGCATTGCATTAAACAAGTCCAATGAGGGTGAAAAAAATGGCCGGCCTGCCTGCTTTCATCCATCATTTGTTCTAAATGTATAATTAATCAATGAGCTGAGGTGGAGTCTTAGCCAGTGGTACCATGAGGGGTGTGTAATGCACTTTAGCGTAGACAGCCAATCAGCTGCCAGATTCAATCTGTCAATCAAACACAGCAGCCAATCAGAGAGCTGGCCATTGATCAGCAGGCCCTTTATGACATCACAGACAGACCCACGGAAATCTCTGTGCTTGTCTGCTGGATGGCTGTCAGTTGGGTGGGTGGGCGGCAGAGGGGGAGGATGTACGTCTCGTTTCTCCTGAAAATTGCGGTTTTTCGGCATTTCCGGTAAAAATCGCGGTCCGACGCGCAAAAGTGGGGTATCCTAGAAATCGCCTTTTAAAGACGCACCTTTCTGGCCCCACAAAAATGGGCATTTCAAATTAGAAACAAGTCAAATGAACAAAATAGTGTGAAAAAGTAAGTATTTCAGGGGTGAGTTAGCAGGTTATTGGGGTAGTAAGTCCTGATATTTTTGGAGGTTGCAGTGGCCACTACGCCATTCAAAATAGGCAGTTTTTAGCATATGCAGTTAGGCACCATAGGACAATTTTAGCTAAAATGTGCTCCAAACACTCAAACTGGCTTGTATCTTGCAATCGAAAATATGGGAAACATGACTTAGACATCAAATGATACACTGTATGCCATGTTTCCAAATTGTTATGCACAGTGGTTACAGCATGAAGCGAATGCATGTGAATATACAAAGGTGCATTGCATTAAACAAGTCCAATGAGGGTGAAAAAAAATGGCCGGCCTGCCTGCTTTCATCCATCATTTGTTCTAAATGTATAATTAATCAATGAGCTGAGGTGGAGTCTTAGCCAGTGGTACCATGAGGGGTGTGTAATGCACTTTAGCGTAGACAGCCAATCAGCTGCCAGATTCAATCTGTCAATCAAACACAGCAGCCAATCAGAGAGCTGGCCATTGATCAGCAGGCCCTTTATGACATCACAGACAGACCCACGGAACTCTCTGTGCTTGTCTGCTGGCTGGCTGTCAGTTGGGTGGGTGGGCGGCAGAGGGGGAGGATGTACGTCTCGTTTCTCCTGAAAATTGTGGTTTTTCGGCGTTTCCGGTAAAAATCGCGGTCCGACGCGCAAAAGTGGGGTATCCTAGAAATCGCCTTTTAAAGACGCACCTTTCTGGCCCCACAAAAATGGGCATTTCAAATTAGAAACAAGTCAAATGAACAAAATAGTGTGAATAAGTAAGTATTTCAGGGGTGAGTTAGCAGGTTATTGGGGTAGTAAGTCCTGATATTTTTGGAGGTTGCAGTGGCCACTACGCCATTCAAAATAGGCAGTTTTTAGCATATGCAGTAAGGCTCCGTAGGACAATTTTAGCTAAAATGTGCTCCAAACACTCAAACCGGCTTGTATCTTGCAATCGAAAATATGGGAAACATGACTTAGACATCAAATGATACACTGTATGCCATGTTTCCAAATTGTTATGCACAGTGGTTACAGCATGAAGCGAATGCATGTGAATATACAAAGGTGCATTGCATTAAACAAGTCCAATGAGGGTGAAAAAAATGGCCGGCCTGCCTGCTTTCATCCATCATTTGTTCTAAATTTATAATTAATCAATGAGCTGAGTTGGAGTCTTAGCCAGTGGTACCTTCAGGGGTGTGTAATGCACTTTAGGGTAGACAGCCAATCAGCTGCCAGATTCAATCTGTCCATCAAACACAGCAGCCAATCAGAGAGCTGGCCATTGATCAGCAGGCCCTTTATGACATCACAGACAGACCCACGGAACTCTCTGTGCTTGTCTGCTGGCTGTCAGTTGGGTGGGTGGGCGGCAGAGGGGGAGGATGTACGTCTCGTTTCTCCTGAAAATTGCGGTTTTTCGGCGTTTCCGGTAAAAATCGCGGTCCGACGCGCAAAAGTGGGGTATCCTAGAAATCGCCTTTTAAAGACGCACCTTTCTGGCCCCACAAAAATTGTCATTTCAAATTAGAAACAAGTCAAATAAACAAAATAGTGTGAATAAGTAAGTATTTCAGGGGTGAGTTAGCAGGTTATTGGGGTAGTAAGTCCTGATATTTTTGGAGGTTGCAGTGGCCACTACGCCATTCAAAATAGGCAGTTTTTAGCATATGCAGTTAGGCCCCGTAGGACAATTTTAGCTAAAATGTGCTCCAAACACTCAAACCGGCTTGTATCTTGCAATCGAAAATATGGGAAACATGACTTAGACATCAAATGATACACTGTATGCCATGTTTCCAAATTGTTATGCACAGTGGTTACAGCATGAAGCGAATGCATGTGAATATACAAAGGTGCATTGCATTAAACAAGTCCAATGAGGGTGAAAAAAAATGGCCGGCCTGCCTGCTTTCATCCATCATTTGTTCTAAATGTATAATTAATCAATGAGCTGAGGTGGAGTCTTAGCCAGTGGTACCATGAGGGGTGTGTAATGCACTTTAGGGTAGACAGCCAATCAGCTGCCAGATTCAATCTGTCCATCAAACACAGCAGCCAATCAGAGAGCTGGCCATTGATCAGCAGGCCCTTTATGACATCACAGACAGACCCACGGAACTCTCTGTGCTTGTCTGCTGGCTGTCAGTTGGGTGGGTGGGCGGCAGAGGGGGAGGATGTACGTCTCGTTTCTCCTGAAAATTGCGGTTTTTCGGCGTTTCCGGTAAAAATCGCGGTCCGACGCGCAAAAGTGGGGTATCCTAGAAATCGCCTTTTAAAGACGCACCTTTCTGGCCCCACAAAAATGGGCATTTCAAATTAGAAACAAGTCAAATGAACAAAATAGTGTGAAAAAGTAAGTATTTCAGGGGTGAGTTAGCAGGTTATTGGGGTAGTACGTCCTGATATTTTTGGAGGTTGCAGTGGCCACTACGCCATTCAAAATAGGCAGTTTTTAGCATATGCAGTTAGGCCCCATAGGACAATTTTAGCTAAAATGTGCTCCAAACACTCAAACTGGCTTGTATCTTGCAATCGAAAATATGGGAAACATGACTTAGACATCAAATGATACACTGTATGCCATGTTTCCAAATTGTTATGCACAGTGGTTACAGCATGAAGCGAATGCATGTGAATATACAAAGGTGCATTGCATTAAACAAGTCCAATGAGGGTGAAAAAAAATGGCCGGCCTGCCTGCTTTCATCCATCATTTGTTCTAAATGTATAATTAATCAATGAGCTGAGGTGAAGTCTTAGCCAGTGGTACCATGAGGGGTGTGTAATGCACTTTAGCGTAGACAGCCAATCAGCTGCCAGATTCAATCTGTCAATCAAACACAGCAGCCAATCAGAGAGCTGGCCATTGATCAGCAGGCCCTTTATGACATCACAGACAGACCCACGGAACTCTCTGTGCTTGTCTGCTGGCTGGCTGTCAGTTGGGTGGGTGGGCGGCAGAGGGGGAGGATGTACGTCTCGTTTCTCCTGAAAATTGCGGTTTTTCAGCGTTTCCGGTAAAAATCGCGGTCCGACGCGCAAAAGTGGGGTATCCTAGAAATCGCCTTTTAAAGACGCACCTTTCTGGCCCCACAAAAATGGGCATTTCAAATTAGAAACAAGTCAAATGAACAAAATAGTGTGAATAAGTAAGTATTTCAGGGGTGAGTTAACAGGTTATTGGGGTAGTAAGTCCTGATATTTTTGGAGGTTGCAGTGGCCACTACGCCATTCAAAATAGGCAGTTTTTAGCATATGCAGTTAGGCCCCGTAGGACAATTTTAGCTAAAATGTGCTCCAAACACTCAAACCGGCTTGTATCTTGCAATCGAAAATATGGGAAACATGACTTAGACATCAAATTATACACTGTATGCCATGTTTCCAAATTGTTATGCACAGTGGTTACAGCATGAAGCGAATGCATGTGAATATACAAAGGTGCATTGCATTAAACAAGTCCAATGAGGGTGAAAAAAATGGCCGGCCTGCCTGCTTTCATCCATCATTTGTTCTAAATTTATAATTAATCAATGAGCTGAGTTGGAGTCTTAGCCAGTGGTACCATCAGGGGTGTGTAATGCACTTTAGGGTAGACAGCCAATCAGCTGCCAGATTCAATCTGTTCATCAAACACAGCAGCCAATCAGAGAGCTGGCCATTGATCAGCAGGCCCTTTATGACATCACAGACAGACCCACGGAACTCTCTGTGCTTGTCTGCTGGCTGTCAGTTGGGTGGGTGGGCGGCAGAGGGGGAGGATGTACGTCTCGTTTCTCCTGAAAATTGCGGTTTTTCGGCGTTTCCGGTAAAAATCGCGGTCCGACGCGCAAAAGTGGGGTATCCTAGAAATCGCCTTTTAAAGACGCACCTTTCTGGCCACACAAAAATTGTCATTTCAAATTAGAAACAAGTCAAATGAACAAAATTGTGTGAATAAGTAAGTATTTCAGGGGTGAGTTAGCAGGTTATTGGGGTAGTAAGTCCTGATATTTTTGGAGGTTGCAGTGGCCACTACGCCATTCAAAATAGGCAGTTTTTAGCATATGCAGTTAGGCCCCGTAGGACAATTTTAGCTAAAATGTGCTCCAAACACTCAAACCGGCTTGTATCTTGCAATCGAAAATATGGGAAACATGACTTAGACATCAAATGATACACTGTATGCCATGTTTCCAAATTGTTATGCACAGTGGTTACAGCATGAAGCGAATGCATGTGAATATACAAAGGTGCATTGCATTAAACAAGTCCAATGAGGGTGAAAAAAATGGCCGGCCTGCCTGCTTTCATCCATCATTTGTTCTAAATGTATAATTAATCAATGAGCTGAGGTGGAGTCTTAGCCAGTGGTACCATGAGGGGTGTGTAATGCACTTTAGGGTAGACAGCCAATCAGCTGCCAGATTCAATCTGTCCATCAAACACAGCAGCCAATCAGAGAGCTGGCCATTGATCAGCAGGCCCTTTATGACATCACAGACAGACCCACGGAACTCTCTGTGCTTGTCTGCTGGCTGGCTGTCAGTTGGGTGGGTGGGCGGCAGAGGGGGAGGATGTACGTCTCGTTTCTCCTGAAAATTGCGGTTTTTCGGCGTTTCCGGTAAAAATCGCTGTCCGACGCGCAAAAGTGGGGGTATCCTAGAAATCGCCATTTAAAGACGCACCTTTCTGGCCCCACAAAAATGGGCATTTCAAATTAGAAACAAGTCAAATGAACAAAATAGTGTGAATAAGTAAGTATTTCAGGGGTGAGTTAGCAGGTTATTGGGGTAGTAAGTCCTGATATTTTTGGAGGTTGCAGTGGCCACTACGCCATTCAAAATAGGCAGTTTTTAGCATATGCAGTTAGGCCCCGTAGGACAATTTTAGCTAAAATGTGCTCCAAACACTCAAACCGGCTTGTATCTTGCAATCGAAAATATGGGAAACATGACTTAGACATCAAATGATACACTGTATGCCATGTTTCCAAATTGTTATGCACAGTGGTTACAGCATGAAGCGAATGCATGTGAATATACAAAGGTGCATTGCATTAAACAAGTCCAATGAGGGTGAAAAAAATGGCCGGCCTGCCTGCTTTCATCCATCATTTGTTCTAAATTTATAATTAATCAATGAGCTGAGGTGGAGTCTTAGCCAGTGGTACCATCAGGGGTGTGTAATGCACTTTAGGGTAGACAGCCAATCAGCTGCCAGATTCAATCTGTCCATCAAACACAGCAGCCAATCAGAGAGCTGGCCATTGATCAGCAGGCCCTTTATGACATCACAGACAGACCCACGGAACTCTCTGTGCTTGTCTGCTGGCTGTCAGTTGGGTGGGTGGGCGGCAGAGGGGGAGGATGTACGTCTCGTTTCTCCTGAAAATTGCGGTTTTTCTGCGTTTCCGGTAAAAATCGCGGTCCGACGCGCAAAAGTGGGGTATCGTAGAAATCGCCTTTTAAAGACGCACCTTTCTGGCCCCACAAAAATGGGCATTTCAAATTAGAAACAAGTCAAATGAACAAAATAGTGTGAATAAGTAAGTATTTCAGGGGTGAGTTAGCATGTTATTGGGGTAGTAAGTCCTGATATTTTTGGAGGTTGCAGTGGCCACTACGCCATTCAAAATAGGCAGTTTTTAGCATATGCAGTTAGGCCCCGTAGGACAATTTTAGCTAAAATGTGCTCCAAACACTCAAACCGGCTTGTATCTTGCAATCGAAAATATGGGAAACATGACTTAGACATCAAATGATACACTGTATGCCATGTTTCCAAATTGTTATGCACAGTGGTTACAGCATGAAGCGAATGCATGTGAATATACAAAGGTGCATTGCATTAAACAAGTCCAATGAGGGTGAAAAAAAATGGCCGGCCTGCCTGCTTTCATCCATCATTTGTTCTAAATGTATAATTAATCAATGAGCTGAGGTGGAGTCTTAGCCAGTGGTACCATGAGGGGTGTGTAATGCACTTTAGCGTAGACAGCCAATCAGCTGCCAGATTCAATCTGTCAATCAAACACAGCAGCCAATCAGAGAGCTGGCCATTGATCAGCAGGCCCTTTATGACATCACAGACAGACCCACGGAACTCTCTGTGCTTGTCTGCTGGCTGGCTGTCAGTTGGGTGGGTGGGCGGCAGAGGGGGAGGATGTACGTCTCGTTTTTCCTGAAAATTGCGGTTTTTCGGCGTTTCCGGTAAAAATCGCGGTCCGACGCGCAAAATTGGGGTATCCTAGAAATCGCCTTTTAAAGACACACCTTTCTGGCCCCACAAAAATGGGCATTTCAAATTAGAAACAAGTCAAATGAACAAAATAGTATGAATAAGTAAGTATTTCAGGGGTGACTTAGCAGGTTATTGGGGTAGTAAGTCCTGATATTTTTGGAGGTTGCAGTGGCCACTACGCCATTCAAAATAGGCAGTTTTTAGCATATGCAGTTAGGCCCCGTAGGACTATTTTAGCTAAAATGTGCTCCAAACACTCAAACCGGCTTGTATCTTGCAATCGAAAATATGGGAAACATGACTTAGACATCAAATGATACACTGTATGCCATGTTTCCAAATTGTTATGCACAGTGGTTACAGCATGAAGCGAATGCATGTGAATATACAAAGGTGCATTGCATTAAACAAGTCCAATGAGGGTGAAAAAAATGGCCGGCCTGCCTGCTTTCATCCATCATTTGTTCTAAATTTATAATTAATCAATGAGCTGAGGTGGAGTCTTAGCCAGTGGTACCATCAGGGGTGTGTAATGCACTTTAGGGTAGACAGCCAATCAGCTGCCAGATTCAATCTGTCCATCAAACACAGCAGCCAATCAGAGAGCTGGCCATTGATCAGCAGGCCCTTTATGACATCACAGACAGACCCACGGAACTCTCTGTGCTTGTCTGCTGGCTGGCTGTCAATTGGGTGGGTGGGCGGCAGAGGGGGAGGATGTACGTCTCGTTTCTCCTGAAAATTGCGGTTTTTCGGCGTTTCCGGTAAAAATCGCTGTCCGACGCGCAAAAGTGGGGTATCCTCGAAATCGCCTTTTAAAGACGCACCTTTCTGGCCCCACAAAAATGGGCATTTCAAATTAGAAACAAGTCAAATGAACAAAATAGTGTGAATAAGTAAGTATTTCAGGGGTGAGTTAGCAGGTTATTGGGGTAGTAAGTCCTGATATTTTTGGAGGTTGCAGTGGCCACTACGCCATTCAAAATAGGCAGTTTTTAGCATATGCAGTTAGGCCCCGTAGGACAATTTTAGCTAAAATGTGCTCCAAACACTCAAACCGGCTTGTATCTTGCAATCGAAAATATGGGAAACATGACTTAGACATCAAATGATACACTGTATGCCATGTTTCCAAATTGTTATGCACAGTGGTTACAGCATGAAGCGAATGCATGTGAATATACAAAGGTGCATTGCATTAAACAAGTCCAATGAGGGTGAAAAAAATGGCCGGCCTGCCTGCTTTCATCCATCATTTGTTCTAAATTTATAATTAATCAATGAGCTGAGGTGGAGTCTTAGCCAGTGGTACCATCAGGGGTGTGTAATGCACTTTAGGGTAGACAGCCAATCAGCTGCCAGATTCAATCTGTCCATCAAACACAGCAGCCAATCAGAGAGCTGGCCATTGATCAGCAGGCCCTTTATGACATCACAGACAGACCCACGGAACTCTCTGTGCTTGTCTGATGGCTGTCAGTTGGGTGGGTGGGCGGCAGAGGGGGAGGATGTACGTCTCGTTTCTCCTGAAAATTGCGGTTTTTCAGCGTTTCCGGTAAAAATCTTTCCGGTAAAAATCGCGGTCCGACGCGCAAAAGTGGGGTATCGTAGAAATCGCCTTTTAAAGACGCACCTTTCTGGCCCCACAAAAATGGGCATTTCAAATTAGAAACAAGTCAAATGAACAAAATAGTGTGAATAAGTAAGTATTTCAGGGGTGAGTTAGCAGGTTATTGAGGTAGTAAGTCCTGATATTTTTGGAGGTTGCAGTGGCCACTACGCCATTCAAAATAGGCAGGCTTTAGCATATGCAGTTAGGCCCCGTAGGACAATTTTAGCTAAAATGTGCTCCAAACACTCAAACCGGCTTGTATCTTGCAATCGAAAATATGGGAAACATGACTTAGACATCAAATGATACACTGTATGCCATGTTTCCAAATTGTTATGCACAGTGGTTACAGCATGAAACAAATGCATGTGAATATATACAAAGGTGCATTGCATTAAACAAGTCCAATGAGGGTGAAAAAAATGGCCGGCCTGCCTGCTTTCATCCATCATTTGTTCTAAATGTATAATTAATCAATGAGCTGAGGTGGAGTCTTAGCCAGTGGTACCATGAGGGGTGTGTAATGCACTTTAGCGTAGACAGCCAATCAGCTGCCAGATTCAATCTGTCAATCAAACACAGCAGCCAATCAGAGAGCTGGCCATTGATCAGCAGGCCCTTTATGACATCACAGACAGACCCACGGAACTCTCTGTGCTTGTCTGCTGGCTGGCTGTCAGTTGGGTGGGTGGGCGGCAGAGGGGGAGGATGTACGTCTCGTTTCTCCTGAAAATTGCGGTTTTTCTGCGTTTCCGGTAAAAATCGCGGTCCGACGCGCAAAAGTGGGGTATCCTAGAAATCGCCTTTTAAAGACGCACCTTTCTGGCCCAACAAAAATAGGCATTTCAAATTAGAAACAAGTCAAATGAACAAAATAGTGTGAATAAGTAAGTATTTCAGGGGTGAGTTAGCAGGTTATTGGGGTAGTAAGTCCTGATATTTTTGGAGGTTGCAGTGGCCACTACGCCATTCAAAATAGGCAGTTTTTAGCATATGCAGTTAGGCCCCGTAGGACAATTTTAGCTAAAATGTGCTCCAAACACTCAAACCGGCTTGTATCTTGCAATCGAAAATATGGGAAACATGACTTAGACATCAAATGATACACTGTATGCCATGTTTCCAAATTGTTATGCACAGTGGTTACAGCATGAAGCGAATGCATGTGAATATACAAAGGTGCATTGCATTAAACAAGTCCAATGAGGGTGAAAAAAAATGGCCGGCCTGCCTGCTTTCATCCATCATTTGTTCTAAATGTATAATTAATCAATGAGCTGAGGTGGAGTCTTAGCCAGTGGTACCATGAGGGGTGTGTAATGCACTTTAGCGTAGACAGCCAATCAGCTGCCAGATTCAATCTGTCAATCAAACACAGCAGCCAATCAGAGAGCTGGCCATTGATCAGCAGGCCCTTTATGACATCACAGACAGACCCACAGAACTCTCTGTGCTTGTCTGCTGGCTGTCTGTCAGTTGGGTGGGTGGGCGGCAGAGGGGGAGGATGTACGTCTCGTTTCTCCTGAAAATTGCGGTTTTTCGGCGTTTCCGGTAAAAATCGCGGTCCGACGCGCAAAAGTGGGGTATCCTAGAAATCGCCTTTTAAAGACGCACCTTTCTGGCCCCACAAAAATGGGCATTTCAAATTAGAAACAAGTCAAATGAACAAAATAGTGTGAATAAGTAAGTTTTTCAGGGGTGAGTTAGCAGGTTATTGGGGTAGTAAGTCCTGATATTTTTGGAGGTTGTAGTGGCCACTACGCCATTCAAAATAGGCAGTTTTTAGCATATGCAGTTAGGCCCCGTAGGACAATTTTAGCTAAAATGTGCTCCAAACACTCAAACCGGCTTGTATCTTGCAATCGAAAATATGGGAAACATGACTTAGACATCAAATGATACACTGTATGCCATGTTTCCAAATTGTTATGCACAGTGGTTACAGCATGAAGCGAATGCATGTGAATATACAAAGGTGCATTGCATTAAACAAGTCCAATGAGGGTGAAAAAAATGGCCGGCCTGCCTGCTTTCATCCATCATTTGTTCTAAATTTATAATTAATCAATGAGCTGAGGTGGAGTCTTAGCCAGTGGTACCATCAGGGGTGTGTAATGCACTTTAGGGTAGACAGCCAATCAGCTGCCAGATTCAATCTGTCCATCAAACACAGCAGCCAATCAGAGAGCTGGCCATTGATCAGCAGGCCCTTTATGACATCACAGAGAGACCCACGGAACTCTCTGTGCTTGTCTGCTGGCTGTCAGTTGGGTGGGTGGGCGGTAGAGGGGGAGGATGTACGTCTCGTTTCTCCTGAAAATTGCGGTTTTTCAGCGTTTCCGGTAAAAATCGCGGTCCGACGCGCAAAAGTGGGGTATCGTAGAAATCGTCTTTTAAAGACGCACCTTTCTGGCCCCACAAAAATGGGCATTTCAAATTAGAAACAAGTCAAATGAACAAAATAGTGTGAATAAGTAAGTATTTCAGGGGTGAATTAGCAGGTTATTGGGGTAGTAAGTCCTGATATTTTTGGAGGTTGCAGTGGCCACTACGCCATTCAAAATAGGCAGGCTTTAGCATATGCAGTTAGGCCCCGTAGGACAATTTTAGCTAAAATGTGCTCAAAACACTCAAACCGGCTTGTATCTTGCAATCGAAAATATGGGAAACATGACTTAGACATCAAATGATACACTGTATGCCATGTTTCCAAATTGTTATGCACAGTGGTTACAGCATGAAGCGAATGCATGTGAATATATACAAAGGTGCATTGCATTAAACAAGTCCAATGAGGGTGAAAAAAATGGCCGGCCTGCCTGCTTTCATCCATCATTTGTTCTAAATGTATAATTAATCAATGACATAGGTGTGCGCACATAGAGTGTTAGGGGTGCACAGGCACCCCCTAATTCTGTGCCTGCCCTTATAAACACGTCCCTGCCGCTAGCAACCAGCAATACCTTTTACCAAAGACTTTTGCTTTTTAGAACTGTATTCTATTAAAAGAAGAGCCCATAATTCAATTATGTGTGTTTTGCATTGTTAAATGTACTAGACCATTGTCATATCACTACATACCTGTGTCATCCAAATATGTTTTTGACTTTATTAGCATGAACTGTTACAGAGAGTAATAAGAAGATTTAAAACTGACTGAAATAGGCAGGAGATTATGTTGTGGCTGAGAGACTATTATATTGAAGTGAGTGCCAATAGATGATGGTAGACACGCCTGATTGGTGGTGTTAGACATGCACAATAGTGGGTGCACCCCCTAATAAAATGTGCTGTGCACCCTATGATCAATGAGCTGAGGTGGAGTCTTAGCCAGTGGTACCATGAGGGGTGTGTAATGCACTTTAGCGTAGACAGCCAATCAGCTGCCAGATTCAATCTGTCAATCAAACACAGCAGCCAATCAGAGAGCTGGCCATTGATCAGCAGGCCCTTTATGACATCACAGACAGACCCACGGAACTCTCTGTGCTTGTCTGCTGGCTGGCTGTTAGTTGGGTGGGTGGGCAGCAGAGGGGGAGGATGTACGTCTCGTTTCTCCTGAAAATTGCGGTTTTTCGGCATTTCCGGTAAAAATCGCGGTCCGACGCGCAAAAGTGGGGTATCCTAGAAATCGCCTTTTAAAGACGCACCTTTCTGGCCCCACAAAAATGGGCATTTCAAATTAGAAACAAGTCAAATGAACAAAATAGTGTGAATAAGTAAGTATTTCAGGGGTGAGTTAGCAGGTTATTGGGGTAGTAAGTCCTGATATTTTTGGAGGTTGCAGTGGCCACTACGCCATTCATAATAGGCAGTTTTTAGCATATGCAGTTAGGCCCCGTAGGACAATTTTAGCTAAAATGTGCTCCAAACACTCAAACCGGCTTGTATCTTGCAATCGAAAATATGGGAAACATGACTTAGACATCAAATGATACACTGTATGCCATGTTTCCAAATTGTTATGCACAGTGGTTACAGCATGAAGCGAATGCATGTGAATATACAAAGGTGCATTGCATTAAACAAGTCCAATGAGGGTGAAAAAAAATGGCCGGCCTGCCTGCTTTCATCCATCATTTGTTCTAAATGTATAATTAATCAATGAGCTGAGGTGGAGTCTTAGCCAGTGGTACCATGAGGGGTGTGTAATGCACTTTAGCGTAGACAGCCAATCAGCTGCCAGATTCAATCTGTCAATCAAACACAGCAGCCAATCAGAGAGCTGGCCATTGATTAGCAGGCCCTTTATGACATCACAGACAGACCCACGGAACTCTCTGTGCTTGTCTGCTGGCTGGCTGTCAGTTGGGTGGGTGGGCGGCAGAGGGGGAGGATGTACGTCTCGTTTCTCCTGAAAATTGCGGTTTTTCGGCGTTTCCGGTAAAAATCGCGGTCCGACGCGCAAAAGTGGGGTATCCTAGAAATCGCCTTTTAAAGACGCACCTTTCTGGCCCCACAAAAATGGGCATTTCAAATTAGAAACAAATCAAATGAACAAAATAGTGTGAATAAGTAAGTATTTCAGGGGTGAGTTAACAGGTTATTGGGGTAGTAAGTCCTGATATTTTTGGAGGTTGCAGTGGCCACTACGCCATTCAAAATAGGCAGTTTTTAGCATATGCATTTAGGCCCCGTAGGACAATTTTAGCTAAAATGTGCTCCAAACACTCAAACCGGCTTGTATCTTGCAATCGAAAATATGGGAAACATGACTTAGACATCAAATGATACACTGTATGCCATGTTTCCAAATTGTTATGCACAGTGGTTACAGCATGAAGCGAATGCATGTGAATATACAAAGGTGCATTGTATTAAACAAGTCCAATGAGGGTGAAAAAAATGGCCGGCCTGCCTGCTTTCATCCATCATTTGTTCTAAATTTATAATTAATCAATGAGCTGAGGTGGAGTCTTAGCCAGTGGTACCATCAGGGGTGTGTAATGCACTTTAGGGTAGACAGCCAATCAGCTGCCAGATTCAATCTGTCCATCAAACACAGCAGCCAATCAGAGAGCTGGCCATTGATCAGCAGGCCCTTTATGACATCACAGACAGACCCACGGAACTCTCTGTGCTTGTCTGCTGGCTGGCTGTCAGTTGGGTGGGTGGGCGGCAGAGGGGGAGGATGTACATCTCGTTTCTCCTGAAAATTGCGGTTTTTCGGCGTTTCCGGTAAAAATCGCGGTCTGACGCGCAAAAGTGGGGTATCCTAGAAATCGCCTTTAAAAGACGCACCTTTCTGGCCCCACAAAAATGGGCATTTCAAATTAGAAACAAGTCAAATGAACAAAATAGTGTGAATAAGTAAGTATTTCAGGGGTGAGTTAGCAGGTTATTGGGGTAGTAAGTCCTGATATTTTTGGAGGTTGCAGTGGCCACTACGCCATTCAAAATAGGCAGTTTTTAGCATATGCAGTTAGGCCCCGTAGGACAATTTTAGCTAAAATGTGCTCCAAACACTCAAACCGGCTTGTATCTTGCAATCGAAAATATGGGAAACATGACTTAGACATCAAATGATACACTGTATGCCATGTTTCCAAATTGTTATGCACAGTGGTTACAGCATGAAGCGAATGCATGTGAATATACAAAGGTGCATTGCATTAAACAAGTCCAATGAGGGTGAAAAAAATGGCCGGCCTGCCTGCTTTCATCCATCATTTGTTCTAAATTTATAATTAATCAATGAGCTGAGGTGGAGTCTTAGCCAGTGGTACCATCAGGGGTGTGTAATGCACTTTAGGGTAGACAGCCAATCAGCTGCCAGATTCAATCTGTCAATCAAACACAGCAGCCAATCAGAGAGCTGGCCATTGATCAGCAGGCCCTTTATGACATCACAGACAGACCCACGGAACTCTCTGTGCTTGTCTGCTGGCTGGCTGTCAGTTGGGTGGGTGGGCGGCAGAGGGGGAGGATGTACATTTAGTTTCTCCTGAAAATTGCGGTTTTTCAGCGTTTCCGGAAAAAATCGCGGTCCGACGCGCAAAAGTGGGGTATCCTAGAAATCGCCTTTTAAAGACGCACCTTTCTGGCCCCACAAAAATGGGCATTTCAAATTAGAAACAAGTCAAATGAACAAAATAGTGTGAATAAGTAAGTATTTCAGGGGTGAGTTAGCAGGTTATTGGGGTAGTAAGTCCTGATATTTTTGGAGGTTGCAGTGGCCACTACGCCATTCAAAATAGGCAGTTTTTAGCATATGCAGTTAGGCCCCGTAGGACAATTTTAGCTAAAATGTGCTCCAAACACTCAAACCGGCTTGTATCTTGCAATCGAAAATATGGGAAACATGACTTAGACATCAAATGATACACTGTATGCCATGTTTCCAAATTGTTATGCACAGTGGTTACAGCATGAAGCGAATGCATGTGAATATACAAAGGTGCATTGCATTAAACAAGTCCAATGAGGGTGAAAAAAAAATGGCCTGCCTGCTTTCATCCATCATTTGTTCTAAATGTATAATTAATCAATGAGCTGAGGTGGAGTCTTAGCCAGTGGTACCATGAGGGGTGTGTAATGCACTTTAGCGTAGACAGACAATCAGCTGCCAGATTCAATCTGTCCATCAAACACAGCAGCCAATCAGAGAGCTGGCCATTGATCAGCAGGCCCTTTATGACATCACAGACAGACCCACGGAACTCTCTGTGCTTGTCTGCTGGCTGGCTGTCAGTTGGGTGGGTGGGCGGCAGAGGGGGAGGATGTACGTCTCGTTTCTCCTGAAAATTGCGGTTTTTCAGCGTTTCCGGTAAAAATCGCGGTCCGACGCGCAAAAGTGGGGTATCCTAGAAATCGCCTTTTAAAGACGCACCTTTCTGGCCCCACAAAAATGGGCATTTCAAATTAGAAACAAGTCAAATGAACAAAATAGTGTGAATAAGTAAGTATTTCAGGGGTGACTTAGCAGGTTATTGGGGTAGTAAGTCCTGATATTTTTGGAGGTTGCAGTGGCCACTACGCCATTCAAAATAGGCAGTTTTTAGCATATGCAGTTAGGCCCCGTAGGACTATTTTAGCTAAAATGTGCTCCAAACACTCAAACCGGCTTGTATCTTGCAATCGAAAATATGGGAAACATGACTTAGACATCAAATGATACACTGTATGCCATGTTTCCAAATTGTTATGCACAGTGGTTACAGCATGAAGCGAATGCATGTGAATATACAAAGGTGCATTGCATTAAACAAGTCCAATGAGGGTGAAAAAAATGGCCGGCCTGCCTGCTTTCATCCATCATTTGTTCTAAATTTATAATTAATCAATGAGCTGAGGTGGAGTCTTAGCCAGTGGTACCATCAGGGGTGTGTAATGCACTTTAGGGTAGACAGCCAATCAGCTGCCAGATTCAATCTGTCAATCAAACACAGCAGCCAATCAGAGAGCTGGCCATTGATCAGCAGGCCCTTTATGACATCACAGACAGACCCACGGAACTCTCTGTGCTTGTCTGCTGGCTGGCTGTCAGTTGGGTGGGTGGGCGGCAGAGGGGGAGGATGTACATTTAGTTTCTCCTGAAAATTGCGGTTTTTCAGCGTTTCCGGAAAAAATCGCGGTCCGACGCGCAAAAGTGGGGTATCCTAGAAATCGCCTTTTAAAGACGCACCTTTCTGGCCCCACAAAAATGGGCATTTCAAATTAGAAACAAGTCAAATGAACAAAATAGTGTGAATAAGTAAGTATTTCAGGGGTGAGTTAGAAGGTTATTGGGGTAGTAAGTCCTGATATTTTTGGAGGTTGCAGTGGCCACTACGCCATTCAAAATAGGCAGTTTTTAGCATATGCAGTTAGGCCCCGTAGGACAATTTTAGCTAAAATGTGCTCCAAACACTCAAACCGGCTTGTATCTTGCAATCGAAAATATGGGAAACATGACTTAGACATCAAATGATACACTGTATGCCATGTTTCCAAATTGTTATGCACAGTGGTTACAGCATGAAGCGAATGCATGTGAATATACAAAGGTGCATTGCATTAAACAAGTCCAATGAGGGTGAAAAAAAAATGGCCTGCCTGCTTTCATCCATCATTTGTTCTAAATGTATAATTAATCAATGAGCTGAGGTGGAGTCTTAGCCAGTGGTACCATGAGGGGTGTGTAATGCACTTTAGCGTAGACAGCCAATCAGCTGCCAGATTCAATCTGTCCATCAAACACAGCAGCCAATCAGAGAGCTGGCCATTGATCAGCAGGCCCTTTATGACATCACAGACAGACCCACGGAACTCTCTGTGCTTGTCTGCTGGCTGGCTGTCAGTTGGGTGGGTGGGCGGCAGAGGGGGAGGATGTACGTCTCGTTTCTCCTGAAAATTGCAGTTTTTCAGCGTTTCCGGTAAAAATCGCGGTCCGACGCGCAAAAGTGGGGTATCCTAGAAATCGCCTTTTAAAGACGCACCTTTCTGGCCCCACAAAAATGGGCATTTCAAATTAGAAACAAGTCAAATGAACAAAATAGTGTGAATAAGTAAGTATTTCAGGGGTGACTTAGCAGGTTATTGGGGTAGTAAGTCCTGATATTTTTGGAGGTTGCAGTGGCCACTACGCCATTCAAAATAGGCAGTTTTTAGCATATGCAGTTAGGCCCCGTAGGACTATTTTAGCTAAAATGTGCTCCAAACACTCAAACCGGCTTGTATCTTGCAATCGAAAATATGGGAAACATGACTTAGACATCAAATGATACACTGTATGCCATGTTTCCAAATTGTTATGCACAGTGGTTACAGCATGAAGCGAATGCATGTGAATATACAAAGGTGCATTGCATTAAACAAGTCCAATGAGGGTGAAAAAAATGGCCGGCCTGCCTGCTTTCATCCATCATTTGTTCTAAATTTATAATTAATCAATGAGCTGAGGTGGAGTCTTAGCCAGTGGTACCATCAGGGGTGTGTAATGCACTTTAGGGTAGACAGCCAATCAGCTGCCAGATTCAATCTGTCCATCAAACACAGCAGCCAATCAGAGAGCTGGCCATTGATCAGCAGGCCCTTTATGACATCACAGACAGACCCACGGAACTCTCTGTGCTTGTCTGCTGGCTGGCTGTCAGTTGGGTGGGTGGGCGGCAGAGGGGGAGGATGTACGTCTCGTTTCTCCTGAAAATTGCGGTTTTTCGGCGTTTCCGGTAAAAATCGCGGTCCGACGCGCAAAAGTGGGGTATCCTAGAAATCGCCTTTTAAAGACGCACCTTTCTGGCCCCACAAAAATGGGCATTTCAAATTAGAAACAAGTCAAATGAACAAAATAGTGTGAATAAGTAAGTATTTCAGGGGTGAGTTAGCAGGTTATTGGGGTAGTAAGTCCTGATATTTTTGGAGGTTGCAGTGGCCACTACGCCATTCAAAATAGGCAGTTTTTAGCATATGCAGTTAGGCCCCGTAGGACAATTTTAGCTAAAATGTGCTCCAAACACTCAAACCGGCTTGTATCTTGCAATCGAAAATATGGGAAACATGACTTAGACATCAAATGATACACTGTATGCCATGTTTCCAAATTGTTATGCACAGTGGTTACAGCATGAAGCGAATGCATGTGAATATACAAAGGTGCATTGTATTAAACAAGTCCAATGAGGGTGAAAAAAATGGCCGGCCTGCCTGCTTTCATCCATCATTTGTTCTAAATTTATAATTAATCAATGAGCTGAGGTGGAGTCTTAGCCAGTGGTACCATCAGGGGTGTGTAATGCACTTTAGGGTAGACAGCCAATCAGCTGCCAGATTCAACCTGTCCATCAAACACAGCAGCCAATCAGAGAGCTGGACATTGATCAGCAGGCCCTTTATGACATCACAGACAGACCCACGGAACTCTCTGTGCTTGTCTGCTGGCTGGCTGTCAGTTGGGTGGGTGGGCGGCAGAGGGGGAGGATGTACATCTCGTTTCTCCTGAAAATTGCGGTTTTTCGGCGTTTCCGGTAAAAATCGCGGTCCGACGCGCAAAAGTGGGGTATCCTAGAAATCGCCTTTAAAAGACGCACCTTTCTGGCCCCACAAAAATGGGCATTTCAAATTAGAAACAAGTCAAATGAACAAAATAGTGTGAATAAGTAAGTATTTCAGGGGTGAGTTAGCAGGTTATTGGGGTAGTAAGTCCTGATATTTTTGGAGGTTGCAGTGGCCACTACGCCATTCAAAATAGGCAGTTTTTAGCATATGCAGTTAGGCCCCGTAGGACAATTTTAGCTAAAATGTGCTCCAAACACTCAAACCGGCTTGTATCTTGCAATCGAAAATATGGGAAACATGACTTAGACATCAAATGATACACTGTATGCCATGTTTCCAAATTGTTATGCACAGTGGTTACAGCATGAAGCGAATGCATGTGAATATACAAAGGTGCATTGCATTAAACAAGTCCAATGAGGGTGAAAAAAAAGGGCCGGCCTGCCTGCTTTCATCCATCATTTGTTCTAAATGTATAATTAATCAATGAGCTGAGGTGGAGTCTTAGCCAGTGGTACCATGAGGGGTGTGTAATGCACTTTAGCGTAGACAGCCAATCAGCTGCCAGATTCAATCTGTCAATCAAACACAGCAGCCAATCAGAGAGCTGGCCATTGATCAGCAGGCCCTTTATGACATCACAGACAGACCCACGGAACTCTCTGTGCTTGTCTGCTGGCTGGCTGTCAGTTGGGTGGGTGGGCGGCAGAGGGGGAGGATGTACATCTCGTTTCTCCTAAAAATTGCGGTTTTTCGGCGTTTCCGGTAAAAATCGCGGTCCGACGCGCAAAAGTGGGGTATCGTAGAAATCGCCTTTTAAAGACGCACCTTTCTGGCCCCACAAAAATGGGCATTTCAAATTAGAAACAAGTCAAATGAACAAAATAGTGTGAATAAGTAAGTATTTCAGGGGTGAGTTAGCAGGTTATTGGGGTAGTAAGTCCTGATATTTTTGGAGGTTGCAGTGGCCACTACGCCATTCAAAATAGGCAGGCTTTAGCATATGCAGTTAGGCCCCGTAGGACAATTTTAGCTAAAATGTGCTCCAAACACTCAAACCGGCTTGTATCTTGCAATCGAAAATATGAGAAACATGACTTAAACATCAAATGAAACACTGTATGCCATGTTTCCAAATTGTTATGCACAGTGGTTACAGCATGAAGCGAATGCATGTGAATATACAAAGGTGCATTGCATTAAACAAGTCCAATGAGGGTGAAAAAAATGGCCGGCCTGCCTGCTTTCATCCATCATTTGTTCTAAATTTATAATTAATCAATGAGCTGAGGTGGAGTCTTAGCCAGTGGTACCATCAGGGGTGTGTAATGCACTTTAGGGTAGACAGCCAATCAGCTGCCAGATTCAATCTGTCAATCAAACACAGCAGCCAATCAGAGAGCTGGCCATTGATCAGCAGGCCCTTTATGACATCACAGACAGACCCACGGAACTCTCTGTGCTTGTCTGCTGGCTGGCTGTCAGTTGGGTGGGTGGGCGGCAGAGGGGGAGGATGTACATCTCGTTTCTCCTGAAAATTGCGGTTTTTCGGCGTTTCCGGAAAAAATCGCGGTCCGACGCGCAAAAGTGGGGTATCCTAGAAATCGCCTTTTAAAGTCGCACCTTTCTGGCCAGACAAAAATGGGCATTTCAAATTAGAAACAAGTCAAATGAACAAAATAGTGTGAATATGTAAGTATTTCAGGGGTGAGTTAGCAGGTTATTGGGGTAGTAAGTCCTGATATTTTTGGAGGTTGCAGTGGCCACTACGCCATTCAAAATAGGCAGTTTTTAGCATATGCAGTTAGGCCCCGTAGGACAATTTTAGCTAAAATGTGCTCCAAACACTCAAACCGGCTTGTATCTTGCAATCGAAAATATGGGAAACATGACTTAGACATCAAATGATACACTGTATGCCATGTTTCCAAATTGTTATGCACAGTGGTTACAGCATGAAGCGAATGCATGTGAATATACAAAGGTGCATTGCATTAAACAAGTCCAATGAGGGTGAAAAAAAAATGGCCTGCCTGCTTTCATCCATCATTTGTTCTAAATGTATAATTAATCAATGAGCTGAGGTGGAGTCTTAGCCAGTGGTACCATGAGGGGTGTGTAATGCACTTTAGCGTAGACAGCCAATCAGCTGCCAGATTCAATCTGTCCATCAAACACAGCAGCCAATCAGAGAGCTGGCCATTGATCAGCAGGCCCTTTATGACATCACAGACAGACCCACGGAACTCTCTGTGCTTGTCTGCTGGCTGGCTGTCAGTTGGGTGGGTGGGCGGCAGAGGGGGAGGATGTACATCTCGTTTCTCCTGAAAATTGCGGTTTTTCGGCGTTTCCGGTAAAAATCGCGGTCCGACGCGCAAAAGTGGGGTATCCTAGAAATCGCCTTTAAAAGACGCACCTTTCTGGCCCCACAAAAATGGGCATTTCAAATTAGAAACAAGTCAAATGAACAAAATAGTGTGAATAAGTAAGTATTTCAGGGGTGAGTTAGCAGGTTATTGGGGTAGTAAGTCCTGATATTTTTGGAGGTTGCAGTGGCCACTACGCCATTCAAAATAGGCAGGCTTTAGCATATGCAGTTAGGCCCTGTAGGACAATTTTAGCTAAAATGTGCTCCAAACACTCAAACCGGCTTGTATCTTGCAATCGAAAATATGGGAAACATGACTTAGACATCAAATGATACACTGTATGCCATGTTTCCAAATTGTTATGCACAGTGGTTACAGCATGAAGCGAATGCATGTGAATATATACAAAGGTGCATTGCATTAAACAAGTCTAATGAGGGTGAAAAAAATGGCCGGCCTGCCTGCTTTCATCCATCATTTGTTCTAAATTTATAATTAATCAATGAGCTGAGGTGGAGTCTTAGCCAGTGGTACCATCAGGGGTGTGTAATGCACTTTAGGGTAGACAGCCAATCAGCTGCCAGATTCAATCTGTCCATCAAACACAGCAGCCAATCAGAGAGCTGGCCATTGATCAGCAGGCCCTTTATGACATCACAGACAGACCCACGGAACTCTCTGTGCTTGTCTGCTGGCTGTCAGTTGGGTGGGTGGGCGGCAGAGGGGGAGGATGTACGTCTCGTTTCTCCTGAAAATTGCGGTTTTTCGGCGTTTCCGGTTAAAATCGCGGTCCGACGCGCAAAAGTGGGGTATCGTAGAAATCGCCTTTTAAAGACGCACCTTTCTGGCCCCACAAAAATGGGCATTTCAAATTAGAAACAAGTCAAATGAACAAAATAGTGTGAATAAGTAAGTATTTCAGGGGTGAGTTAGCAGGTTATTGGGGTAGTAAGTCCTGATATTTTTGGAGGTTGCAGTGGCCACTACGCCATTCAAAATAGGCGGGCTTTAGCATATGCAGTTAGGCCCCGTAGGACAATTTTAGCTAAAATGTGCTCCAAACACTCAAACCGGCTTGTATCTTGCAATCGAAAATATGGGAAACATGACTTAGACATCAAATGATACACTGTATGCCATGATTCCAAATTGTTATGCACAGTGGTTACAGCATGAAGCGAATGCATGTGAATATATACAAAGGTGCATTGCATTAAACAAGTCCAATGAGGGTGAAAAAAATGGCCGGCCTGCCTGCTTTCATCCATCATTTGTTCTAAATGTATAATTAATCAATGAGCTGAGGTGGAGTCTTAGCCAGTGGTACCATGAGGGGTGTGTAATGCACTTTAGCGTAGACAGCCAATCAGCTGCCAGATTCAATCTGTCCATCAAACACAGCAGCCAATCAGAGAGCTGGCCATTGATCAGCAGGCCCTTTATGACATCACAGACAGACCCACGGAACTCTCTGTGCTTGTCTGCTGGCTGGCTGTCAGTTGGGTGGGTGGGCGGCAGAGGGGGAGGATGTACATCTCGTTTCTCCTGAAAATTGCGGTTTTTCGGCGTTTCCGGTAAAAATCGCGGTCCGACGCGCAAAAGTGGGGTATCCTAGAAATCGCCTTTAAAAGACGCACCTTTCTGGCCCCACAAAAATGGGCATTTCAAATTAGAAACAAGTCAAATGAACAAAATAGTGTGAATAAGTAAGTATTTCAGGGGTGAGTTAGCAGGTTATTGGGGTAGTAAGTCCTGATATTTTTGGAGGTTGCAGTGGCCACTACGCCATTCAAAATAGGCAGGCTTTAGCATATGCAGTTAGGCCCCGTAGGACAATTTTAGCTAAAATGTGCTCCAAACACTCAAACCGGCTTGTATCTTGCAATCGAAAATATGGGAAACATGACTTAGACATCAAATGATACACTGTATGCCATGTTTCCAAATTGTTATGCACAGTGGTTACAGCATGAAGCGAATGCATGTGAATATACAAAGGTGCATTGCATTAAACAAGTCCAATGAGGGTGAAAAAAAAATGGCCTGCCTGCTTTCATCCATCATTTGTTCTAAATGTATAATTAATCAATGAGCTGAGGTGGAGTCTTAGCCAGTGGTACCATGAGGGGTGTGTAATGCACTTTAGCGTAGACAGCCAATCAGCTGCCAGATTCAATCTGTCCATCAAACACAGCAGCCAATCAGAGAGCTGGCCATTGATCAGCAGGCCCTTTATGACATCACAGACAGACCCACGGAACTCTCTGTGCTTGTCTGCTGGCTGGCTGTCAGTTGGGTGGGTGGGCGGCAGAGGGGGAGGATGTACATCTCGTTTCTCCTGAAAATTGCGGTTTTTCGGCGTTTCCGGTAAAAATCGCGGTCCGACGCGCAAAAGTGGGGTATCCTAGAAATCGCCTTTAAAAGACGCACCTTTCTGGCCCCACAAAAATGGGCATTTCAAATTAGAAACAAGTCAAATGAACAAAATAGTGTGAATAAGTAAGTATTTCAGGGGTGAGTTAGCAGGTTATTGGGGTAGTAAGTCCTGATATTTTTGGAGGTTGCAGTGGCCACTACGCCATTCAAAATAGGCAGGCTTTAGCATATGCAGTTAGGCCCTGTAGGACAATTTTAGCTAAAATGTGCTCCAAACACTCAAACCGGCTTGTATCTTGCAATCGAAAATATGGGAAACATGACTTAGACATCAAATGATACACTGTATGCCATGTTTCCAAATTGTTATGCACAGTGGTTACAGCATGAAGCGAATGCATGTGAATATATACAAAGGTGCATTGCATTAAACAAGTCTAATGAGGGTGAAAAAAATGGCCGGCCTGCCTGCTTTCATCCATCATTTGTTCTAAATTTATAATTAATCAATGAGCTGAGGTGGAGTCTTAGCCAGTGGTACCATCAGGGGTGTGTAATGCACTTTAGGGTAGACAGCCAATCAGCTGCCAGATTCAATCTGTCCATCAAACACAGCAGCCAATCAGAGAGCTGGCCATTGATCAGCAGGCCCTTTATGACATCACAGACAGACCCACGGAACTCTCTGTGCTTGTCTGCTGGCTGTCAGTTGGGTGGGTGGGCGGCAGAGGGGGAGGATGTACATCTCGTTTCTCCTGAAAATTGCGGTTTTTCGGCGTTTCCGGTAAAAATCGCGGTCCGACGCGCAAAAGTGGGGTATCCTAGAAATCGCCTTTAAAAGACGCACCTTTCTGGCCCCACAAAAATGGGCATTTCAAATTAGAAACAAGTCAAATGAACAAAATAGTGTGAATAAGTAAGTATTTCAGGGGTGAGTTAGCAGGTTATTGGGGTAGTAAGTCCTGATATTTTTGGAGGTTGCAGTGGCCACTACGCCATTCAAAATAGGCAGGCTTTAGCATATGCAGTTAGGCCCCGTAGGACAATTTTAGCTAAAATGTGCTCCAAACACTCAAACCGGCTTGTATCTTGCAATCGAAAATATGGGAAACATGACTTAGACATCAAATGATACACTGTATGCCATGTTTCCAAATTGTTATGCACAGTGGTTACAGCATGAAGCGAATGCATGTGAATATACAAAGGTGCATTGCATTAAACAAGTCCAATGAGGGTGAAAAAAAAATGGCCTGCCTGCTTTCATCCATCATTTGTTCTAAATGTATAATTAATCAATGAGCTGAGGTGGAGTCTTAGCCAGTGGTACCATGAGGGGTGTGTAATGCACTTTAGCGTAGACAGCCAATCAGCTGCCAGATTCAATCTGTCCATCAAACACAGCAGCCAATCAGAGAGCTGGCCATTGATCAGCAGGCCCTTTATGACATCACAGACAGACCCACGGAACTCTCTGTGCTTGTCTGCTGGCTGGCTGTCAGTTGGGTGGGTGGGCGGCAGAGGGGGAGGATGTACATCTCGTTTCTCCTGAAAATTGCGGTTTTTCGGCGTTTCCGGTAAAAATCGCGGTCCGACGCGCAAAAGTGGGGTATCCTAGAAATCGCCTTTAAAAGACGCACCTTTCTGGCCCCACAAAAATGGGCATTTCAAATTAGAAACAAGTCAAATGAACAAAATAGTGTGAATAAGTAAGTATTTCAGGGGTGAGTTAGCAGGTTATTGGGGTAGTAAGTCCTGATATTTTTGGAGGTTGCAGTGGCCACTACGCCATTCAAAATAGGCAGGCTTTAGCATATGCAGTTAGGCCCTGTAGGACAATTTTAGCTAAAATGTGCTCCAAACACTCAAACCGGCTTGTATCTTGCAATCGAAAATATGGGAAACATGACTTAGACATCAAATGATACACTGTATGCCATGTTTCCAAATTGTTATGCACAGTGGTTACAGCATGAAGCGAATGCATGTGAATATATACAAAGGTGCATTGCATTAAACAAGTCCAATGAGGGTGAAAAAAATGGCCGGCCTGCCTGCTTTCATCCATCATTTGTTCTAAATTTATAATTAATCAATGAGCTGAGGTGGAGTCTTAGCCAGTGGTACCATCAGGGGTGTGTAATGCACTTTAGGGTAGACAGCCAATCAGCTGCCAGATTCAATCTGTCCATCAAACACAGCAGCCAATCAGAGAGCTGGCCATTGATCAGCAGGCCCTTTATGACATCACAGACAGACCCACGGAACTCTCTGTGCTTGTCTGCTGGCTGTCAGTTGGGTGGGTGGGCGGCAGAGGGGGAGGATGTACGTCTCGTTTCTCCTGAAAATTGCGGTTTTTCGGCGTTTCCGGTTAAAATCGCGGTCCGACGCGCAAAAGTGGGGTATCGTAGAAATCGCCTTTTAAAGCCGCACCTTTCTGGCCCCACAAAAATGGGCATTTCAAATTAGAAACAAGTCAAATGAACAAAATAGTGTGAATAAGTAAGTATTTCAGGGGTGAGTTAGCAGGTTATTGGGGTAGTAAGTCCTGAAATTTTTGGAGGTTGCAGTGGCCACTACGCCATTCAAAATAGGCGGGCTTTAGCATATGCAGTTAGGCCCCGTAGGACAATTTTAGCTAAAATGTGCTCCAAACACTCAAACCGGCTTGTATCTTGCAATCGAAAATATGGGAAACATGACTTAGACATCAAATGATACACTGTATGCCATGATTCCAAATTGTTATGCACAGTGGTTACAGCATGAAGCGAATGCATGTGAATATATACAAAGGTGCATTGCATTAAACAAGTCCAATGAGGGTGAAAAAAATGGCCGGCCTGCCTGCTTTCATCCATCATTTGTTCTAAATGTATAATTAATCAATGAGCTGAGGTGGAGTCTTAGCCAGTGGTACCATGAGGGGTGTGTAATGCACTTTAGCGTAGACAGCCAATCAGCTGCCAGATTCAATCTGTCAATCAAACACAGCAGCCAATCAGAGAGCTGGCCATTGATCAGCAGGCCCTTTATGACATCACAGACAGACCCACGGAACTCTCTGTGCTTGTCTGCTGGCTGGCTGTCAGTTGGGTGGGTGGGCGGCAGAGGGGGAGGATGTACGTCTCGTTTCTCCTGAAAATTGCGGTTTTTCGGCGTTTCCGGTAAAAATCGCGGTCCGACGCGCAAAAGTGGGGTATCCTAGAAATCGCCTTTTAAAGACGCACCTTTCTGGCCCCACAAAAATGGGCATTTCAAATTAGAAACAAGTCAAATGAACAAAATAGTGTGAATAAGTAAGTATTTCAGGGGTGAGTTAGCAGGTTATTGGGGTAGTAAGTCCTGATATTTTTGGAGGTTGCAGTGGCCACTACGCCATTCATAATAGGCAGTTTTTAGCATATGCAGTTAGGCCCCGTAGGACAATTTTAGCTAAAATGTGCTCCAAACACTCAAACCGGCTTGTATCTTGCAATCGAAAATATGGGAAACATGACTTAGACATCAAATGATACACTGTATGCCATGTTTCCAAATTGTTATGCACAGTGGTTACAGCATGAAGCGAATGCATGTGAATATACAAAGGTGCATTGCATTAAACAAGTCCAATGAGGGTGAAAAAAAATGGCCGGCCTGCCTGCTTTCATCCATCATTTGTTCTAAATGTATAATTAATCAATGAGCTGAGGTGGAGTCTTAGCCAGTGGTACCATGAGGGGTGTGTAATGCACTTTAGCGTAGACAGCCAATCAGCTGCCAGATTCAATCTGTCAATCAAACACAGCAGCCAATCAGAGAGCTGGCCATTGATCAGCAGGCCCTTTATGACATCACAGACAGACCCACGGAACTCTCTGTGCTTGTCTGCTGGCTGGCTGTCAGTTGGGTGGGTGGGCGGCAGAGGGGGAGGATGTACGTCTCGTTTCTCCTGAAAATTGCGGTTTTTCGGCGTTTCCGGTAAAAATCGCGGTCCGACGCGCAAAAGTGGGGTATCCTAGAAATCGCCTTTTAAAGACGCACCTTTCTGGCCCCACAAAAATGGGCATTTCAAATTAGAAACAAATCAAATGAACAAAATAGTGTGAATAAGTAAGTATTTCAGGGGTGAGTTAACAGGTTATTGGGGTAGTAAGTCCTGATATTTTTGGAGGTTGCAGTGGCCACTACGCCATTCAAAATAGGCAGTTTTTAGCATATGCAGTTAGGCCCCGTAGGACAATTTTAGCTAAAATGTGCTCCAAACACTCAAACCGGCTTGTATCTTGCAATCGAAAATATGGGAAACATGACTTAGACATCAAATGATACACTGTATGCCATGTTTCCAAATTGTTATGCACAGTGGTTACAGCATGAAGCGAATGCATGTGAATATACAAAGGTGCATTGCATTAAACAAGTCCAATGAGGGTGAAAAAAATGGCCGGCCTGCCTGCTTTCATCCATCATTTGTTCTAAATTTATAATTAATCAATGAGCTGAGGTGGAGTCTTAGCCAGTGGTACCATCAGGGGTGTGTAATGCACTTTAGGGTAGACAGCCAATCAGCTGCCAGATTCAATCTGTCCATCAAACACAGCAGCCAATCAGAGAGCTGGCCATTGATCAGCAGGCCCTTTATGACATCACAGACAGACCCACGGAACTCTCTGTGCTTGTCTGCTGGCTGTCAGTTGGGTGGGTGGGCGGCAGAGGGGGAGGATGTACGTCTCGTTTCTCCTGAAAATTGCGGTTTTTCGGCGTTTACGGTAAAAATCGCGGCCCGACGCGCAAAAGTGGGGTATCCTAGAAATCGCCTTTTAAAGACGCACCTTTCTGGCCCCACAAAAATGGGCATTTCAAATTAGAAACAAGTCAAATGAACAAAATAGTGTGAATAAGTAAGTATTTCAGGGGTGAGTTAGCAGGTTATTGGGGTAGTAAGTCCTGATATTTTTGGAGGTTGCAGTGGCCACTACGCCATTCAAAATAGGCAGTTTTTAGCATATGCAGTTAGGCCCCGTAGGACAATTTTAGCTAAAATGTGCTCCAAACACTCAAACCGGCTTGTATCTTGCAATCGAAAATATGGGAAACATGACTTAGACATCAAATGATACACTGTATGCCATGTTTCCAAATTGTTATGCACAGTGGTTACAGCATGAAGCGAATGCATGTGAATATACAAAGGTGCATTGCATTAAACAAGTCCAATGAGGGTGAAAAAAATGGCCGGCCTGCCTGCTTTCATCCATCATTTGTTCTAAATTTATAATTAATCAATGAGCTGAGGTGGAGTCTTAGCCAGTGGTACCATCAGGGGTGTGTAATGCACTTTAGGGTAGACAGCCAATCAGCTGCCAGATTCAATCTGTCAATCAAACACAGCAGCCAATCAGAGAGCTGGCCATTGATCAGCAGGCCCTTTATGACATCACAGACAGACCCACGGAACTCTCTGTGCTTGTCTGCTGGCTGGCTGTCAGTTGGGTGGGTGGGCGGCAGAGGGGGAGGATGTACATTTAGTTTCTCCTGAAAATTGCGGTTTTTCAGCGTTTCCGGAAAAAATCGCGGTCCGACGCGCAAAAGTGGGGTATCCTAGAAATCGCCTTTTAAAGACGCACCTTTCTGGCCCCACAAAAATGGGCATTTCAAATTAGAAACAAGTCAAATGAACAAAATAGTGTGAATAAGTAAGTATTTCAGGGGTGAGTTAGCAGGTTATTGGGGTAGTAAGTCCTGATATTTTTGGAGGTTGCAGTGGCCACTACGCCATTCAAAATAGGCAGTTTTTAGCATATGCAGTTAGGCCCCGTAGGACAATTTTAGCTAAAATGTGCTCCAAACACTCAAACCGGCTTGTATCTTGCAATCGAAAATATGGGAAACATGACTTAGACATCAAATGATACACTGTATGCCATGTTTCCAAATTGTTATGCACAGTGGTTACAGCATGAAGCGAATGCATGTGAATATACAAAGGTGCATTGCATTAAACAAGTCCAATGAGGGTGAAAAAAAAATGGCCTGCCTGCTTTCATCCATCATTTGTTCTAAATGTATAATTAATCAATGAGCTGAGGTGGAGTCTTAGCCAGTGGTACCATGAGGGGTGTGTAATGCACTTTAGCGTAGACAGCCAATCAGCTGCCAGATTCAATCTGTCCATCAAACACAGCAGCCAATCAGAGAGCTGGCCATTGATCAGCAGGCCCTTTATGACATCACAGACAGACCCACGGAACTCTCTGTGCTTGTCTGCTGGCTGGCTGTCAGTTGGGTGGGTGGGTGGGCGGCAGAGGGGGAGGATGTACGTCTCGTTTCTCCTGAAAATTGCGGTTTTTCGGCGTTTCCGGTAAAAATCGCGGTCCGACGCGCAAAAGTGGGGTATCCTAGAAATCGCCTTTTAAAGACGCACCTTTCTGGCCCCACAAAAATGGGCATTTCAAATTAGAAACAAGTCAAATGAACAAAATAGTGTGAATAAGTAAGTATTTCAGGGGTGACTTAGCAGGTTATTGGGGTAGTAAGTCCTGATATTTTTGGAGGTTGCAGTGGCCACTACGCCATTCAAAATAGGCAGTTTTTAGCATATGCAGTTAGGCCCCGTAGGACTATTTTAGCTAAAATGTGCTCCAAACACTCAAACCGGCTTGTATCTTGCAATCGAAAATATGGGAAACATGACTTAGACATCAAATGATACACTGTATGCCATGTTTCCAAATTGTTATGCACAGTGGTTACAGCATGAAGCGAATGCATGTGAATATACAAAGGTGCATTGCATTAAACAAGTCCAATGAGGGTGAAAAAAATGGCCGGCCTGCCTGCTTTCATCCATCATTTGTTCTAAATTTATAATTAATCAATGAGCTGAGGTGGAGTCTTAGCCAGTGGTACCATCAGGGGTGTGTAATGCACTTTAGGGTAGACAGCCAATCAGCTGCCAGATTCAATCTGTCCATCAAACACAGCAGCCAATCAGAGAGCTGGCCATTGATCAGCAGGCCCTTTATGACATCACAGACAGACCCACGGAACTCTCTGTGCTTGTCTGCTGGCTGGCTGTCAGTTGGGTGGGTGGGCGGCAGAGGGGGAGGATGTACGTCTCGTTTCTCCTGAAAATTGCGGTTTTTCGGCGTTTCCGGTAAAAATCGCGGTCCGACGCGCAAAAGTGGGGTATCCTAGAAATCGCCTTTTAAAGACGCACCTTTCTGGCCCCACAAAAATGGGCATTTCAAATTAGAAACAAGTCAAATGAACAAAATAGTGTGAATAAGTAAGTATTTCAGGGGTGAGTTAGCAGGTTATTGGGGTAGTAAGTCCTGATATTTTTGGAGGTTGCAGTGGCCACTACGCCATTCAAAATAGGCAGTTTTTAGCATATGCAGTTAGGCCCCGTAGGACAATTTTAGCTAAAATGTGCTCCAAACACTCAAACCGGCTTGTATCTTGCAATCGAAAATATGGGAAACATGACTTAGACATCAAATGATACACTGTATGCCATGTTTCCAAATTGTTATGCACAGTGGTTACAGCATGAAGCGAATGCATGTGAATATACAAAGGTGCATTGTATTAAACAAGTCCAATGAGGGTGAAAAAAATGGCCGGCCTGCCTGCTTTCATCCATCATTTGTTCTAAATTTATAATTAATCAATGAGCTGAGGTGGAGTCTTAGCCAGTGGTACCATCAGGGGTGTGTAATGCACTTTAGGGTAGACAGCCAATCAGCTGCCAGATTCAACCTGTCCATCAAACACAGCAGCCAATCAGAGAGCTGGACATTGATCAGCAGGCCCTTTATGACATCACAGACAGACCCACGGAACTCTCTGTGCTTGTCTGCTGGCTGGCTGTCAGTTGGGTGGGTGGGCGGCAGAGGGGGAGGATGTACATCTCGTTTCTCCTGAAAATTGCGGTTTTTCGGCGTTTCCGGTAAAAATCGCGGTCCGACGCGCAAAAGTGGGGTATCCTAGAAATCGCCTTTAAAAGACGCACCTTTCTGGCCCCACAAAAATGGGCATTTCAAATTAGAAACAAGTCAAATGAACAAAATAGTGTGAATAAGTAAGTATTTCAGGGGTGAGTTAGCAGGTTATTGGGGTAGTAAGTCCTGATATTTTTGGAGGTTGCAGTGGCCACTACGCCATTCAAAATAGGCAGTTTTTAGCATATGCAGTTAGGCCCCGTAGGACAATTTTAGCTAAAATGTGCTCCAAACACTCAAACCGGCTTGTATCTTGCAATCGAAAATATGGGAAACATGACTTAGACATCAAATGATACACTGTATGCCATGTTTCCAAATTGTTATGCACAGTGGTTACAGCATGAAGCGAATGCATGTGAATATACAAAGGTGCATTGCATTAAACAAGTCCAATGAGGGTGAAAAAAAATGGCCGGCCTGCCTGCTTTCATCCATCATTTGTTCTAAATGTATAATTAATCAATGAGCTGAGGTGGAGTCTTAGCCAGTGGTACCATGAGGGGTGTGTAATGCACTTTAGCGTAGACAGCCAATCAGCTGCCAGATTCAATCTGTCAATCAAACACAGCAGCCAATCAGAGAGCTGGCCATTGATCAGCAGGCCCTTTATGACATCACAGACAGACCCACGGAACTCTCTGTGCTTGTCTGCTGGCTGGCTGTCAGTTGGGTGGGTGGGCGGCAGAGGGGGAGGATGTACATCTCGTTTCTCCTAAAAATTGCGGTTTTTCGGCGTTTCCGGTAAAAATCGCGGTCCGACGCGCAAAAGTGGGGTATCGTAGAAATCGCCTTTTAAAGACGCACCTTTCTGGCCCCACAAAAATGGGCATTTCAAATTAGAAACAAGTCAAATGAACAAAATAGTGTGAATAAGTAAGTATTTCAGGGGTGAGTTAGCAGGTTATTGGGGTAGTAAGTCCTGATATTTTTGGAGGTTGCAGTGGCCACTACGCCATTCAAAATAGGCAGGCTTTAGCATATGCAGTTAGGCCCCGTAGGACAATTTTAGCTAAAATGTGCTCCAAACACTCAAACCGGCTTGTATCTTGCAATCGAAAATATGAGAAACATGACTTAAACATCAAATGAAACACTGTATGCCATGTTTCCAAATTGTTATGCACAGTGGTTACAGCATGAAGCGAATGCATGTGAATATACAAAGGTGCATTGCATTAAACAAGTCCAATGAGGGTGAAAAAAATGGCCGGCCTGCCTGCTTTCATCCATCATTTGTTCTAAATTTATAATTAATCAATGAGCTGAGGTGGAGTCTTAGCCAGTGGTACCATCAGGGGTGTGTAATGCACTTTAGGGTAGACAGCCAATCAGCTGCCAGATTCAATCTGTCAATCAAACACAGCAGCCAATCAGAGAGCTGGCCATTGATCAGCAGGCCCTTTATGACATCACAGACAGACCCACGGAACTCTCTGTGCTTGTCTGCTGGCTGGCTGTCAGTTGGGTGGGTGGGCGGCAGAGGGGGAGGATGTACATCTCGTTTCTCCTGAAAATTGCGGTTTTTCGGCGTTTCCGGAAAAAATCGCGGTCCGACGCGCAAAAGTGGGGTATCCTAGAAATCGCCTTTTAAAGTCGCACCTTTCTGGCCAGACAAAAATGGGCATTTCAAATTAGAAACAAGTCAAATGAACAAAATAGTGTGAATAAGTAAGTATTTCAGGGGTGAGTTAGCAGGTTATTGGGGTAGTAAGTCCTGATATTTTTGGAGGTTGCAGTGGCCACTACGCCATTCAAAATAGGCAGTTTTTAGCATATGCAGTTAGGCCCCGTAGGACAATTTTAGCTAAAATGTGCTCCAAACACTCAAACCGGCTTGTATCTTGCAATCGAAAATATAGGAAACATGACTTAGACATCAAATGATACACTGTATGCCATGTTTCCAAATTGTTATGCACAGTGGTTACAGCATGAAGCGAATGCATGTGAATATACAAAGGTGCATTGCATTAAACAAGTCCAATGAGGGTGAAAAAAAAATGGCCTGCCTGCTTTCATCCATCATTTGTTCTAAATGTATAATTAATCAATGAGCTGAGGTGGAGTCTTAGCCAGTGGTACCATGAGGGGTGTGTAATGCACTTTAGCGTAGACAGCCAATCAGCTGCCAGATTCAATCTGTCCATCAAACACAGCAGCCAATCAGAGAGCTGGCCATTGATCAGCAGGCCCTTTATGACATCACAGACAGACCCACGGAACTCTCTGTGCTTGTCTGCTGGCTGGCTGTCAGTTGGGTGGGTGGGCGGCAGAGGGGGAGGATGTACATCTCGTTTCTCCTGAAAATTGCGGTTTTTCGGCGTTTCCGGTAAAAATCGCGGTCCGACGCGCAAAAGTGGGGTATCCTAGAAATCGCCTTTAAAAGACGCACCTTTCTGGCCCCACAAAAATGGGCATTTCAAATTAGAAACAAGTCAAATGAACAAAATAGTGTGAATAAGTAAGTATTTCAGGGGTGAGTTAGCAGGTTATTGGGGTAGTAAGTCCTGATATTTTTGGAGGTTGCAGTGGCCACTACGCCATTCAAAATAGGCAGGCTTTAGCATATGCAGTTAGGCCCTGTAGGACAATTTTAGCTGAAATGTGCTCCAAACACTCAAACCGGCTTGTATCTTGCAATCGAAAATATGGGAAACATGACTTAGACATCAAATGATACACTGTATGCCATGTTTCCAAATTGTTATGCACAGTGGTTACAGCATGAAGCGAATGCATGTGAATATATACAAAGGTGCATTGCATTAAACAAGTCCAATGAGGGTGAAAAAAATGGCCGGCCTGCCTGCTTTCATCCATCATTTGTTCTAAATTTATAATTAATCAATGAGCTGAGGTGGAGTCTTAGCCAGTGGTACCATCAGGGGTGTGTAATGCACTTTAGGGTAGACAGCCAATCAGCTGCCAGATTCAATCTGTCCATCAAACACAGCAGCCAATCAGAGAGCTGGCCATTGATCAGCAGGCCCTTTATGACATCACAGACAGACCCACGGAACTCTCTGTGCTTGTCTGCTGGCTGTCAGTTGGGTGGGTGGGCGGCAGAGGGGGAGGATGTACGTCTCGTTTCTCCTGAAAATTGCGGTTTTTCGGCGTTTCCGGTTAAAATCGCGGTCCGACGCGCAAAAGTGGGGTATCGTAGAAATCGCCTTTTAAAGACGCACCTTTCTGGCCCCACAAAAATGGGCATTTCAAATTAGAAACAAGTCAAATGAACAAAATAGTGTGAATAAGTAAGTATTTCAGGGGTGAGTTAGCAGGTTATTGGGGTAGTAAGTCCTGATATTTTTGGAGGTTGCAGTGGCCACTACGCCATTCAAAATAGGCAGGCTTTAGCATATGCAGTTAGGCCCCGTAGGACAATTTTAGCTAAAATGTGCTCCAAACACTCAAACCGGCTTGTATCTTGCAATCGAAAATATGGGAAACATGACTTAGACATCAAATGATACACTGTATGCCATGTTTCCAAATTGTTATGCACAGTGGTTACAGCATGAAGCGAATGCATGTGAATATATACAAAGGTGCATTGCATTAAACAAGTCCAATGAGGGTGAAAAAAATGGCCGGCCTGCCTGCTTTCATCCATCATTTGTTCTAAATGTATAATTAATCAATGAGCTGAGGTGGAGTCTTAGCCAGTGGTACCATGAGGGGTGTGTAATGA
>NC_139223.1:102595956-102715956 GCF_055691185.1 Crinia signifera
TATGACATCACAGACAGACCCACGGAACTCTCTGTGCTTGTCTGCTGGCTGGCTGTCAGTTGGGTGGGTGGGCGGCAGAGGGGGAGGATGTACATCTCGTTTCTCCTGAAAATTGCGGTTTTTCGGCGTTTCCGGAAAAAATCGCGGTCCGACGCGCAAAAGTGGGGTATCCTAGAAATCGCCTTTTAAAGTCGCACCTTTCTGGCCAGACAAAAATGGGCATTTCAAATTAGAAACAAGTCAAATGAACAAAATAGTGTGAATAAGTAAGTATTTCAGGGGTGAGTTAGCAGGTTATTGGGGTAGTAAGTCCTGATATTTTTGGAGGTTGCAGTGGCCACTACGCCATTCAAAATAGGCAGTTTTTAGCATATGCAGTTAGGCCCCGTAGGACAATTTTAGCTAAAATGTGCTCCAAACACTCAAACCGGCTTGTATCTTGCAATCGAAAATATAGGAAACATGACTTAGACATCAAATGATACACTGTATGCCATGTTTCCAAATTGTTATGCACAGTGGTTACAGCATGAAGCGAATGCATGTGAATATACAAAGGTGCATTGCATTAAACAAGTCCAATGAGGGTGAAAAAAAAATGGCCTGCCTGCTTTCATCCATCATTTGTTCTAAATGTATAATTAATCAATGAGCTGAGGTGGAGTCTTAGCCAGTGGTACCATGAGGGGTGTGTAATGCACTTTAGCGTAGACAGCCAATCAGCTGCCAGATTCAATCTGTCCATCAAACACAGCAGCCAATCAGAGAGCTGGCCATTGATCAGCAGGCCCTTTATGACATCACAGACAGACCCACGGAACTCTCTGTGCTTGTCTGCTGGCTGGCTGTCAGTTGGGTGGGTGGGCGGCAGAGGGGGAGGATGTACATCTCGTTTCTCCTGAAAATTGCGGTTTTTCGGCGTTTCCGGTAAAAATCGCGGTCCGACGCGCAAAAGTGGGGTATCCTAGAAATCGCCTTTAAAAGACGCACCTTTCTGGCCCCACAAAAAATGGGCATTTCAAATTAGAAACAAGTCAAATGAACAAAATAGTGTGAATAAGTAAGTATTTCAGGGGTGAGTTAGCAGGTTATTGGGGTAGTAAGTCCTGATATTTTTGGAGGTTGCAGTGGCCACTACGCCATTCAAAATAGGCAGGCTTTAGCATATGCAGTTAGGCCCTGTAGGACAATTTTAGCTGAAATGTGCTCCAAACACTCAAACCGGCTTGTATCTTGCAATCGAAAATATGGGAAACATGACTTAGACATCAAATGATACACTGTATGCCATGTTTCCAAATTGTTATGCACAGTGGTTACAGCATGAAGCGAATGCATGTGAATATATACAAAGGTGCATTGCATTAAACAAGTCCAATGAGGGTGAAAAAAATGGCCGGCCTGCCTGCTTTCATCCATCATTTGTTCTAAATTTATAATTAATCAATGAGCTGAGGTGGAGTCTTAGCCAGTGGTACCATCAGGGGTGTGTAATGCACTTTAGGGTAGACAGCCAATCAGCTGCCAGATTCAATCTGTCCATCAAACACAGCAGCCAATCAGAGAGCTGGCCATTGATCAGCAGGCCCTTTATGACATCACAGACAGACCCACGGAACTCTCTGTGCTTGTCTGCTGGCTGTCAGTTGGGTGGGTGGGCGGCAGAGGGGGAGGATGTACGTCTCGTTTCTCCTGAAAATTGCGGTTTTTCGGCGTTTCCGGTTAAAATCGCGGTCCGACGCGCAAAAGTGGGGTATCGTAGAAATCGCCTTTTAAAGACGCACCTTTCTGGCCCCACAAAAATGGGCATTTCAAATTAGAAACAAGTCAAATGAACAAAATAGTGTGAATAAGTAAGTATTTCAGGGGTGAGTTAGCAGGTTATTGGGGTAGTAAGTCCTGATATTTTTGGAGGTTGCAGTGGCCACTACGCCATTCAAAATAGGCAGGCTTTAGCATATGCAGTTAGGCCCCGTAGGACAATTTTAGCTAAAATGTGCTCCAAACACTCAAACCGGCTTGTATCTTGCAATCGAAAATATGGGAAACATGACTTAGACATCAAATGATACACTGTATGCCATGTTTCCAAATTGTTATGCACAGTGGTTACAGCATGAAGCGAATGCATGTGAATATATACAAAGGTGCATTGCATTAAACAAGTCCAATGAGGGTGAAAAAAATGGCCGGCCTGCCTGCTTTCATCCATCATTTGTTCTAAATGTATAATTAATCAATGAGCTGAGGTGGAGTCTTAGCCAGTGGTACCATGAGGGGTGTGTAATGCACTTTAGCGTAGACAGCCAATCAGCTGCCAGATTCAATCTGTCAATCAAACACAGCAGCCAATCAGAGAGCTGGCCATTGATCAGCAGGCCCTTTATGACATCACAGACAGACCCACGGAACTCTCTGTGCTTGTCTGCTGGCTGGCTGTCAGTTGGGTGGGGTGGGCGGCAGAGGGGGAGGATGTACGTCTCGTTTCTCCTGAAAATTGCGGGTTTTTCGGCGTTTCCGGTAAAAATCGCGGTCCGACGCGCAAAAGTGGGGTATCCTAGAAATCGCCTTTTAAAGACGCACCTTTCTGGCCCCACAAAAATGGGCATTTCAAATTAGAAACAAGTCAAATGAACAAAATAGTGTGAATAAGTAAGTATTTCAGGGGTGAGTTAGCAGGTTATTGGGGTAGTAAGTCCTGATATTTTTGGAGGTTGCAGTGGCCACTACGCCATTCATAATAGGCAGTTTTTAGCATATGCAGTTAGGCCCCGTAGGACAATTTTAGCTAAAATGTGCTCCAAACACTCAAACCGGCTTGTATCTTGCAATCGAAAATATGGGAAACATGACTTAGACATCAAATGATACACTGTATGCCATGTTTCCAAATTGTTATGCACAGTGGTTACAGCATGAAGCGAATGCATGTGAATATACAAAGGTGCATTGCATTAAACAAGTCCAATGAGGGTGAAAAAAAATGGCCGGCCTGCCTGCTTTCATCCATCATTTGTTCTAAATGTATAATTAATCAATGAGCTGAGGTGGAGTCTTAGCCAGTGGTACCATGAGGGGTGTGTAATGCACTTTAGCGTAGACAGCCAATCAGCTGCCAGATTCAATCTGTCAATCAAACACAGCAGCCAATCAGAGAGCTGGCCATTGATCAGCAGGCCCTTTATGACATCACAGACAGACCCACGGAACTCTCTGTGCTTGTCTGCTGGCTGGCTGTCAGTTGGGTGGGTGGGCGGCAGAGGGGGAGGATGTACGTCTCGTTTCTCCTGAAAATTGCGGTTTTTCGGCGTTTCCGGTAAAAATCGCGGTCCGACGCGCAAAAGTGGGGTATCCTAGAAATCGCCTTTTAAAGACGCACCTTTCTGGCCCCACAAAAATGGGCATTTCAAATTAGAAACAAATCAAATGAACAAAATAGTGTGAATAAGTAAGTATTTCAGGGGTGAGTTAACAGGTTATTGGGGTAGTAAGTCCTGATATTTTTGGAGGTTGCAGTGGCCACTACGCCATTCAAAATAGGCAGTTTTTAGCATATGCAGTTAGGCCCCGTAGGACAATTTTAGCTAAAATGTGCTCCAAACACTCAAACCGGCTTGTATCTTGCAATCGAAAATATGGGAAACATGACTTAGACATCAAATGATACACTGTATGCCATGTTTCCAAATTGTTATGCACAGTGGTTACAGCATGAAGCGAATGCATGTGAATATACAAAGGTGCATTGCATTAAACAAGTCCAATGAGGGTGAAAAAAATGGCCGGCCTGCCTGCTTTCATCCATCATTTGTTCTAAATTTATAATTAATCAATGAGCTGAGGTGGAGTCTTAGCCAGTGGTACCATCAGGGGTGTGTAATGCACTTTAGGGTAGACAGCCAATCAGCTGCCAGATTCAATCTGTCCATCAAACACAGCAGCCAATCAGAGAGCTGGCCATTGATCAGCAGGCCCTTTATGACATCACAGACAGACCCACGGAACTCTCTGTGCTTGTCTGCTGGCTGTCAGTTGGGTGGGTGGGCGGCAGAGGGGGAGGATGTACGTCTCGTTTCTCCTGAAATTTGCGGTTTTTCGGCGTTTACGGTAAAAATCGCGGTCCGACGCGCAAAAGTGGGGTATCCTAGAAATCGCCTTTTAAAGACGCACCTTTCTGGCCCCACAAAAATGGGCATTTCAAATTAGAAACAAGTCAAATGAACAAAATAGTGTGAATAAGTAAGTATTTCAGGGGTGAGTTAGCAGGTTATTGGGGTAGTAAGTCCTGATATTTTTGGAGGTTGCAGTGGCCACTACGCCATTCAAAATAGGCAGTTTTTAGCATATGCAGTTAGGCCCCGTAGGACAATTTTAGCTAAAATGTGCTCCAAACACTCAAACCGGCTTGTATCTTGCAATCGAAAATATGGGAAACATGACTTAGACATCAAATGATACACTGTATGCCATGTTTCCAAATTGTTATGCACAGTGGTTACAGCATGAAGCGAATGCATGTGAATATACAAAGGTGCATTGTATTAAACAAGTCCAATGAGGGTGAAAAAAATGGCCGGCCTGCCTGCTTTCATCCATCATTTGTTCTAAATTTATAATTAATCAATGAGCTGAGGTGGAGTCTTAGCCAGTGGTACCATCAGGGGTGTGTAATGCACTTTAGGGTAGACAGCCAATCAGCTGCCAGATTCAATCTGTCCATCAAACACAGCAGCCAATCAGAGAGCTGGCCATTGATCAGCAGGCCCTTTATGACATCACAGACAGACCCACGGAACTCTCTGTGCTTGTCTGCTGGCTGGCTGTCAGTTGGGTGGGCGGCAGAGGGGGAGGATGTACATCTCGTTTCTCCTGGAAAATTGCGGTTTTTCGGCGTTTCCGGTAAAAATCGCGGTCCGACGCGCAAAAGTGGGGTATCCTAGAAATCGCCTTTAAAAGACGCACCTTTCTGGCCCCACAAAAATGGGCATTTCAAATTAGAAACAAGTCAAATGAACAAAATAGTGTGAATAAGTAAGTATTTCAGGGGTGAGTTAGCAGGTTATTGGGGTAGTAAGTCCTGATATTTTTGGAGGTTGCAGTGGCCACTACGCCATTCAAAATAGGCAGTTTTTAGCATATGCAGTTAGGCCCCGTAGGACAATTTTAGCTAAAATGTGCTCCAAACACTCAAACCGGCTTGTATCTTGCAATCGAAAATATGGGAAACATGACTTAGACATCAAATGATACACTGTATGCCATGTTTCCAAATTGTTATGCACAGTGGTTACAGCATGAAGCGAATGCATGTGAATATACAAAGGTGCATTGCATTAAACAAGTCCAATGAGGGTGAAAAAAATGGCCGGCCTGCCTGCTTTCATCCATCATTTGTTCTAAATTTATAATTAATCAATGAGCTGAGGTGGAGTCTTAGCCAGTGGTACCATCAGGGGTGTGTAATGCACTTTAGGGTAGACAGCCAATCAGCTGCCAGATTCAATCTGTCAATCAAACACAGCAGCCAATCAGAGAGCTGGCCATTGATCAGCAGGCCCTTTATGACATCACAGACAGACCCACGGAACTCTCTGTGCTTGTCTGCTGGCTGGCTGTCAGTTGGGTGGGTGGGCGGCAGAGGGGGAGGATGTACATTTAGTTTCTCCTGAAAATTGCGGTTTTTCAGCGTTTCCGGAAAAAATCGCGGTCCGACGCGCAAAAGTGGGGTATCCTAGAAATCGCCTTTTAAAGACGCACCTTTCTGGCCCCACAAAAATGGGCATTTCAAATTAGAAACAAGTCAAATGAACAAAATAGTGTGAATAAGTATTTCAGGGGTGAGTTAGCAGGTTATTGGGGTAGTAAGTCCTGATATTTTTGGAGGTTGCAGTGGCCACTACGCCATTCAAAATAGGCAGTTTTTAGCATATGCAGTTAGGCCCCGTAGGACAATTTTAGCTAAAATGTGCTCCAAATACTCAAACCGGCTTGTATCTTGCAATCGAAAATATGGGAAACATGACTTAGACATCAAATGATACACTGTATGCCATGTTTCCAAATTGTTATGCACAGTGGTTACAGCATGAAGCGAATGCATGTGAATATACAAAGGTGCATTGCATTAAACAAGTCCAATGAGGGTGAAAAAAAAATGGCCTGCCTGCTTTCATCCATCATTTGTTCTAAATGTATAATTAATCAATGAGCTGAGGTGGAGTCTTAGCCAGTGGTACCATGAGGGGTGTGTAATGCACTTTAGCGTAGACAGCCAATCAGCTGCCAGATTCAATCTGTCCATCAAACACAGCAGCCAATCAGAGAGCTGGCCATTGATCAGCAGGCCCTTTATGACATCACAGACAGACCCACGGAACTCTCTGTGCTTGTCTGCTGGCTGGCTGTCAGTTGGGTGGGTGGGCGGCAGAGGGGGAGGATGTACGTCTCGTTTCTCCTGAAAATTGCGGTTTTTCAGCGTTTCCGGTAAAAATCGCGGTCCGACGCGCAAAAGTGGGGTATCCTAGAAATCGCCTTTTAAAGACGCACCTTTCTGGCCCCACAAAAATGGGCATTTCAAATTAGAAACAAGTCAAATGAACAAAATAGTGTGAATAAGTAAGTATTTCAGGGGTGACTTAGCAGGTTATTGGGGTAGTAAGTCCTGATATTTTTGGAGGTTGCAGTGGCCACTACGCCATTCAAAATAGGCAGTTTTTAGCATATGCAGTTAGGCCCCGTAGGACTATTTTAGCTAAAATGTGCTCCAAACACTCAAACCGGCTTGTATCTTGCAATCGAAAATATGGGAAACATGACTTAGACATCAAATGATACACTGTATGCCATGTTTCCAAATTGTTATGCACAGTGGTTACAGCATGAAGCGAATGCATGTGAATATACAAAGGTGCATTGCATTAAACAAGTCCAATGAGGGTGAAAAAAATGGCCGGCCTGCCTGCTTTCATCCATCATTTGTTCTAAATTTATAATTAATCAATGAGCTGAGGTGGAGTCTTAGCCAGTGGTACCATCAGGGGTGTGTAATGCACTTTAGGGTAGACAGCCAATCAGCTGCCAGATTCAATCTGTCCATCAAACACAGCAGCCAATCAGAGAGCTGGCCATTGATCAGCAGGCCCTTTATGACATCACAGACAGACCCACGGAACTCTCTGTGCTTGTCTGCTGGCTGGCTGTCAGTTGGGTGGGTGGGCGGCAGAGGGGGAGGATGTACGTCTCGTTTCTCCTGAAAATTGCGGTTTTTCGGCGTTTCCGGTAAAAATCGCGGTCCGACGCGCAAAAGTGGGGTATCCTAGAAATCGCCTTTTAAAGACGCACCTTTCTGGCCCCACAAAAATGGGCATTTCAAATTAGAAACAAGTCAAATGAACAAAATAGTGTGAATAAGTAAGTATTTCAGGGGTGAGTTAGCAGGTTATTGGGGTAGTAAGTCCTGATATTTTTGGAGGTTGCAGTGGCCACTACGCCATTCAAAATAGGCAGTTTTTAGCATATGCAGTTAGGCCCCGTAGGACAATTTTAGCTAAAATGTGCTCCAAACACTCAAACCGGCTTGTATCTTGCAATCGAAAATATGGGAAACATGACTTAGACATCAAATGATACACTGTATGCCATGTTTCCAAATTGTTATGCACAGTGGTTACAGCATGAAGCGAATGCATGTGAATATACAAAGGTGCATTGTATTAAACAAGTCCAATGAGGGTGAAAAAAATGGCCGGCCTGCCTGCTTTCATCCATCATTTGTTCTAAATTTATAATTAATCAATGAGCTGAGGTGGAGTCTTAGCCAGTGGTACCATCAGGGGTGTGTAATGCACTTTAGGGTAGACAGCCAATCAGCTGCCAGATTCAACCTGTCCATCAAACACAGCAGCCAATCAGAGAGCTGGACATTGATCAGCAGGCCCTTTATGACATCACAGACAGACCCACGGAACTCTCTGTGCTTGTCTGCTGGCTGGCTGTCAGTTGGGTGGGTGGGCGGCAGAGGGGGAGGATGTACATCTCGTTTCTCCTGAAAATTGCGGTTTTTCGGCGTTTCCGGTAAAAATCGCGGTCCGACGCGCAAAAGTGGGGTATCCTAGAAATCGCCTTTAAAAGACGCACCTTTCTGGCCCCACAAAAATGGGCATTTCAAATTAGAAACAAGTCAAATGAACAAAATAGTGTGAATAAGTAAGTATTTCAGGGGTGAGTTAGCAGGTTATTGGGGTAGTAAGTCCTGATATTTTTGGAGGTTGCAGTGGCCACTACGCCATTCAAAATAGGCAGTTTTTAGCATATGCAGTTAGGCCCCGTAGGACAATTTTAGCTAAAATGTGCTCCAAACACTCAAACCGGCTTGTATCTTGCAATCGAAAATATGGGAAACATGACTTAGACATCAAATGATACACTGTATGCCATGTTTCCAAATTGTTATGCACAGTGGTTACAGCATGAAGCGAATGCATGTGAATATACAAAGGTGCATTGCATTAAACAAGTCCAATGAGGGTGAAAAAAAATGGCCGGCCTGCCTGCTTTCATCCATCATTTGTTCTAAATGTATAATTAATCAATGAGCTGAGGTGGAGTCTTAGCCAGTGGTACCATGAGGGGTGTGTAATGCACTTTAGCGTAGACAGCCAATCAGCTGCCAGATTCAATCTGTCAATCAAACACAGCAGCCAATCAGAGAGCTGGCCATTGATCAGCAGGCCCTTTATGACATCACAGACAGACCCACGGAACTCTCTGTGCTTGTCTGCTGGCTGGCTGTCAGTTGGGTGGGTGGGCGGCAGAGGGGGAGGATGTATATCTCGTTTCTCCTAAAAATTGCGGTTTTTCGGCGTTTCCGGTAAAAATCGCGGTCCGACGCGCAAAAGTGGGGTATCGTAGAAATCGCCTTTTAAAGACGCACCTTTCTGGCCCCACAAAAATGGGCATTTCAAATTAGAAACAAGTCAAATGAACAAAATAGTGTGAATAAGTAAGTATTTCAGGGGTGAGTTAGCAGGTTATTGGGGTAGTAAGTCCTGATATTTTTGGAGGTTGCAGTGGCCACTACGCCATTCAAAATAGGCAGGCTTTAGCATATGTAGTTAGGCCCCGTAGGACAATTTTAGCTAAAATGTGCTCCAAACACTCAAACCGGCTTGTATCTTGCAATCGAAAATATGAGAAACATGACTTAAACTTTAAATGAAACACTGTATGCCATGTTTCCAAATTGTTATGCACAGTGGTTACAGCATGAAGCGAATGCATGTGAATATACAAAGGTGCATTGCATTAAACAAGTCCAATGAGGGTGAAAAAAATGGCCGGCCTGCCTGCTTTCATCCATCATTTGTTCTAAATTTATAATTAATCAATGAGCTGAGGTGGAGTCTTAGCCAGTGGTACCATCAGGGGTGTGTAATGCACTTTAGGGTAGACAGCCAATCAGCTGCCAGATTCAATCTGTCAATCAAACACAGCAGCCAATCAGAGAGCTGGCCATTGATCAGCAGGCCCTTTATGACATCACAGACAGACCCACGGAACTCTCTGTGCTTGTCTGCTGGCTGGCTGTCAGTTGGGTGGGTGGGCGGCAGAGGGGGAGGATGTACATCTCGTTTCTCCTGAAAATTGCGGTTTTTCGGCGTTTCCGGAAAAAATCGCGGTCCGACGCGCAAAAGTGGGGTATCCTAGAAATCGCCTTTTAAAGTCGCACCTTTCTGGCCAGACAAAAATGGGCATTTCAAATTAGAAACAAGTCAAATGAACAAAATAGTGTGAATAAGTAAGTATTTCAGGGGTGAGTTAGCAGGTTATTGGGGTAGTAAGTCCTGATATTTTTGGAGGTTGCAGTGGCCACTACGCCATTCAAAATAGGCAGTTTTTAGCATATGCAGTTAGGCCCCGTAGGACAATTTTAGCTAAAATGTGCTCCAAACACTCAAACCGGCTTGTATCTTGCAATCGAAAATATGGGAAACATGACTTAGACATCAAATGATACACTGTATGCCATGTTTCCAAATTGTTATGCACAGTGGTTACAGCATGAAGCGAATGCATGTGAATATACAAAGGTGCATTGCATTAAACAAGTCCAATGAGGGTGAAAAAAAAATGGCCTGCCTGCTTTCATCCATCATTTGTTCTAAATGTATAATTAATCAATGAGCTGAGGTGGAGTCTTAGCCAGTGGTACCATGAGGGGTGTGTAATGCACTTTAGCGTAGACAGCCAATCAGCTGCCAGATTCAATCTGTCCATCAAACACAGCAGCCAATCAGAGAGCTGGCCATTGATCAGCAGGCCCTTTATGACATCACAGACAGACCCACGGAACTCTCTGTGCTTGTCTGCTGGCTGGCTGTCAGTTGGGTGGGTGGGCGGCAGAGGGGGAGGATGTACATCTCGTTTCTCCTGAAAATTGCGGTTTTTCGGCGTTTCCGGTAAAAATCGCGGTCCGACGCGCAAAAGTGGGGTATCCTAGAAATCGCCTTTAAAAGACGCACCTTTCTGGCCCCACAAAAATGGGCATTTCAAATTAGAAACAAGTCAAATGAACAAAATAGTGTGAATAAGTAAGTATTTCAGGGGTGAGTTAGCAGGTTATTGGGGTAGTAAGTCCTGATATTTTTGGAGGTTGCAGTGGCCACTACGCCATTCAAAATAGGCAGGCTTTAGCATATGCAGTTAGGCCCTGTAGGACAATTTTAGCTAAAATGTGCTCCAAACACTCAAACCGGCTTGTATCTTGCAATCGAAAATATGGGAAACATGACTTAGACATCAAATGATACACTGTATGCCATGTTTCCAAATTGTTATGCACAGTGGTTACAGCATGAAGCGAATGCATGTGAATATATACAAAGGTGCATTGCATTAAACAAGTCCAATGAGGGTGAAAAAAATGGCCGGCCTGCCTGCTTTCATCCATCATTTGTTCTAAATTTATAATTAATCAATGAGCTGAGGTGGAGTCTTAGCCAGTGGTACCATCAGGGGTGTGTAATGCACTTTAGGGTAGACAGCCAATCAGCTGCCAGATTCAATCTGTCCATCAAACACAGCAGCCAATCAGAGAGCTGGCCATTGATCAGCAGGCCCTTTATGACATCACAGACAGACCCACGGAACTCTCTGTGCTTGTCTGCTGGCTGTCAGTTGGGTGGGTGGGCGGCAGAGGGGGAGGATGTACGTCTCGTTTCTCCTGAAAATTGCGGTTTTTCGGCGTTTCCGGTTAAAATCGCGGTCCGACGCGCAAAAGTGGGGTATCGTAGAAATCGCCTTTTAAAGACGCACCTTTCTGGCCCCACAAAAATGGGCATTTCAAATTAGAAACAAGTCAAATGAACAAAATAGTGTGAATAAGTAAGTATTTCAGGGGTGAGTTAGCAGGTTATTGGGGTAGTAAGTCCTGATATTTTTGGAGGTTGCAGTGGCCACTACGCCATTCAAAATAGGCAGGCTTTAGCATATGCAGTTAGGCCCCGTAGGACAATTTTAGCTAAAATGTGCTCCAAACACTCAAACCGGCTTGTATCTTGCAATCGAAAATATGGGAAACATGACTTAGACATCAAATGATACACTGTATGCCATGTTTCCAAATTGTTATGCACAGTGGTTACAGCATGAAGCGAATGCATGTGAATATATACAAAGGTGCATTGCATTAAACAAGTCCAATGAGGGTGAAAAAAATGGCCGGCCTGCCTGCTTTCATCCATCATTTGTTCTAAATGTATAATTAATCAATGAGCTGAGGTGGAGTCTTAGCCAGTGGTACCATGAGGGGTGTGTAATGCACTTTAGCGTAGACAGCCAATCAGCTGCCAGATTCAATCTGTCAATCAAACACAGCAGCCAATCAGAGAGCTGGCCATTGATCAGCAGGCCCTTTATGACATCACAGACAGACCCACGGAACTCTCTGTGCTTGTCTGCTGGCTGGCTGTCAGTTGGGTGGGTGGGCGGCAGAGGGGGAGGATGTACGTCTCGTTTCTCCTGAAAATTGCGGTTTTTCGGCGTTTCCGGTAAAAATCGCGGTCCGACGCGCAAAAGTGGGGTATCCTAGAAATCGCCTTTTAAAGACGCACCTTTCTGGCCCCACAAAAATGGGCATTTCAAATTAGAAACAAGTCAAATGAACAAAATAGTGTGAATAAGTAAGTATTTCAGGGGTGAGTTAGCAGGTTATTGGGGTAGTAAGTCCTGATATTTTTGGAGGTTGCAGTGGCCACTACGCCATTCATAATAGGCAGTTTTTAGCATATGCAGTTAGGCCCCGTAGGACAATTTTAGCTAAAATGTGCTCCAAACACTCAAACCGGCTTGTATCTTGCAATCGAAAATATGGGAAACATGACTTAGACATCAAATGATACACTGTATGCCATGTTTCCAAATTGTTATGCACAGTGGTTACAGCATGAAGCGAATGCATGTGAATATACAAAGGTGCATTGCATTAAACAAGTCCAATGAGGGTGAAAAAAAATGGCCGGCCTGCCTGCTTTCATCCATCATTTGTTCTAAATGTATAATTAATCAATGAGCTGAGGTGGAGTCTTAGCCAGTGGTACCATGAGGGGTGTGTAATGCACTTTAGCGTAGACAGCCAATCAGCTGCCAGATTCAATCTGTCAATCAAACACAGCAGCCAATCAGAGAGCTGGCCATTGATCAGCAGGCCCTTTATGACATCACAGACAGACCCACGGAACTCTCTGTGCTTGTCTGCTGGCTGGCTGTCAGTTGGGTGGGTGGGCGGCAGAGGGGGAGGATGTACGTCTCGTTTCTCCTGAAAATTGCGGTTTTTCGGCGTTTCCGGTAAAAATCGCGGTCCGACGCGCAAAAGTGGGGTATCCTAGAAATCGCCTTTTAAAGACGCACCTTTCTGGCCCCACAAAAATGGGCATTTCAAATTAGAAACAAATCAAATGAACAAAATAGTGTGAATAAGTAAGTATTTCAGGGGTGAGTTAACAGGTTATTGGGGTAGTAAGTCCTGATATTTTTGGAGGTTGCAGTGGCCACTACGCCATTCAAAATAGGCAGTTTTTAGCATATGCAGTTAGGCCCCGTAGGACAATTTTAGCTAAAATGTGCTCCAAACACTCAAACCGGCTTGTATCTTGCAATCGAAAATATGGGAAACATGACTTAGACATCAAATGATACACTGTATGCCATGTTTCCAAATTGTTATGCACAGTGGTTACAGCATGAAGCGAATGCATGTGAATATACAAAGGTGCATTGCATTAAACAAGTCCAATGAGGGTGAAAAAAATGGCCGGCCTGCCTGCTTTCATCCATCATTTGTTCTAAATTTATAATTAATCAATGAGCTGAGGTGGAGTCTTAGCCAGTGGTACCATCAGGGGTGTGTAATGCACTTTAGGGTAGACAGCCAATCAGCTGCCAGATTCAATCTGTCCATCAAACACAGCAGCCAATCAGAGAGCTGGCCATTGATCAGCAGGCCCTTTATGACATCACAGACAGACCCACGGAACTCTCTGTGCTTGTCTGCTGGCTGTCAGTTGGGTGGGTGGGCGGCAGAGGGGGAGGATGTACGTCTCGTTTCTCCTGAAAATTGCGGTTTTTCGGCGTTTACGGTAAAAATCGCGGTCCGACGCGCAAAAGTGGGGTATCCTAGAAATCGCCTTTTAAAGACGCACCTTTCTGGCCCCACAAAAATGGGCATTTCAAATTAGAAACAAGTCAAATGAACAAAATAGTGTGAATAAGTAAGTATTTCAGGGGTGAGTTAGCAGGTTATTGGGGTAGTAAGTCCTGATATTTTTGGAGGTTGCAGTGGCCACTACGCCATTCAAAATAGGCAGTTTTTAGCATATGCAGTTAGGCCCCGTAGGACAATTTTAGCTAAAATGTGCTCCAAACACTCAAACCGGCTTGTATCTTGCAATCGAAAATATGGGAAACATGACTTAGACATCAAATGATACACTGTATGCCATGTTTCCAAATTGTTATGCACAGTGGTTACAGCATGAAGCGAATGCATGTGAATATACAAAGGTGCATTGTATTAAACAAGTCCAATGAGGGTGAAAAAAATGGCCGGCCTGCCTGCTTTCATCCATCATTTGTTCTAAATTTATAATTAATCAATGAGCTGAGGTGGAGTCTTAGCCAGTGGTACCATCAGGGGTGTGTAATGCACTTTAGGGTAAACAGCCAATCAGCTGCCAGATTCAATCTGTCCATCAAACACAGCAGCCAATCAGAGAGCTGGCCATTGATCAGCAGGCCCTTTATGACATCACAGACAGACCCACGGAACTCTCTGTGCTTGTCTGCTGGCTGGCTGTCAGTTGGGTGGGTGGGCGGCAGAGGGGGAGGATGTACATCTCGTTTCTCCTGAAAATTGCGGTTTTTCGGCGTTTCCGGTAAAAATCGCGGTCCGACGCGCAAAAGTGGGGTATCCTAGAAATCGCCTTTAAAAGACGCACCTTTCTGGCCCCACAAAAATGGGCATTTCAAATTAGAAACAAGTCAAATGAACAAAATAGTGTGAATAAGTAAGTATTTCAGGGGTGAGTTAGCAGGTTATTGGGGTAGTAAGTCCTGATATTTTTGGAGGTTGCAGTGGCCACTACGCCATTCAAAATAGGCAGTTTTTAGCATATGCAGTTAGGCCCCGTAGGACAATTTTAGCTAAAATGTGCTCCAAACACTCAAACCGGCTTGTATCTTGCAATCGAAAATATGGGAAACATGACTTAGACATCAAATGATACACTGTATGCCATGTTTCCAAATTGTTATGCACAGTGGTTACAGCATGAAGCGAATGCATGTGAATATACAAAGGTGCATTGCATTAAACAAGTCCAATGAGGGTGAAAAAAAAATGGCCTGCCTGCTTTCATCCATCATTTGTTCTAAATGTATAATTAATCAATGAGCTGAGGTGGAGTCTTAGCCAGTGGTACCATGAGGGGTGTGTAATGCACTTTAGCGTAGACAGCCAATCAGCTGCCAGATTCAATCTGTCCATCAAACACAGCAGCCAATCAGAGAGCTGGCCATTGATCAGCAGGCCCTTTATGACATCACAGACAGACCCACGGAACTCTCTGTGCTTGTCTGCTGGCTGGCTGTCAGTTGGGTGGGTGGGCGGCAGAGGGGGAGGATGTACGTCTCGTTTCTCCTGAAAATTGCGGTTTTTCAGCGTTTCCGGTAAAAATCGCGGTCCGATGCGCAAAAGTGGGGTATCCTAGAAATCGCCTTTTAAAGACGCACCTTTCTGGCCCCACAAAAATGGGCATTTCAAATTAGAAACAAGTCAAATGAACAAAATAGTGTGAATAAGTAAGTATTTCAGGGGTGACTTAGCAGGTTATTGGGGTAGTAAGTCCTGATATTTTTGGAGGTTGCAGTGGCCACTACGCCATTCAAAATAGGCAGTTTTTAGCATATGCAGTTAGGCCCCGTAGGACTATTTTAGCTAAAATGTGCTCCAAACACTCAAACCGGCTTGTATCTTGCAATCGAAAATATGGGAAACATGACTTAGACATCAAATGATACACTGTATGCCATGTTTCCAAATTGTTATGCACAGTGGTTACAGCATGAAGCGAATGCATGTGAATATACAAAGGTGCATTGCATTAAACAAGTCCAATGAGGGTGAAAAAAATGGCCGGCCTGCCTGCTTTCATCCATCATTTGTTCTAAATTTATAATTAATCAATGAGCTGAGGTGGAGTCTTAGCCAGTGGTACCATCAGGGGTGTGTAATGCACTTTAGGGTAGACAGCCAATCAGCTGCCAGATTCAATCTGTCCATCAAACACAGCAGCCAATCAGAGAGCTGGCCATTGATCAGCAGGCCCTTTATGACATCACAGACAGACCCACGGAACTCTCTGTGCTTGTCTGCTGGCTGGCTGTCAGTTGGGTGGGTGGGCTTCAGAGGGGGAGGATGTACGTCTCGTTTCTCCTGAAAATTGCGGTTTTTCTGCGTTTCCGGTAAAAATCGCGGTCCGACGCGCAAAAGTGGGGAATCGTAGAAATCGCCTTTTAAAGACGCACCTTTCTGGCCCCACAAAAATGGGCATTTCAAATTAGAAACAAGTCAAATGAACAAAATAGTGTGAATAAGTAAGTATTTCAGGGGTGAGTTAGCAGGTTATTGGGGTAGTAAGTCCTGATATTTTTGGAGGTTGCAGTGGCCACTACGCCATTCAAAATAGGCAGTTTTTAGCATATGCAGTTAGGCCCCGTAGGACAATTTTAGCTAAAATGTGCTCCAAACACTCAAACCGGCTTGTATCTTGCAATCGAAAATATGGGAAACATGACTTAGACATCAAATGATACACTGTATGCCATGTTTCCAAATTGTTATGCACAGTGGTTACAGCATGAAGCGAATGCATGTGAATATACAAAGGTGCATTGCATTAAACAAGTCCAATGAGGGTGAAAAAAAATGGCCGGCCTGCCTGCTTTCATCCATCATTTGTTCTAAATGTATAATTAATCAATGAGCTGAGGTGGAGTCTTAGCCAGTGGTACCATGAGGGGTGTGTAATGCACTTTAGCGTAGACAGCCAATCAGCTGCCAGATTCAATCTGTCAATCAAACACAGCAGCCAATCAGAGAGCTGGCCATTGATCAGCAGGCCCTTTATGACATCACAGACAGACCCACGGAACTCTCTGTGCTTGTCTGCTGGCTGGCTGTCAGTTGGGTGGGTGGGCGGCAGAGGGGGAGGATGTACGTCTCGTTTTTCCTGAAAATTGCGGTTTTTCTGCGTTTCCGGTAAAAATCGCGGTCCGACGCGCAAAAGTGGGGTATCCTAGAAATCGCCTTTTAAAGACGCACCTTTCTGGCCCCACAAAAATGGGCATTTCAAATTAGAAACAAGTCAAATGAACAAAATAGTGTGAATAAGTAAGTATTTCAGGGGTGACTTAGCAGGTTATTGGGGTAGTAAGTCCTGATATTTTTGGAGGTTGCAGTGGCCACTACGCCATTCAAAATAGGCAGTTTTTAGCATATGCAGTTAGGCCCCGTAGGACTATTTTAGCTAAAATGTGCTCCAAACACTCAAACCGGCTTGTATCTTGCAATCGAAAATATGGGAAACATGACTTAGACATCAAATGATACACTGTATGCCATGTTTCCAAATTGTTATGCACAGTGGTTACAGCATGAAGCGAATGCATGTGAATATACAAAGGTGCATTGCATTAAACAAGTCCAATGAGGGTGAAAAAAAATGGCCGGCCTGCCTGCTTTCATCCATCATTTGTTCTAAATGTATAATTAATCAATGAGCTGAGGTGGAGTCTTAGCCAGTGGTACCATGAGCGGTGTGTAATGCACTTTAGCGTAGACAGCCAATCAGCTGCCAGATTCAATCTGTCAATCAAACACAGCAGCCAATCAGAGAGCTGGCCATTGATCAGCAGGCCCTTTATGACATCACAGACAGACCCACGGAACTCTCTGTGCTTGTCTGCTGGCTGGCTGTCAGTTGGGTGGGTGGGCGGCAGAGGGGGAGGATGTACGTCTCGTTTTTCCTGAAAATTGCGGTTTTTCGGCGTTTCCGGTAAAAATCGCGGTCCGACGCGCAAAAGTGGGGTATCCTAGAAATCGCCTTTTAAAGACGCACCTTTCTGGCCCCACAAAAATGGGCATTTCAAATTAGAAACAAGTCAAATGAACAAAATAGTGTGAATAAGTAAGTATTTCAGGGGTGACTTAGCAGGTTATTGGGGTAGTAAGTCCTGATATTTTTGGAGGTTGCAGTGGCCACTACGCCATTCAAAATAGGCAGTTTTTAGCATATGCAGTTAGGCCCCGTAGGACTATTTTAGCTAAAATGTGCTCCAAACACTCAAACCGGCTTGTATCTTGCAATCGAAAATATGGGAAACATGACTTAGACATCAAATGATACACTGTATGCCATGTTTCCAAATTGTTATGCACAGTGGTTACAGCATGAAGCGAATGCATGTGAATATACAAAGGTGCATTGCATTAAACAAGTCCAATGAGGGTGAAAAAAATGGCCGGCCTGCCTGCTTTCATCCATCATTTGTTCTAAATTTATAATTAATCAATGAGCTGAGGTGGAGTCTTAGCCAGTGGTACCATCAGGGGTGTGTAATGCACTTTAGGGTAGACAGCCAATCAGCTGCCAGATTCAATCTGTCCATCAAACACAGCAGCCAATCAGAGAGCTGGCCATTGATCAGCAGGCCCTTTATGACATCACAGACAGACCCACGGAACTCTCTGTGCTTGTCTGCTGGCTGGCTGTCAGTTGGGTGGGTGGGCGGCAGAGGGGGAGGATGTACGTCTCGTTTCTCCTGAAAATTGCGGTTTTTCGGCGTTTCCGGTAAAAATCGCTGTCCGACGCGCAAAAGTGGGGTGTCCTCGAAATCGCCTTTTAAAGACGCACCTTTCTGGCCCCACAAAAATGGGCATTTCAAATTAGAAACAAGTCAAATGAACAAAATAGTGTGAATAAGTAAGTATTTCAGGGGTGACTTAGCAGGTTATTGGGGTAGTAAGTCCTGATATTTTTGGAGGTTGCAGTGGCCACTACGCCATTCAAAATAGGCAGTTTTTAGCATATGCAGTTAGGCCCCGTAGGACTATTTTAGCTAAAATGTGCTCCAAACACTCAAACCGGCTTGTATCTTGCAATCGAAAATATGGGAAACATGACTTAGACATCAAATGATACACTGTATGCCATGTTTCCAAATTGTTATGCACAGTGGTTACAGCATGAAGCGAATGCATGTGAATATACAAAGGTGCATTGCATTAAACAAGTCCAATGAGGGTGAAAAAAATGGCCGGCCTGCCTGCTTTCATCCATCATTTGTTCTAAATTTATAATTAATCAATGAGCTGAGGTGGAGTCTTAGCCAGTGGTACCATCAGGGGTGTGTAATGCACTTTAGGGTAGACAGCCAATCAGCTGCCAGATTCAATCTGTCAATCAAACACAGCAGCCAATCAGAGAGCTGGCCATTGATCAGCAGGCCCTTTATGACATCACAGACAGACCCACGGAACTCTCTGTGCTTGTCTGCTGGCTGGCTGTCAGTTGGGTGGGTGGGCGGCAGAGGGGGAGGATGTACATTTCGTTTCTCCTGAAAATTGCGGTTTTTCGGCGTTTCCGGAAAAAATCGCGGTCCGACGCGCAAAAGTGGGGTATCCTAGAAATCGCCTTTTAAAGACGCACCTTTCTGGCCCCACAAAAATGGGCATTTCAAATTAGAAACAAGTCAAATGAACAAAATAGTGTGAATAAGTAAGTATTTCAGGGGTGAGTTAGCAGGTTATTGGGGTAGTAAGTCCTGATATTTTTGGAGGTTGCAGTGGCCACTACGCCATTCAAAATAGGCAGTTTTTAGCATATGCAGTTAGGCCCCGTAGGACAATTTTAGCTAAAATGTGCTCCAAACACTCAAACCGGCTTGTATCTTGCAATCGAAAATATGGGAAACATGACTTAGACATCAAATGATACACTGTATGCCATGTTTCCAAATTGTTATGCACAGTGGTTACAGCATGAAGCGAATGCATGTGAATATACAAAGGTGCATTGCATTAAACAAGTCCAATGAGGGTGAAAAAAAAATGGCCTGCCTGCTTTCATCCATCATTTGTTCTAAATGTATAATTAATCAATGAGCTGAGGTGGAGTCTTAGCCAGTGGTACCATGAGGGGTGTGTAATGCACTTTAGCGTAGACAGCCAATCAGCTGCCAGATTCAATCTGTCCATCAAACACAGCAGCCAATCAGAGAGCTGGCCATTGATCAGCAGGCCCTTTATGACATCACAGACAGACCCACGGAACTCTCTGTGCTTGTCTGCTGGCTGTTAGTTGGGTGGGTGGGCGGCAGAGGGGGAGGATGTACATCTCGTTTCTCCTGAAAATTGCGGTTTTTCGGCGTTTCCGGTAAAAATCGCGGTCCGACGCGCAAAAGTGGGGTATCGTAGAAATCGCCTTTTAAAGACGCACCTTTCTGGCCCCACAAAAATGGGCATTTCAAATTAGAAACAAGTCAAATGAACAAAATAGTGTGAATAAGTAAGTATTTCAGGGGTGAGTTAGCAGGTTATTGGGGTAGTAAGTCCTGATATTTTTGGAGGTTGCAGTGGCCACTACGCCATTCAAAATAGGCAGGCTTTAGCATATGCAGTTAGGCCCCGTAGGACAATTTTAGCTAAAATGTGCTCCAAACACTCAAACCGGCTTGTATCTTGCAATCGAAAATATGGGAAACATGACTTAGACATCAAATGATACACTGTATGCCATGTTTCCAAATTGTTATGCACAGTGGTTACAGCATGAAGCGAATGCATGTGAATATATACAAAGGTGCATTGCATTAAACAAGTCCAATGAGGGTGAAAAAAATGGCCGGCCTGCCTGCTTTCATCCATCATTTGTTCTAAATGTATAATTAATCAATGAGCTGAGGTGGAGTCTTAGCCAGTGGTACCATGAGGGGTGTGTAATGCACTTTAGCGTAGACAGCCAATCAGCTGCCAGATTCAATCTGTCAATCAAACACAGCAGCCAATCAGAGAGCTGGCCATTGATCAGCAGGCCCTTTATGACATCACAGACAGACCCACGGAACTCTCTGTGCTTGTCTGCTGGCTGGCTGTCAGTTGGGTGGGTGGGCGGCAGAGGGGGAGGATGTACGTCTCGTTTCTCCTGAAAATTGCGGTTTTTCGACGTTTCCGGTAAAAATCGCGGTCCGACGCGCAAAAGTGGGGTATCCTAGAAATCGCCTTTTAAAGACGCACCTTTCTGGCCCCACAAAAATGGGCATTTCAAATTAGAAACAAGTCAAATGAACAAAATAGTGTGAATAAGTAAGTATTTCAGGGGTGAGTTAGCAGGTTATTGGGGTAGTAAGTCCTGATATTTGTGGAGGTTGCAGTGGCCACTACGCCATTCAAAATAGGCAGTTTTTAGCATATGCAGTTAGGCCCCGTAGGACAATTTTAGCTAAAATGTGCTCCAAACACTCAAACCGGCTTGTATCTTGCAATCGAAAATATGGGAAACATGACTTAGACATCAAATGATACACTGTATGCCATGTTTCCAAATTGTTATGCACAGTGGTTACAGCATGAAGCGAATGCATGTGAATATACAAAGGTGCATTGCATTAAACAAGTCCAATGAGGGTGAAAAAAAATGGCCTGCCTGCTTTCATCCATCATTTGTTCTAAATGTATAATTAATCAATGAGCTGAGGTGGAGTCTTAGCCAGTGGTACCATGAGGGGTGTGTAATGCACTTTAGCGTAGACAGCCAATCAGCTGCCAGATTCAATCTGTCAATCAAACACAGCAGCCAATCAGAGAGCTGGCCATTGATCAGCAGGCCCTTTATGACATCACAGACAGACCCACGGAACTCTCTGTGCTTGTCTGCTGTCTGGCTGTCAGTTGGGTGGGTGGGCGGCAGAGGGGGAGGATGTACGTCTCGTTTCTCCTGAAAATTGCGGTTTTTCAGCGTTTCCGGTAAAAATCGCGGTCCGACGCGCAAAAGTGGGGTATCCTAGAAATCGCCTTTTAAAGACGCACCTTTCTGGCCCCACAAAAATGGGCATTTCAAATTAGAAACAAGTCAAATGAACAAAATAGTGTGAATAAGTAAGTATTTCAGGGGTGAGTTAGCAGGTTATTGGGGTAGTAAGTCCTGATATTTTTGGAGGTTGCAGTGGCCACTACGCCATTCAAAATAGGCAGGCTTTAGCATATGCAGTTAGGCCCCGTAGGACAATTTTAGCTAAAATGTGCTCCCAACACTCAAACCGGCTTGTATCTTGCAATCGAAAATATGGGAAACATGACTTAGACATCAAATGATACACTGTATGCCATGTTTCCAAATTGTTATGCACAGTGGTTACAGCATGAAGCGAATGCATGTGAATATATACAAAGGTGCATTGCATTAAACAAGTCCAATGAGGGTGAAAAAAATGGCCGACCTGCCTGCTTTCATCCATCATTTGTTCTAAATGTATAATTAATCAATGAGCTGAGGTGGAGTCTTAGCCAGTGGTACCATGAGGGGTGTGTAATGCACTTTAGCGTAGACAGCCAATCAGCTGCCAGATTCAATCTGTCAATCAAACACAGCAGCCAATCAGAGAGCTGGCCATTGATCAGCAGGCCCTTTATGACATCACAGACAGACCCACGGAACTCTCTGTGCTTGTCTGCTGGCTGGCTGTCAGTTGGGTGGGTGGGCGGCAGAGGGGGAGGATGTACGTCTCGTTTCTCCTGAAAATTGCGGTTTTTCAGCGTTTCCGGTAAAAATCGCGGTCCGACGCGCAAAAGTGGGGTATCCTAGAAATTGCCTTTTAAAGACGCACCTTTCTGGCCCCACAAAAATGGGCATTTCAAATTAGAAACAAGTCAAATGAACAAAATAGTGTGAATAAGTAAGTATTTCAGGGGTGAGTTAGCAGGTTATTGGGGTAGTAAGTTCTGATATTTTTGGAGGTTGCAGTGGCCACTACGCCATTCAAAATAGGCAGGCTTTAGCATATGCAGTTAGGCCCCGTAGGACAATTTTAGCTAAAATGTGCTCCAAACACTCAAACCGGCTTGTATCTTGCAATCGAAAATATGGGAAACATGACTTAGACATCAAATGATACACTGTATGCCATGTTTCCAAATTGTTATGCACAGTGGTTACAGCATGAAGCGAATGCATGTGAATATACAAAGGTGCATTGCATTAAACAAGTCCAATGAGGGTGAAAAAAAATGGCCGGCCTGCCTGCTTTCATCCATCATTTGTTCTAAATGTATAATTAATCAATGAGCTGAGGTGGAGTCTTAGCCAGTGGTACCATGAGGGGTGTGTAATGCACTTTAGCGTAGACAGCCAATCAGCTGCCAGATTCAATCTGTCAATCAAACACAGCAGCCAATCAGAGAGCTGGCCATTGATCAGCAGGCCCTTTATGACATCACAGACAGACCCACGGAACTCTCTGTGCTTGTCTGCTGGCTGGCTGTCAGTTGGGTGGGTGGGCGGCAGAGGGGGAGGATGTACGTCTCGTTTCTCCTGAAAATTGCGGTTTTTCGGCGTTTCCGGTAAAAATCGCGGTCCGACGCGCAAAAGTGGGGTATCCTAGAAATCGCCTTTTAAAGACGCACCTTTCTGGCCCCACAAAAATGGGCATTTCAAATTAGAAACAAGTCAAATGAACAAAATAGTGTGAATAAGTAAGTATTTCAGGGGTGACTTAGCAGGTTATTGGGGTAGTAAGTCCTGATATTTTTGGAGGTTGCAGTGGCCACTACGCCATTCAAAATAGGCAGTTTTTAGCATATGCAGTTAGGCCCCGTAGGACAATTTTAGCTAAAATGTGCTCCAAACACTCAAACCGGCTTGTATCTTGCAATCGAAAATATGGGAAACATGACTTAGACATCAAATGATACACTGTATGCCATGTTTCCAAATTGTTATGCACAGTGGTTACAGCATGAAGCGAATGCATGTGAATATATACAAAGGTGCATTGCATTAAACAAGTCCAATGAGGGTGAAAAAAATGGCCGACCTGCCTGCTTTCATCCATCATTTGTTCTAAATGTATAATTAATCAATGAGCTGAGGTGGAGTCTTAGCCAGTGGTACCATGAGGGGTGTGTAATGCACTTTAGCGTAGACAGCCAATCAGCTGCCAGATTCAATCTGTCAATCAAACACAGCAGCCAATCAGAGAGCTGGCCATTGATCAGCAGGCCCTTTATGACATCACAGACAGACCCACGGAACTCTCTGTGCTTGTCTGCTGGCTGGCTGTCAGTTGGGTGGGTGGGCGGCAGAGGGGGAGGATGTACGTCTCGTTTCTCCTGAAAATTGCGGTTTTTCGGCGTTTCCGGTAAAAATCGCGGTCCGACGCGCAAAAGTGGGGTATCCTAGAAATTGCCTTTTAAAGACGCACCTTTCTGGCCCCACAAAAATGGGCATTTCAAATTAGAAACAAGTCAAATGAACAAAATAGTGTGAATAAGTAAGTATTTCAGGGGTGAGTTAGCAGGTTATTGGGGTAGTAAGTTCTGATATTTTTGGAGGTTGCAGTGGCCACTACGCCATTCAAAATAGGCAGGCTTTAGCATATGCAGTTAGGCCCCGTAGGACAATTTTAGCTAAAATGTGCTCCAAACACTCAAACCGGCTTGTATCTTGCAATCGAAAATATGGGAAACATGACTTAGACATCAAATGATACACTGTATGCCATGTTTCCAAATTGTTATGCACAGTGGTTACAGCATGAAGCGAATGCATGTGAATATACAAAGGTGCATTGCATTAAACAAGTCCAATGAGGGTGAAAAAAAATGGCCGGCCTGCCTGCTTTCATCCATCATTTGTTCTAAATGTATAATTAATCAATGAGCTGAGGTGGAGTCTTAGCCAGTGGTACCATGAGGGGTGTGTAATGCACTTTAGCGTAGACAGCCAATCAGCTGCCAGATTCAATCTGTCAATCAAACACAGCAGCCAATCAGAGAGCTGGCCATTGATCAGCAGGCCCTTTATGACATCACAGACAGACCCACGGAACTCTCTGTGCTTGTCTGCTGGCTGGCTGTCAGTTGGGTGGGTGGGCGGCAGAGGGGGAGGATGTACGTCTCGTTTCTCCTGAAAATTGCGGTTTTTCTGCGTTTCCGGTAAAAATCGCGGTCCGACGCGCAAAAGTGGGGTATCCTAGAAATCGCCTTTTAAAGACGCACCTTTCTGGCCCCACAAAAATGGGCATTTCAAATTAGAAACAAGTCAAATGAACAAAATAGTGTGAATAAGTAAGTATTTCAGGGGTGACTTAGCAGGTTATTGGGGTAGTAAGTCCTGATATTTTTGGAGGTTGCAGTGGCCACTACGCCATTCAAAATAGGCAGTTTTTAGCATATGCAGTTAGGCCCCGTAGGACAATTTTAGCTAAAATGTGCTCCAAACACTCAAACCGGCTTGTATCTTGCAATCGAAAATATGGGAAACATGACTTAGACATCAAATGATACACTGTATGCCATGTTTCCAAATTGTTATGCACAGTGGTTACAGCATGAAGCGAATGCATGTGAATATACAAAGGTGCATTGCATTAAACAAGTCCAATGAGGGTGAAAAAAATGGCCGGCCTGCCTGCTTTCATCCATCATTTGTTCTAAATTTATAATTAATCAATGAGCTGAGGTGGAGTCTTAGCCAGTGGTACCATCAGGGGTGTGTAATGCACTTTAGGGTAGACAGCCAATCAGCTGCCAGATTCAATCTGTCCATCAAACACAGCAGCCAATCAGAGAGCTGGCCATTGATCAGCAGGCCCTTTATGACATCACAGACAGACCCACGGAACTCTCTGTGCTTGTCTGCTGGCTGGCTGTCAGTTGGGTGGGTGGGCGGCAGAGGGGGAGGATGTACGTCTCGTTTCTCCTGAAAATTGCGGTTTTTCGGCGTTTCCGGTAAAAATCGCTGTCCGACGCGCAAAAGTGGGGTATCCTAGAAATCGCCTTTTAAAGACGCACCTTTCTGGCCCCACAAAAATGGGCATTTCAAATTAGAAACAAGTCAAATGAACAAAATAGTGTGAATAAGTAAGTATTTCAGGGGTGAGTTAGCAGGTTATTGGGGTAGTAAGTCCTGATATTTTTGGAGGTTGCAGTGGCCACTACGCCATTCAAAATAGGCAGTTTTTAGCATATGCAGTTAGGCCCCGTAGGACAATTTTAGCTAAAATGTGCTCCAAACACTCAAACCGGCTTGTATCTTGCAATCGAAAATATGGGAAACATGACTTAGACATCAAATGATACACTGTATGCCATGTTTCCAAATTGTTATGCACAGTGGTTACAGCATGAAGCGAATGCATGTGAATATATACAAAGGTGCATTGCATTAAACAAGTCCAATGAGGGTGAAAAAAATGGCCGACCTGCCTGCTTTCATCCATCATTTGTTCTAAATGTATAATTAATCAATGAGCTGAGGTGGAGTCTTAGCCAGTGGTACCATGAGGGGTGTGTAATGCACTTTAGCGTAGACAGCCAATCAGCTGCCAGATTCAATCTGTCAATCAAACACAGCAGCCAATCAGAGAGCTGGCCATTGATCAGCAGGCCCTTTATGACATCACAGACAGACCCACGGAACTCTCTGTGCTTGTCTGCTGGCTGGCTGTCAGTTGGGTGGGTGGGCGGCAGAGGGGGAGGATGTACGTCTCGTTTCTCCTGAAAATTGCGGTTTTTCGGCGTTTCCGGTAAAAATCGCGGTCCGACGCGCAAAAGTGGGGTATCCTAGAAATTGCCTTTTAAAGACGCACCTTTCTGGCCCCACAAAAATGGGCATTTCAAATTAGAAACAAGTCAAATGAACAAAATAGTGTGAATAAGTAAGTATTTCAGGGGTGAGTTAGCAGTTTATTGGGGTAGTAAGTCCTGATATTTTTGGAGGTTGCAGTGGCCACTACGCCATTCAAAATAGGCAGGCTTTAGCATATGCAGTTAGGCCCCGTAGGACAATTTTAGCTAAAATGTGCTCCAAACACTCAAACCGGCTTGTATCTTGCAATCGAAAATATGGGAAACATGACTTAGACATCAAATGATACACTGTATGCCATGTTTCCAAATTGTTATGCACAGTGGTTACAGCATGAAGCGAATGCATGTGAATATACAAAGGTGCATTGCATTAAACAAGTCCAATGAGGGTGAAAAAAAATGGCCGGCCTGCCTGCTTTCATCCATCATTTGTTCTAAATGTATAATTAATCAATGAGCTGAGGTGGAGTCTTAGCCAGTGGTACCATGAGGGGTGTGTAATGCACTTTAGCGTAGACAGCCAATCAGCTGCCAGATTCAATCTGTCAATCAAACACAGCAGCCAATCAGAGAGCTGGCCATTGATCAGCAGGCCCTTTATGACATCACAGACAGACCCACGGAACTCTCTGTGCTTGTCTGCTGGCTGGCTGTCAGTTGGGTGGGTGGGCGGCAGAGGGGGAGGATGTACGTCTCGTTTCTCCTGAAAATTGCGGTTTTTCGGCGTTTCCGGTAAAAATCGCGGTCCGACGCGCAAAAGTGGGGTATCCTAGAAATCGCCTTTTAAAGACGCACCTTTCTGGCCCCACAAAAATGGGCATTTCAAATTAGAAACAAGTCAAATGAACAAAATAGTGTGAATAAGTAAGTATTTCAGGGGTGACTTAGCAGGTTATTGGGGTAGTAAGTCCTGATATTTTTGGAGGTTGCAGTGGCCACTACGCCATTCAAAATAGGCAGTTTTTAGCATATGCAGTTAGGCCCCGTAGGACAATTTTAGCTAAAATGTGCTCCAAACACTCAAACCGGCTTGTATCTTGCAATCGAAAATATGGGAAACATGACTTAGACATCAAATGATACACTGTATGCCATGTTTCCAAATTGTTATGCACAGTGGTTACAGCATGAAGCGAATGCATGTGAATATACAAAGGTGCATTGCATTAAACAAGTCCAATGAGGGTGAAAAAAATGGCCGGCCTGCCTGCTTTCATCCATCATTTGTTCTAAATTTATAATTAATCAATGAGCTGAGGTGGAGTCTTAGCCAGTGGTACCATCAGGGGTGTGTAATGCACTTTAGGGTAGACAGCCAATCAGCTGCCAGATTCAATCTGTCCATCAAACACAGCAGCCAATCAGAGAGCTGGCCATTGATCAGCAGGCCCTTTATGACATCACAGACAGACCCACGGAACTCTCTGTGCTTGTCTGCTGGCTGGCTGTCAGTTGGGTGGGTGGGCGGCAGAGGGGGAGGATGTACGTCTCGTTTCTCCTGAAAATTGCGGTTTTTCGGCGTTTCCGGTAAAAATCGCTGTCCGACGCGCAAAAGTGGGGTATCCTAGAAATCGCCTTTTAAAGACGCACCTTTCTGGCCCCACAAAAATGGGCATTTCAAATTAGAAACAAGTCAAATGAACAAAATAGTGTGAATAAGTAAGTATTTCAGGGGTGAGTTAGCAGGTTATTGGGGTAGTAAGTCCTGATATTTTTGGAGGTTGCAGTGGCCACTACGCCATTCAAAATAGGCAGTTTTTAGCATATGCAGTTAGGCCCCGTAGGACAATTTTAGCTAAAATGTGCTCCAAACACTCAAACCGGCTTGTATCTTGCAATCGAAAATATGGGAAACATGACTTAGACATCAAATGATACACTGTATGCCATGTTTCCAAATTGTTATGCACAGTGGTTACAGCATGAAGCGAATGCATGTGAATATATACAAAGGTGCATTGCATTAAACAAGTCCAATGAGGGTGAAAAAAATGGCCGACCTGCCTGCTTTCATCCATCATTTGTTCTAAATGTATAATTAATCAATGAGCTGAGGTGGAGTCTTAGCCAGTGGTACCATGAGGGGTGTGTAATGCACTTTAGCGTAGACAGCCAATCAGCTGCCAGATTCAATCTGTCAATCAAACACAGCAGCCAATCAGAGAGCTGGCCATTGATCAGCAGGCCCTTTATGACATCACAGACAGACCCACGGAACTCTCTGTGCTTGTCTGCTGGCTGGCTGTCAGTTGGGTGGGTGGGCGGCAGAGGGGGAGGATGTACGTCTCGTTTCTCCTGAAAATTGCGGTTTTTCTGCGTTTCCGGTAAAAATCGCGGTCCGACGCGCAAAAGTGGGGTATCCTAGAAATCGCCTTTTAAAGACGCACCTTTCTGGCCCCACAAAAATGGGCATTTCAAATTAGAAACAAGTCAAATGAACAAAATAGTGTGAATTAGTAAGTATTTCAGGGGTGACTTAGCAGGTTATTGGGGTAGTAAGTCCTGATATTTTTGGAGGTTGCAGTGGCCACTACGCCATTCAAAATAGGCAGTTTTTAGCATATGCAGTTAGGCCCCGTAGGACAATTTTAGCTAAAATGTGCTCCAAACACTCAAACCGGCTTGTATCTTGCAATCGAAAATATGGGAAACATGACTTAGACATCAAATGATACACTGTATGCCATGTTTCCAAATTGTTATGCACAGTGGTTACAGCATGAAGCGAATGCATGTGAATATACAAAGGTGCATTGCATTAAACAAGTCCAATGAGGGTGAAAAAAATGGCCGGCCTGCCTGCTTTCATCCATCATTTGTTCTAAATTTATAATTAATCAATGAGCTGAGGTGGAGTCTTAGCCAGTGGTACCATCAGGGGTGTGTAATGCACTTTAGGGTAGACAGCCAATCAGCTGCCAGATTCAATCTGTCCATCAAACACAGCAGCCAATCAGAGAGCTGGCCATTGATCAGCAGGCCCTTTATGACATCACAGACAGACCCACGGAACTCTCTGTGCTTGTCTGCTGGCTGGCTGTCAGTTGGGTGGGTGGGCGGCAGAGGGGGAGGATGTACGTCTCGTTTCTCCTGAAAATTGCGGTTTTTCGGCGTTTCCGGTAAAAATCGCTGTCCGACGCGCAAAAGTGGGGTATCCTAGAAATCGCCTTTTAAAGACGCACCTTTCTGGCCCCACAAAAATGGGCATTTCAAATTAGAAACAAGTCAAATGAACAAAATAGTGTGAATAAGTAAGTATTTCAGGGGTGAGTTAGCAGGTTATTGGGGTAGTAAGTCCTGATATTTTTGGAGGTTGCAGTGGCCACTACGCCATTCAAAATAGGCAGTTTTTAGCATATGCAGTTAGGCCCCGTAGGACAATTTTAGCTAAAATGTGCTCCAAACACTCAAACCGGCTTGTATCTTGCAATCGAAAATATGGGAAACATGACTTAGACATCAAATGATACACTGTATGCCATGTTTCCAAATTGTTATGCACAGTGGTTACAGCATGAAGCGAATGCATGTGAATATATACAAAGGTGCATTGCATTAAACAAGTCCAATGAGGGTGAAAAAAATGGCCGACCTGCCTGCTTTCATCCATCATTTGTTCTAAATGTATAATTAATCAATGAGCTGAGGTGGAGTCTTAGCCAGTGGTACCATGAGGGGTGTGTAATGCACTTTAGCGTAGACAGCCAATCAGCTGCCAGATTCAATCTGTCAATCAAACACAGCAGCCAATCAGAGAGCTGGCCATTGATCAGCAGGCCCTTTATGACATCACAGACAGACCCACGGAACTCTCTGTGCTTGTCTGCTGGCTGGCTGTCAGTTGGGTGGGTGGGCGGCAGCAGGGCTGCCAAGAGAAATCCTGGGCCCCGGTACAACAACTTCCCAGGGCCCCCATTTCACATACCAATACCGCTATGATAAACTGCAGAAAACATAGAGGGACACATCTGTACACACAAACATACTCACATAGGGCCCAATTCAGACCTAATCGCATGGCTGCAAATTTGCACAGTGGACGATTATCCATGTACTGTGCATGCCTATGGGCTTCAATGTGTGTGTGCAATACCATCCAGTGATTAAGTCAGTACTTTTTCTATTAGCAATCCATTGAAAAGGCGATTAATAGGAAGCTGGCTTCTGGGGCTGGTAGCCGACCATTAATTAGAAAGTGCTAGCCGTGCCCAAAAAACCATTGGGGGTGTCAGAGATAGCACACAAGTGCCCAAGCCTGTTAGGGAAAGGTTTTTGATGTCAGCTCCAGCCACGATCAAGCTGATTTGATCACAGCCGCCGAGTAAATCCCTGGCTACTCAGAGCTTGCAATCGGTGGTGACCAGTGAAAAAAATCATTTCATAGTGAGCGTCTCACAAATGGATTTATTGTAGACATTTTTGCTCCGCTGCGAAAAGATTAGCAGCAGTACACAGCATGCACATTAATTCGCAAGGTGGGATTTCACTATAGTATAGACATACAAATATAGTGTTCACTCCCAAGGCTTAGATGGAAGGGTACTTGGAATAGCTGACCTGTCGATCTCAGCAGAACACCAGTCACAGCCTCAATGCAGAAAAATACAAAAAGACAATTGTGTACATTTAAACACCTATAATATGTATCATAATTTCAGGCTGCTAGATTAATCTGTTTGTGCCTGATAAACAGGCATATTACTGACAGCATGCACAAAGCTGTCATCAGTGGGCATGGAGTGCGTGTGTACTATGCAGAGGTGGAAGTAGAGATTTTTTCTTTGTGGCCACATCATGTCACTGTAGTGCCACTGAATAATGCCCCCTGTAGTGCCTCTGCTTGATGCCCCCTGTAGTGCCTCTGCTTGATGCCCCCTGTAGTGCCTCTGCTTGATGCCCCCTGTAGTGCCTCTGCTTGATGCCCCCTGTAGTGCCTCTGCTTGATGCCCCCTGTAGTGCTGCTACTTAATGCCTCCTGTAGGGCAGACTCACCCCGGTAGTCTGGGTCTGGCCTCCCCCCTCCACCACTGTAGCAGATAGCAGCGCCACAGGCTTCCCTCACCAATCCGGCGGCTCTCATCCATTTCAAATATGGTGCGCTGACTAGTGAGCTAATCGGAGCTTGCGGCCCGGCAGCCAATCACTGCAGCTGCCGCTACGCAAGCTATGATTGGCTCAGGAGTAGCACAGCATTTGAAATGGCCGAGAGCCACCAGAGGGGTGGGGGAAGTTTGCGGCGCTGCGCTTCGCTCTCATACACTTGCAGCTGCAGCGGCGCCGGGGAACACCGGAGGGCTGAGAGGGGCAGGCCTTTCAGCACAGTGGCAGCAGGAAGAGCTGCAGATAACAAAGTCCTGTCAGCGCGGTGGGGGGTTGTGGAAGGGTGCACATTACCACAACAAAATAAGGGCAGGGTGCATTCACAAGTTAGAAAAATGCGCAGGGCGCGGCCTACAAACCTAGTGTGAACACTACAAATATATGCACCCACAAGGCCACAATGAGATATTGAATTGAAGTGTGTTTTTATAAAAAAAAAACTTCAATTTGGACACAACCATTGAATTAATTTTCTATAGATCAAGGTCCTATAGTTTGTAGTCAGCACCATTTGGAGCACGTATGCCTTCACAAAAATGTCCTAGAAGCCCTGAAACTGAAATCAGCTTATTGTACGGTGTATGTATATATATATATATATATATATATATCAATATCATCTATAGATATATCTATATATCTATATCTATATATAGATATAGATATATATCTATATATAGATAGATGTATATACATCTATCTATCTATATGTATATATATATATATATATATATAGATAGATATCTATATATATATATAATATCTATCTATATATATATCTAGATAGATAGATAGATATATACACAGATCATTATAGACAGAACCTATATGTTATATATAAAGCCAGGCAGGTCAGACAAATGTATTTACAAGAAGCACGCACTGCAGCGTTTTTAGAATTTACTGGGTCAGTGCACAGTGACCTCAGGCTCTCAGCTCCTCCGGATTCACCGCACCTCACCCTCCCTCACCCACGTCGTGCAGGCTGAACTAGCATCCGTTCCGTTCCCAGCTGCTGCAGTCTGCAGCAGATACACAGTCAGACCTGCGAGATGTTGAATCATCTTGTGAGCGTCTCTCTCTCTCTGCACGGAAGCTCCGCAGCAGTGGACCGGACGCCTCTGCCACTGTCCGTGCACACTCACAGACAGTGACAGATAGACAGTAAGCAGCCGCTCTCCTCCATTAATTTACTGTCGCCCGCGCTCCAATTGACTTTAAAAAACAGTGTGTGTGTGTGTCCTCGGACCCGGGCCCCCTGATAGTCCCGGGCCCAGGTAAAATGTACCCGCCCCCCCTGCCTCTCGGCGGCCCTGGGCGGCAGAGGGGGAGGATGTACGTCTCGTTTCTCCTGAAAATTGCGGTTTTTCGGCGTTTCCGGTAAAAATCGCGGTCCGACGCGCAAAAGTGGGGTATCCTAGAAATTGCCTTTTAAAGACGCACCTTTCTGGCCCCACAAAAATGGGCATTTCAAATTAGAAACAAGTCAAATGAACAAAATAGTGTGAATAAGTAAGTATTTCAGGGGTGAGTTAGCAGTTTATTGGGGTAGTAAGTCCTGATATTTTTGGAGGTTGCAGTGGCCACTACGCCATTCAAAATAGGCAGGCTTTAGCATATGCAGTTAGGCCCCGTAGGACAATTTTAGCTAAAATGTGCTCCAAACACTCAAACCGGCTTGTATCTTGCAATCGAAAATATGGGAAACATGACTTAGACATCAAATGATACACTGTATGCCATGTTTCCAAATTGTTATGCACAGTGGTTACAGCATGAAGCGAATGCATGTGAATATACAAAGGTGCATTGCATTAACCCCTTCACGACAATTGACGTATATATACGTCATGGCCGGGAAGTACTTCCCGACCGTTGACGTATATATACGTCATGGCTTAAAACTGTCACTGCGTCTAGAGACGCAGTGACAGAGGGACGATGTCTGCTGTCCCTGACAGCAGACATGTCCCTGCATGCCCAGGGGGGGCTGCGATGCCGCCCCCCCGTCGCCGATCGCTGTGATTGGCTGTTCAGTGTGAACAGCCATTCACAGCGTTTTCCTGTGTCACCGGCGAATAACGTTCGCCGGTGACACGGGATCGGAGGTGATTGGTGCTGTAAAGTACAGCACCAATCACCGCGGGGTGTAAGGGTGACACTGGTGTCACCCCACCTCACCCCGCCCGCCCCCAAAGGCCGTGATTGGTCCGTCGGACCGACGGACCAATCACAGCCGTGGAGGGGGGTTTAAACTAACGGTGACTGCACTGCAGACGCCATTCCGGTCTGGAAAAGCGTGCAGTGCGGTCACCGTGCCCCACCTGCCGCCTATACTGACCAGAACCCTTACCTGATCATTGATCATTGATATTGTGACATTTTGTGACATCCTGTGCTGCATCTTGTGCTGCATCTTGTGCTGCTGCGATTTATTAGATAGATAGTTAGAGAGAGTTAGAGAGAGAGAGATAGAGAGAGATAGAGAGAGATAGAGAGGCCTAGTGCTATATTTTGTGCTGCTGCAGTGTGATAGAGCTATAGATAGAGAGATAGAGAGAGATAGAGAGAGAGAGATAGAGAGAGAGATAGTGACAGATTGTGCTATATATTTTTTATATAACTGAAAGAGATAAAGAGAGATAGAGAGAGATAGAGAGGCCTAGTGCTATATTTTGTGCTGCTGCAGTGTGATAGAGAGAGATAGAGAGAGAGAGATAGAGAGAGAGATAGTGACAGATTGTGCTATATATTTTTTATATAACTGAAAGAGATAGAGAGAGATAGAGAGAGATAGAGAGGCCTAGTGCTATATTTTGTGCTGCTGCAGTGTGATAGAGCTATAGATAGATAGAGAGAGATAGAGAGAGAGAGATAGAGAGATAGTGACAGATTGTGCTATATATTTTTTATATAACTGCTGCAGTGTCATAGAGTGATAGATAGTGAGAGATAGAGAGAGATAGTGATAGAGTGCTAAATTTTGTGTCGGCTGCCCCCGCCTTTTTGTGCTGATCACTATATCTGAGGTGATCAGCAACTTTTTGGGGGTACAGAGGTTTTTTTTTTTTATATATACCTGTCAGTACCACCAAAGGTTGTGCACCTGCTGCCCCTCACTGGTAATCAGTGTCGCATCACTGATCACCTTTTTTTATTTTTTGTGAGTGCTGTGGGGTCTTTTTTACATTTTTTTTTTACACACACTGTGATTTTGTGTGTGTCCTGTGGCCACTGTGCACTGATCAGTGACGTACATCACTGATCAGCTTTTTCGGCATAGGGTTGATCTATTTTTTTTTTTTTTTGATCAAATTCCTGTTGCCTTTGAGCGCTGTTCAGTGACGGACGTTACTGACCAACATCTGTGCTCAATTTTTGGCGCAGGACCTTTTTTTTTTTTTTTAACCCCTTCCATTTTTTTTTTTTTTAACCCCTTCCATTTTTTTTTTTTTTAACCCCTTCCATTTTTTTTTTTTTGAACCCTTCAATTTTTTTTTTTTTGTATTTTTTTTTTCTGCACTACATACACAATACACACTACATACCCCCTGGGTTGAAATAAAGTTTGTACCCCCCCCTACACTATACACGTGTTGAAACATTTCACTACCAGTAACACAAAAATATAAATGGCATCCCAAATGTCATCCCAAATGTCGTCCCAGTCATCCAGGAGAATGTATTCGGTGGAGGAGGCATATGCCATGCTTGCATCTGACTCTGACACAGCCAGTGAGGCAAGCGGGGAATTTGAAGGATTTGTCTTAAGCTCCTCTTCCTCCTCTGATGATGAGGGACCCCCTCAAAGACGCCCCCGTAGAGCAGCTGAGACCCCCCCCCCAATAATTGATCTCGTATGGACCCCACCACCAGACAATTTTGAGCCCCAGGTTCCTGAGTTTTTGGCCATCCCAGGAATCCAATTTGATTCAACAGGTCTCAGAGAAATTGACTTTTTCAAATTATTTTTCTCTGATGATTTTATAAATTTAATGGTGGACCAAACTAATTTATATGCCCAGCAGTTTATTGCTCAAAACCCCACGTCATCATTTGCTAGGTGGACCCCTGTAGATGCAGTAGAGATGATGACGTTTTGGGGTCTGGTGTTACATATGGGCATAGTAAAAAAGCCACAAATTAGGCAATATTGGAGTACAGATGTTCTGTACAGCACCCCATTTCACCGTATGGCCATGCCCCGGGCTCGTTTTGAGGCAATCCATAAATTTATACATTACACCGATAATGCACAGTGCCCACCCAGAGATGATCCCACCTTTGACAGGCTATTCAAAGTCAGGCCGGTCATTGATCATTTCAGTGCCAAATTTGCAGAGCTATACATCCCTGATAAATGTATTAGTATCGACGAGTCCCTTATACATTTTAAAGGAAGGGTTAAATTCCGCCAGTACCTTCCCAGTAAGAGGGCAAGGTATGGCATAAAAATGTATAAGCTGTGTGAAAGCACCACAGGGTACACCCACAAGTTTAGGGTATATGAAGGGAAGGATTCAAGAATTGAACCACCAGAATGCCCCCCCTCCCTCGTAGGTGTTAGTGGAAAAATTGTCTGGGATTTAATGCACCCCTTCCTGGATAAGGGTTATCACCTCTATGTGGATAACTTTTACACCAGCATCCCCCTGTTTAAGGCCCTTGGTTCAAGAGGTACAGCAGCTTGCGGTACTGTGCGCAAGAACCAAAGAGGCCTCCCCAAAACGCACATTGCCCAAGTAATGAGAAGGGGTGAAAGCAGGGGAATATGCACCGAAAATATGTTGTTGGTCAAATATAAGGACAAGAGGGATGTCCTTATACTGACAACAATTCATGGAGACAGTACCACCTCCATCCCTGTACGAGGTACCAGTACCCACACCTCCAAACCAAATTGTATCCTAGATTACAATAAGTACATGGGCGGAGTGGATCTTTCAGATCAGGTACTAAAGCCGTACAGTGCCCTGCGGAAAACAAATATCTGGTACAAGAAGCTGGCCGTGTATATCATCCAGATGGCACTGTATAACGCTTACGTGCTATTCCGTTCTACCGGCCAGAGGGGGACATTTATGCACTTTCAAGAGGAAGTCATAAAGAGCCTAACATTTGGGAATCAGCAGGCAGAGGGCCCCAGTACTTCTAGTACTGGCCCCCGTATTGTACCAGGGCAGCATTTTCCCAACGAAATCCCCTCCACTGCAAGAAAGGGCAGGACACAAAAAAGGTGCAAAGTTTGTTATAAAAAGGGAATAAGAAAGGAAACTATTTTCCACTGTGAAACTTGCCCCGACAAACCCGGCCTATGTATAAAGGAGTGCTTTAAAATATACCACACATCTATGGATTATTAGGTTCATCATTTCACCGTGCTTCGGGGGTCTTGCTAATGCCACATAGCACCCACCATTCATTCCACCAGAATCTGAGCTGCAAAATCCAAAAATCACTCCTTCCCTTCTGAGTCCTGCCATGCACCCAACTGGTATTTTTTGGTCACATGTGAGGCATTGCCGTACTCTGGAGAAATGGGGGCACAGATTTTGGGGTGCTTTGTCTCCTTCATTCCTTGTGAAAATGAAAAATTTTGAGCCAGAAGTACATTTTTGTGTAAAAAAATGTATTTTTTTCATTTTCACTGCCCAGTTGTACCAAAATTGATGAAACCCCTGGGGGTTTGAAATGTACACTATACCCCTAGATGAATTCCCTGAGGGGTGTAGTTTGCAAAATGGGGTGACTTGTGGGGGGGTTCCACTGTATTGGTAATGCAACATAGCACCCACCATTCATTCCACCAAAATCTTTGCTGCAAAATCCAAAAATCACTCCTTCCCTTCTGAGTCCTGCCATGCACCCAACTGGTATTTTTTGGTCACATGTGAGGCATTGCCGTACTCTGGAGAAATGGGGGCACAGATTTTGGGGTGCTTTGTCTCCTTCATTCCTTGTGAAAATGAAAAATTTTGAGCCAGAAGTACATTTTTGTGTAAAAAAATGTATTTTTTTCATTTTCACTGCCCAGTTGTACCAAAATTGATGAAACCCCTGGGGGTTTGAAATGTACACTATACCCCTAGATGAATTCCCTGAGGGGTGTAGTTTGCAAAATGGGGTGACTTGTGGGGGGGTTCCACTGTATTGGTAATGCAACATAGCACCCACCATTCATTCCACCAAAATCTGTGCTCCAAAATCCAAAAATCACTCCTTCCCTTCTGAGTCCTGCCATGCACCCAACTGGTATTTTTTGGTCACATGTGAGGCATTGCCGTACTCGGGAGAAATTGGGGCACAGATTTTGGGGTGCTTTGTCTCCTTCATTCCTTGTGAAAATGATAAATTTTGAGCCAGAACTGCATGTTTGTGTAAAAAAATGTAATTTTCCATTTTCACATCCCAGTTATACCAAAATTGGTGAAACCCCTGGGGGTTTGAAATGTACACTATACCCCTAGATGAATTCCCTGAGGGGTGTAGTTTGCAAAATGGGGTCACTTGTGGGGGGGTTCCACTGTATTGGTGCTTGGGGGGTCTTGCTAATGCGACATAGCACCCACCAAAATTCCACCAGAATCTGAGCTGCAAAATCCAAAAATCACTCCTTCCCTTCTAAGTCCTGCCATGCACCCAACTGGTATTTTTTGGTCACATGTGAGGCATTGCCGTACTCGGGAGAAATTGGGGCACAGATTTTGGGGTGCTTTGTCTCCTTCATTCCTTGTGAAAATGAAAAATTTTGAGCCAGAACTGCATGTTTGTGTAAAAAAATGTAATTTTCCATTTTCACATCCCAGTTGTACCAAAATTGGTGAAACCCCTGGGGGTTTGAAATGTACACTATACCCCTAGATGAATTCCCTGAGGGGTGTACTTTGCAAAATGGGGTGACTTGTGGGGGGGTTCCACTGTATTGGTGCTTGGGGGGTCTTGCTAATGCGACATAGCACCCACCAAAAAACCACCAGAATCTGAGCTGCAAAATCTAAAAATCACTCCTTCCCTTCTAAGTCCTGCCATGCACCCAACTGGTATTTTTTGGTCACATGTGAGGCATTGCCGTACTCTGGAGAAATTGGGGCACAGATTTTGGGGTGCATTGTCTCCTTCATTCCTTGTGAAAATGAAAAATTTTGAGCCAGAACTGCATGTTTGTGTAAAAAAATGTAATTTTCCATTTTCACATCCCAGTTGTACCAAAATTGGTGAAACCCCTGGGGGTTTGAAATGTACACTATACCCCTAGATGAATTCCCTGAGGGGTGTACTTTGCAAAATGGGGTGACTTGTGGGGGGGTTCCACTGTATTGGTGCTTTGGGAGTCTTGCTAATGCAACATAGCACCCACCATTCATTCCACCAAAATCTTTGCTGCAAAATCCAAAAATCACTCCTTCCCTTCTGAGTCCTGCCATGCACCCAACTGGTATTTTTTGGTCACATGTGAGGCATTGCCGTACTCGGGAGAAATTGGGGCACAGATTTTGGGGTGCATTGTCTCCTTCATTCCTTGTGAAAATGAAAAATTTTGAGCCAGAACTGCATGTTTGTGTAAAAAAATGTAATTTTCCATTTTCACATCCCAGTTGTACCAAAATTGGTGAAACCCCTGGGGGTTTGAAATGTACACTATACCCCTAGATGAATTCCCTGAGGGGTGTACTTTGCAAAATGGGGTGACTTGTGGGGGGGTTCCACTGTATTGGTGCTTGGGGGGTCTTGCTAATGCGACATAGCACCCACCAAAAAACCACCAGAATCTGAGCTGCAAAATCTAAAAATCACTCCTTCCCTTCTAAGTCCTGCCATGCACCCAACTGGTATTTTTTGGTCACATGTGAGGCATTGCCGTACTCTGGAGAAATTGGGGCACAGATTTTGGGGTGCATTGTCTCCTTCATTCCTTGTGAAAATGAAAAATTTTGAGCCAGAACTGCATGTTTGTGTAAAAAAATGTAATTTTCCATTTTCACATCCCAGTTGTACCAAAATTGGTGAAACCCCTGGGGGTTTGAAATGTACACTATACCCCTAGATGAATTCCCTGAGGGGTGTACTTTGCAAAATGGGGTGACTTGTGGGGGGGTTCCACTGTATTGGTGCTTTGGGAGTCTTGCTAATGCAACATAGCACCCACCATTCATTCCACCGAAATCTTTGCTGCAAAATCCAAAAATCACTCCTTCCCTTCTGAGTCCTGCCATGCACCCAACTGGTATTTTTTGGTCACATGTGAGGCATTGCCGTACTCGGGAGAAATTGGGGCACAGATTTTGGGGTGCTTTGTCTCCTTCATTCCTTGTGAAAATGAAAAATTTTGAGCCAGAACTGCATGTTTGTGTAAAAAAATGTAATTTTCCATTTTCACATCCCAGTTGTACCAAAATTGGTGAAACCCCTGGGGGTTTGAAATGTACACTATACCCCTAGATGAATTCCCTGAGGGGTGTAGATTGCAAAATGGGGTGACTTGTGGGGGAGGTTCCTAACTTTTAGCACTTATGGTGCCTAGAAACCTACATGGTGCCTAAAAAAAAATCTCATAAAAAGTAGGCTCCAAAATCAAGTAGGTGCTCCTTCTATTATGAAGCCTGTGGTTTGGTCAACGTGCACACTAGGGCCACATATAGGATATTTTTGAAAACAAAAGAATTGGGGGAATCAATTTTTAGTCACATTTCTCTAGTAAAATCTACTGTATTCGTTAGAAAAATGTATTAAAATTGAAACTCTGCAAAAAAAAAGAAATTTTGAAATTTCACCTACACTTTGTTTTAATTCCTGTGAAACACCTAAAGGGTTAACAAACTTCCAAAATGCTGTTTTGAATACTGTGAGGGGTGCAGTTTTTGAAATGGCATCATTTATGGGGGTGTCTCACATACAAGTCCCTCAAAGTCACATCAGAACTGAACTGGTCCCTAAAAAAATCAGTGTATGAAATTTTCATGAAAATTTGAGAATTTGCTATTCATATTGTAAGCCTCCTAGTGTCCAAAAAAATTAAAAGGAAGTTGAAATAATGATGGAAACATAAAGTAGACATATGGTCTATGTTAGTTATTAACTATTTTGAGTGGTATGATTATTTGTCTCACAAGCAGAAAATTTAACATTTTGCAAATTGCAAAATTTTCCATTTTTTCACGATATTTTGGTATTTTTCACAAAAAAACACAGACTGTATCGACGAAAATTTACCACTAACTTGAAGTACAATGTGTCACGAGAAAACAATCTCAAAATCACTGGGATAAGTAAAAGCAAAAAAAAGTTATCCCCACTTAAGTGAGACATGTCAGATTTGAAAAAAAGGGCTCTGTCATGAAGGCACAAACTGGCTCTGTCATGAAGGGGTTAAACAAGTCCAATGAGGGTGAAAAAAAATGGCCGGCCTGCCTGCTTTCATCCATCATTTGTTCTAAATGTATAATTAATCAATGAGCTGAGGTGGAGTCTTAGCCAGTGGTACCATGAGGGGTGTGTAATGCACTTTAGCGTAGACAGCCAATCAGCTGCCAGATTCAATCTGTCAATCAAACACAGCAGCCAATCAGAGAGCTGGCCATTGATCAGCAGGCCCTTTATGACATCACAGACAGACCCACGGAACTCTCTGTGCTTGTCTGCTGGCTGGCTGTCAGTTGGGTGGGTGGGCGGCAGAGGGGGAGGATGTACGTCTCGTTTCTCCTGAAAATTGCGGTTTTTCGGCGTTTCCGGTAAAAATCGCGGTCCGACGCGCAAAAGTGGGGTATCCTAGAAATCGCCTTTTAAAGACGCACCTTTCTGGCCCCACAAAAATGGGCATTTCAAATTAGAAACAAGTCAAATGAACAAAATAGTGTGAATAAGTAAGTATTTCAGGGGTGACTTAGCAGGTTATTGGGGTAGTAAGTCCTGATATTTTTGGAGGTTGCAGTGGCCACTACGCCATTCAAAATAGGCAGTTTTTAGCATATGCAGTTAGGCCCCGTACGACAATTTTAGCTAAAATGTGCTCCAAACACTCAAACCGGCTTGTATCTTGCAATCGAAAATATGGGAAACATGACTTAGACATCAAATGATACACTGTATGCCATGTTTCCAAATTGTTATGCACAGTGGTTACAGCATGAAGCGAATGCATGTGAATATACAAAGGTGCATTGCATTAAACAAGTCCAATGAGGGTGAAAAAAATGGCCGGCCTGCCTGCTTTCATCCATCATTTGTTCTAAATTTATAATTAATCAATGAGCTGAGGTGGAGTCTTAGCCAGTGGTACCATCAGGGGTGTGTAATGCACTTTAGGGTAGACAGCCAATCAGCTGCCAGATTCAATCTGTCCATCAAACACAGCAGCCAATCAGAGAGCTGGCCATTGATCAGCAGGCCCTTTATGACATCACAGACAGACCCACGGAACTCTCTGTGCTTGTCTGCTGGCTGGCTGTCAGTTGGGTGGGTGGGCGGCAGAGGGGGAGGATGTACGTCTCGTTTCTCCTGAAAATTGCGGTTTTTCGGCGTTTCCGGTAAAAATCGCTGTCCGACGCGCAAAAGTGGGGTATCCTAGAAATCGCCTTTTAAAGACGCACCTTTCTGGCCCCACAAAAATGGGCATTTCAAATTAGAAACAAGTCAAATGAACAAAATAGTGTGAATAAGTAAGTATTTCAGGGGTGAGTTAGCAGGTTATTGGGGTAGTAAGTCCTGATATTTTTGGAGGTTGCAGTGGCCACTACGCCATTCAAAATAGGCAGTTTTTAGCATATGCAGTTAGGCCCCGTAGGACAATTTTAGCTAAAATGTGCTCCAAACACTCAAACCGGCTTGTATCTTGCAATCGAAAATATGGGAAACATGACTTAGACATCAAATGATACACTGTATGCCATGTTTCCAAATTGTTATGCACAGTGGTTACAGCATGAAGCGAATGCATGTGAATATATACAAAGGTGCATTGCATTAAACAAGTCCAATGAGGGTGAAAAAAATGGCCGACCTGCCTGCTTTCATCCATCATTTGTTCTAAATGTATAATTAATCAATGAGCTGAGGTGGAGTCTTAGCCAGTGGTACCATGAGGGGTGTGTAATGCACTTTAGCGTAGACAGCCAATCAGCTGCCAGATTCAATCTGTCAATCAAACACAGCAGCCAATCAGAGAGCTGGCCATTGATCAGCAGGCCCTTTATGACATCACAGACAGACCCACGGAACTCTCTGTGCTTGTCTGCTGGCTGGCTGTCAGTTGGGTGGGTGGGCGGCAGAGGGGGAGGATGTACGTCTCGTTTCTCCTGAAAATTGCGGTTTTTCGGCGTTTCCGGTAAAAATCGCGGTCCGACGCGCAAAAGTGGGGTATCCTAGAAATTGCCTTTTAAAGACGCACCTTTCTGGCCCCACAAAAATGGGCATTTCAAATTAGAAACAAGTCAAATGAACAAAATAGTGTGAATAAGTAAGTATTTCAGGGGTGAGTTAGCAGGTTATTGGGGTAGTAAGTCCTGATATTTTTGGAGGTTGCAGTGGCCACTACGCCATTCAAAATAGGCAGGCTTTAGCATATGCAGTTAGGCCCCGTAGGACAATTTTAGCTAAAATGTGCTCCAAACACTCAAACCGGCTTGTATCTTGCAATCGAAAATATGGGAAACATGACTTAGACATCAAATGATACACTGTATGCCATGTTTCCAAATTGTTATGCACAGTGGTTACAGCATGAAGCGAATGCATGTGAATATACAAAGGTGCATTGCATTAAACAAGTCCAATGAGGGTGAAAAAAAATGGCCGGCCTGCCTGCTTTCATCCATCATTTGTTCTAAATGTATAATTAATCAATGAGCTGAGGTGGAGTCTTAGCCAGTGGTACCATGAGGGGTGTGTAATGCACTTTAGCGTAGACAGCCAATCAGCTGCCAGATTCAATCTGTCAATCAAACACAGCAGCCAATCAGAGAGCTGGCCATTGATCAGCAGGCCCTTTATGACATCACAGACAGACCCACGGAACTCTCTGTGCTTGTCTGCTGGCTGGCTGTCAGTTGGGTGGGTGGGCGGCAGAGGGGGAGGATGTACGTCTCGTTTCTCCTGAAAATTGCGGTTTTTCGGCGTTTCCGGTAAAAATCGCGGTCCGACGCGCAAAAGTGGGGTATCCTAGAAATCGCCTTTTAAAGACGCACCTTTCTGGCCCCACAAAAATGGGCATTTCAAATTAGAAACAAGTCAAATGAACAAAATAGTGTGAATAAGTAAGTATTTCAGGGGTGACTTAGCAGGTTATTGGGGTAGTAAGTCCTGATATTTTTGGAGGTTGCAGTGGCCACTACGCCATTCAAAATAGGCAGTTTTTAGCATATGCAGTTAGGCCCCGTAGGACAATTTTAGCTAAAATGTGCTCCAAACACTCAAACCGGCTTGTATCTTGCAATCGAAAATATGGGAAACATGACTTAGACATCAAATGATACACTGTATGCCATGTTTCCAAATTGTTATGCACAGTGGTTACAGCATGAAGCGAATGCATGTGAATATACAAAGGGTCATTGCATTAAACAAGTCCAATGAGGGTGAAAAAAATGGCCGGCCTGCCTGCTTTCATCCATCATTTGTTCTAAATTTATAATTAATCAATGAGCTGAGGTGGAGTCTTAGCCAGTGGTACCATCAGGGGTGTGTAATGCACTTTAGGGTAGACAGCCAATCAGCTGCCAGATTCAATCTGTCCATCAAACACAGCAGCCAATCAGAGAGCTGGCCATTGATCAGCAGGCCCTTTATGACATCACAGACAGACCCACGGAACTCTCTGTGCTTGTCTGCTGGCTGGCTGTCAGTTGGGTGGGTGGGCGGCAGAGGGGGAGGATGTACGTCTCGTTTCTCCTGAAAATTGCGTTTTTTCGGCGTTTCCGGTAAAAATCGCTGTCCGACGCGCAAAAGTGGGGTATCCTAGAAATCGCCTTTTAAAGACGCACCTTTCTGGCCCCACAAAAATGGGCATTTCAAATTAGAAACAAGTCAAATGAACAAAATAGTGTGAATAAGTAAGTATTTCAGGGGTGAGTTAGCAGGTTATTGGGGTAGTAAGTCCTGATATTTTTGGAGGTTGCAGTGGCCACTACGCCATTCAAAATAGGCAGTTTTTAGCATATGCAGTTAGGCCCCGTAGGACAATTTTAGCTAAAATGTGCTCCAAACACTCAAACCGGCTTGTATCTTGCAATCGAAAATATGGGAAACATGACTTAGACATCAAATGATACACTGTATGCCATGTTTCCAAATTGTTATGCACAGTGGTTACAGCATGAAGCGAATGCATGTGAATATACAAAGGTGCATTGCATTAAACAAGTCCAATGAGGGTGAAAAAAATGGCCGGCCTGCCTGCTTTCATCCATCATTTGTTCTAAATTTATAATTAATCAATGAGCTGAGGTGGAGTCTTAGCCAGTGGTACCATCAGGGGTGTGTAATGCACTTTAGGGTAGACAGCCAATCAGCTGCCAGATTCAATCTGTCCATCAAACACAGCAGCCAATCAGAGAGCTGGCCATTGATCAGCAGGCCCTTTATGACATCACAGACAGACCCACGGAACTCTCTGTGCTTGTCTGCTGGCTGTCAGTTGGGTGGGTGGGCGGCAGAGGGGGAGGATGTACGTCTCGTTTCTCCTGAAAATTGCGGTTTTTCGGCGTTTCCGGTAAAAATCGCGGTCCGACGCGCAAAAGTGGGGTATCGTAGAAATCGCCTTTTAAAGACGCACCTTTCTGGCCCCACAAAAATTGTCATTTCAAATTAGAAACAAGTCAAATGAACAAAATAGTGTGAATAAGTAAGTATTTCAGGGGTGAGTTAGCAGGTTATTGGGGTAGTAAGTCCTGATATTTTTGGAGGTTGCAGTGGCCACTACGCCATTCAAAATAGGCAGTTTTTAGCATATGCAGTTAGGCCCCGTAGGACAATTTTAGCTAAAATGTGCTCCAAACACTCAAACCGGCTTGTATCTTGCAATCGAAAATATGGGAAACATGACTTAGACATCAAATGATACACTGTATGCCATGTTTCCAAATTGTTATGCACAGTGGTTACAGCATGAAGCGAATGCATGTGAATATACAAAGGTGCATTGCATTAAACAAGTCCAATGAGGGTGAAAAAAAATGGCCGGCCTGCCTGCTTTCATCCATCATTTGTTCTAAATGTATAATTAATCAATGAGCTGAGGTGGAGTCTTAGCCAGTGGTACCATGAGGGGTGTGTAATGCACTTTAGCGTAGACAGCCAATCAGCTGCCAGATTCAATCTGTCAATCAAACACAGCAGCCAATCAGAGAGCTGGCCATTGATCAGCAGGCCCTTTATGACATCACAGACAGACCCACGGAACTCTCTGTGCTTGTCTGCTGGCTTGCTGTCAGTTGGGTGGGTGGGCGGCAGAGGGGGAGGATGTACGTCTCGTTTCTCCTGAAAATTGCGGTTTTTCGGCGTTTCCGGTAAAAATCGCTGTCCGACGCGCAAAAGTGGGGTATCCTAGAAATCGCCTTTTAAAGACGCACCTTTCTGGCCCCACAAAAATGGGCATTTCAAATTAGAAACAAGTCAAATGAACAAAATAGTGTGAATAAGTAAGTATTTCAGGGGTGAGTTAGCAGGTTATTGGGGTAGTAAGTCCTGATATTTTTGGAGGTTGCAGTGGCCACTACGCCATTCAAAATAGGCAGTTTTTAGCATATGCAGTTAGGCCCCGTAGGACAATTTTAGCTAAAATGTGCTCCAAACACTCAAACCGGCTTGTATCTTGCAATCGAAAATATGGGAAACATGACTTAGACATCAAATGATACACTGTATGCCATGTTTCCAAATTGTTATGCACAGTGGTTACAGCATGAAGCGAATGCATGTGAATATATACAAAGGTGCATTGCATTAAACAAGTCCAATGAGGGTGAAAAAAATGGCCGACCTGCCTGCTTTCATCCATCATTTGTTCTAAATGTATAATTAATCAATGAGCTGAGGTGGAGTCTTAGCCAGTGGTACCATGAGGGGTGTGTAATGCACTTTAGCGTAGACAGCCAATCAGCTGCCAGATTCAATCTGTCAATCAAACACAGCAGCCAATCAGAGAGCTGGCCATTGATCAGCAGGCCCTTTATGACATCACAGACAGACCCACGGAACTCTCTGTGCTTGTCTGCTGGCTGGCTGTCAGTTGGGTGGGTGGGCGGCAGAGGGGGAGGATGTACGTCTCGTTTCTCCTGAAAATTGCGGTTTTTCGGCGTTTCCGGTAAAAATCGCGGTCCGACGCGCAAAAGTGGGGTATCCTAGAAATTGCCTTTTAAAGACGCACCTTTCTGGCCCCACAAAAATGGGCATTTCAAATTAGAAACAAGTCAAATGAACAAAATAGTGTGAATAAGTAAGTATTTCAGGGGTGAGTTAGCAGGTTATTGGGGTAGTAAGTCCTGATATTTTTGGAGGTTGCAGTGGCCACTACGCCATTCAAAATAGGCAGGCTTTAGCATATGCAGTTAGGCCCCGTAGGACAATTTTAGCTAAAATGTGCTCCAAACACTCAAACCGGCTTGTATCTTGCAATCGAAAATATGGGAAACATGACTTAGACATCAAATGATACACTGTATGCCATGTTTCCAAATTGTTATGCACAGTGGTTACAGCATGAAGCGAATGCATGTGAATATACAAAGGTGCATTGCATTAAACAAGTCCAATGAGGGTGAAAAAAAATGGCCGGCCTGCCTGCTTTCATCCATCATTTGTTCTAAATGTATAATTAATCAATGAGCTGAGGTGGAGTCTTAGCCAGTGGTACCATGAGGGGTGTGTAATGCACTTTAGCGTAGACAGCCAATCAGCTGCCAGATTCAATCTGTCAATCAAACACAGCAGCCAATCAGAGAGCTGGCCATTGATCAGCAGGCCCTTTATGACATCACAGACAGACCCACGGAACTCTCTGTGCTTGTCTGCTGGCTGGCTGTCAGTTGGGTGGGTGGGCGGCAGAGGGGGAGGATGTACGTCTCGTTTCTCCTGAAAATTGCGGTTTTTCGGCGTTTCCGGTAAAAATCGCGGTCCGACGCGCAAAAGTGGGGTATCCTAGAAATCGCCTTTTAAAGACGCACCTTTCTGGCCCCACAAAAATGGGCATTTCAAATTAGAAACAAGTCAAATGAACAAAATAGTGTGAATAAGTAAGTATTTCAGGGGTGACTTAGCAGGTTATTGGGGTAGTAAGTCCTGATATTTTTGGAGGTTGCAGTGGCCACTACGCCATTCAAAATAGGCAGTTTTTAGCATATGCAGTTAGGCCCCGTAGGACAATTTTAGCTAAAATGTGCTCCAAACACTCAAACCGGCTTGTATCTTGCAATCGAAAATATGGGAAACATGACTTAGACATCAAATGATACACTGTATGCCATGTTTCCAAATTGTTATGCACAGTGGTTACAGCATGAAGCGAATGCATGTGAATATACAAAGGTGCATTGCATTAAACAAGTCCAATGAGGGTGAAAAAAATGGCCGGCCTGCCTGCTTTCATCCATCATTTGTTCTAAATTTATAATTAATCAATGAGCTGAGGTGGAGTCTTAGCCAGTGGTACCATCAGGGGTGTGTAATGCACTTTAGGGTAGACAGCCAATCAGCTGCCAGATTCAATCTGTCCATCAAACACAGCAGCCAATCAGAGAGCTGGCCATTGATCAGCAGGCCCTTTATGACATCACAGACAGACCCACGGAACTCTCTGTGCTTGTCTGCTGGCTGGCTGTCAGTTGGGTGGGTGGGCGGCAGAGGGGGAGGATGTACGTCTCGTTTCTCCTGAAAATTGCGGTTTTTCGGCGTTTCCGGTAAAAATCGCTGTCCGACGCGCAAAAGTGGGGTATCCTAGAAATCGCCTTTTAAAGACGCACCTTTCTGGCCCCACAAAAATGGGCATTTCAAATTAGAAACAAGTCAAATGAACAAAATAGTGTGAATAAGTAAGTATTTCAGGGGTGAGTTAGCAGGTTATTGGGGTAGTAAGTCCTGATATTTTTGGAGGTTGCAGTGGCCACTACGCCATTCAAAATAGGCAGTTTTTAGCATATGCAGTTAGGCCCCGTAGGACAATTTTAGCTAAAATGTGCTCCAAACACTCAAACCGGCTTGTATCTTGCAATCGAAAATATGGGAAACATGACTTAGACATCAAATGATACACTGTATGCCATGTTTCCAAATTGTTATGCACAGTGGTTACAGCATGAAGCGAATGCATGTGAATATATACAAAGGTGCATTGCATTAAACAAGTCCAATGAGGGTGAAAAAAATGGCCGACCTGCCTGCTTTCATCCATCATTTGTTCTAAATGTATAATTAATCAATGAGCTGAGGTGGAGTCTTAGCCAGTGGTACCATGAGGGGTGTGTAATGCACTTTAGCGTAGACAGCCAATTAGCTGCCAGATTCAATCTGTCAATCAAACACAGCAGCCAATCAGAGAGCTGGCCATTGATCAGCAGGCCCTTTATGACATCACAGACAGACCCACGGAACTCTCTGTGCTTGTCTGCTGGCTGGCTGTCAGTTGGGTGGGTGGGCGGCAGAGGGGGAGGATGTACGTCTCGTTTCTCCTGAAAATTGCGGTTTTTCGGCGTTTCCGGTAAAAATCGCGGTCCGACGCGCAAAAGTGGGGTATCCTAGAAATTGCCTTTTAAAGACGCACCTTTCTGGCCCCACAAAAATGGGCATTTCAAATTAGAAACAAGTCAAATGAACAAAATAGTGTGAATAAGTAAGTATTTCAGGGGTGAGTTAGCAGGTTATTGGGGTAGTAAGTCCTGATATTTTTGGAGGTTGCAGTGGCCACTACGCCATTCAAAATAGGCAGGCTTTAGCATATGCAGTTAGGCCCCGTAGGACAATTTTAGCTAAAATGTGCTCCAAACACTCAAACCGGCTTGTATCTTGCAATCGAAAATATGGGAAACATGACTTAGACATCAAATGATACACTGTATGCCATGTTTCCAAATTGTTATGCACAGTGGTTACAGCATGAAGCGAATGCATGTGAATATATACAAAGGTGCATTGCATTAAACAAGTCCAATGAGGGTGAAAAAAATGGCCGACCTGCCTGCTTTCATCCATCATTTGTTCTAAATGTATAATTAATCAATGAGCTGAGGTGGAGTCTTAGCCAGTGGTACCATGAGGGGTGTGTAATGCACTTTAGCGTAGACAGCCAATTAGCTGCCAGATTCAATCTGTCAATCAAACACAGCAGCCAATCAGAGAGCTGGCCATTGATCAGCAGGCCCTTTATGACATCACAGACAGACCCACGGAACTCTCTGTGCTTGTCTGCTGGCTGGCTGTCAGTTGGGTGGGTGGGCGGCAGAGGGGGAGGATGTACGTCTCGTTTCTCCTGAAAATTGCGGTTTTTCGGCGTTTCCGGTAAAAATCGCGGTCCGACGCGCAAAAGTGGGGTATCCTAGAAATTGCCTTTTAAAGACGCACCTTTCTGGCCCCACAAAAATGGGCATTTCAAATTAGAAACAAGTCAAATGAACAAAATAGTGTGAATAAGTAAGTATTTCAGGGGTGAGTTAGCAGGTTATTGGGGTAGTAAGTCCTGATATTTTTGGAGGTTGCAGTGGCCACTACGCCATTCAAAATAGGCAGGCTTTAGCATATGCAGTTAGGCCCCGTAGGACAATTTTAGCTAAAATGTGCTCCAAACACTCAAACCGGCTTGTATCTTGCAATCGAAAATATGGGAAACATGACTTAGACATCAAATGATACACTGTATGCCATGTTTCCAAATTGTTATGCACAGTGGTTACAGCATGAAGCGAATGCATGTGAATATACAAAGGTGCATTGCATTAAACAAGTCCAATGAGGGTGAAAAAAAATGGCCGGCCTGCCTGCTTTCATCCATCATTTGTTCTAAATGTATAATTAATCAATGAGCTGAGGTGGAGTCTTAGCCAGTGGTACCATGAGGGGTGTGTAATGCACTTTAGCGTAGACAGCCAATCAGCTGCCAGATTCAATCTGTCAATCAAACACAGCAGCCAATCAGAGAGCTGGCCATTGATCAGCAGGCCCTTTATGACATCACAGACAGACCCACGGAACTCTCTGTGCTTGTCTGCTGGCTGGCTGTCAGTTGGGTGGGTGGGCGGCAGAGGGGGAGGATGTACGTCTCGTTTCTCCTGAAAATTGCGGTTTTTCGGCGTTTCCGGTAAAAATCGCGGTCCGACGCGCAAAAGTGGGGTATCCTAGAAATCGCCTTTTAAAGACGCACCTTTCTGGCCCCACAAAAATGGGCATTTCAAATTAGAAACAAGTCAAATGAACAAAATAGTGTGAATAAGTAAGTATTTCAGGGGTGAGTTAGCAGGTTATTGGGGTAGTAAGTCCTGATATTTTTGGAGGTTGCAGTGGCCACTACGCCATTCAAAATAGGCAGTTTTTAGCATATGCAGTTAGGCCCCGTAGGACAATTTTAGCTAAAATGTGCTCCAAACACTCAAACCGGCTTGTATCTTGCAATCGAAAATATGGGAAACATGACTTAGACATCAAATGATACACTGTATGCCATGTTTCCAAATTGTTATGCACAGTGGTTACAGCATGAAGCGAATGCATGTGAATATATACAAAGGTGCATTGCATTAAACAAGTCCAATGAGGGTGAAAAAAATGGCCGACCTGCCTGCTTTCATCCATCATTTGTTCTAAATGTATAATTAATCAATGAGCTGAGGTGGAGTCTTAGCCAGTGGTACCATGAGGGGTGTGTAATGCACTTTAGCGTAGACAGCCAATTAGCTGCCAGATTCAATCTGTCAATCAAACACAGCAGCCAATCAGAGAGCTGGCCATTGATCAGCAGGCCCTTTATGACATCACAGACAGACCCACGGAACTCTCTGTGCTTGTCTGCTGGCTGGCTGTCAGTTGGGTGGGTGGGCGGCAGAGGGGGAGGATGTACGTCTCGTTTCTCCTGAAAATTGCGGTTTTTCTGCGTTTCCGGTAAAAATCGCTGTCCGACGCGCAAAAGTGGGGTATCCTAGAAATTGCCTTTTAAAGACGCACCTTTCTGGCCCCACAAAAATGGGCATTTCAAATTAGAAACAAGTCAAATGAACAAAATAGTGTGAATAAGTAAGTATTTCAGGGGTGAGTTAGCAGGTTATTGGGGTAGTAAGTCCTGATATTTTTGGAGGTTGCAGTGGCCACTACGCCATTCAAAATAGGCAGGCTTTAGCATATGCAGTTAGGCCCCGTAGGACAATTTTAGCTAAAATGTGCTCCAAACACTCAAACCGGCTTGTATCTTGCAATCGAAAATATGGGAAACATGACTTAGACATCAAATGATACACTGTATGCCATGTTTCCAAATTGTTATGCACAGTGGTTACAGCATGAAGCGAATGCATGTGAATATACAAAGGTGCATTGCATTAAACAAGTCCAATGAGGGTGAAAAAAAATGGCCGGCTGCCTGCTTTCATCCATCATTTGTTCTAAATGTATAATTAATCAATGAGCTGAGGTGGAGTCTTAGCCAGTGGTACCATCAGGGGTGTGTAATGCACTTTAGGGTAGACAGCCAATCAGCTGCCAGATTCAATCTGTCCATCAAACACAGCAGCCAATCAGAGAGCTGGCCATTGATCAGCAGGCCCTTTATGACATCACAGACAGACCCACGGAACTCTCTGTGCTTGTCTGCTGGCTGGCTGTCAGTTGGGTGGGTGGGCGGCAGAGGGGGAGGATGTACGTCTCGTTTCTCCTGAAAATTGCGGTTTTTCGGCGTTTCCGGTAAAAATCGCGGTCCGACGCGCAAAAGTGGGGTATCCTAGAAATCGCCTTTTAAAGACGCACCTTTCTGGCCCCACAAAAATGGGCATTTCAAATTAGAAACAAGTCAAATGAACAAAATAGTGTGAATAAGTAAGTATTTCAGGGGTGACTTAGCAGGTTATTGGGGTAGTAAGTCCTGATATTTTTGGAGGTTGCAGTGGCCACTACGCCATTCAAAATAGGCAGTTTTTAGCATATGCAGTTAGGCCCCGTAGGACAATTTTAGCTAAAATGTGCTCCAAACACTCAAACCGGCTTGTATCTTGCAATCGAAAATATGGGAAACATGACTTAGACATCAAATGATACACTGTATGCCATGTTTCCAAATTGTTATGCACAGTGGTTACAGCATGAAGCGAATGCATGTGAATATACAAAGGTGCATTGCATTAAACAAGTCCAATGAGGGTGAAAAAAATGGCCGGCCTGCCTGCTTTCATCCATCATTTGTTCTAAATTTATAATTAATCAATGAGCTGAGGTGGAGTCTTAGCCAGTGGTACCATCAGGGGTGTGTAATGCACTTTAGGGTAGACAGCCAATCAGCTGCCAGATTCAATCTGTCCATCAAACACAGCAGCCAATCAGAGAGCTGGCCATTGATCAGCAGGCCCTTTATGACATCACAGACAGACCCACGGAACTCTCTGTGCTTGTCTGCTGGCTGGCTGTCAGTTGGGTGGGTGGGCGGCAGAGGGGGAGGATGTACGTCTCGTTTCTCCTGAAAATTGCGGTTTTTCGGCGTTTCCGGTAAAAATCGCTGTCCGACGCGCAAAAGTGGGGTATCCTAGAAATCGCCTTTTAAAGACGCACCTTTCTGGCCCCACAAAAATGGGCATTTCAAATTAGAAACAAGTCAAATGAACAAAATAGTGTGAATAAGTAAGTATTTCAGGGGTGAGTTAGCAGGTTATTGGGGTAGTAAGTCCTGATATTTTTGGAGGTTGCAGTGGCCACTACGCCATTCAAAATAGGCAGTTTTTAGCATATGCAGTTAGGCCCCGTAGGACAATTTTAGCTAAAATGTGCTCCAAACACTCAAACCGGCTTGTATCTTGCAATCGAAAATATGGGAAACATGACTTAGACATCAAATGATACACTGTATGCCATGTTTCCAAATTGTTATGCACAGTGGTTACAGCATGAAGCGAATGCATGTGAATATATACAAAGGTGCATTGCATTAAACAAGTCCAATGAGGGTGAAAAAAATGGCCGACCTGCCTGCTTTCATCCATCATTTGTTCTAAATGTATAATTAATCAATGAGCTGAGGTGGAGTCTTAGCCAGTGGTACCATGAGGGGTGTGTAATGCACTTTAGCGTAGACAGCCAATTAGCTGCCAGATTCAATCTGTCAATCAAACACAGCAGCCAATCAGAGAGCTGGCCATTGATCAGCAGGCCCTTTATGACATCACAGACAGACCCACGGAACTCTCTGTGCTTGTCTGCTGGCTGGCTGTCAGTTGGGTGGGTGGGCGGCAGAGGGGGAGGATGTACGTCTCGTTTCTCCTGAAAATTGCGGTTTTTCTGCGTTTCCGGTAAAAATCGCTGTCCGACGCGCAAAAGTGGGGTATCCTAGAAATTGCCTTTTAAAGACGCACCTTTCTGGCCCCACAAAAATGGGCATTTCAAATTAGAAACAAGTCAAATGAACAAAATAGTGTGAATAAGTAAGTATTTCAGGGGTGAGTTAGCAGGTTATTGGGGTAGTAAGTCCTGATATTTTTGGAGGTTGCAGTGGCCACTACGCCATTCAAAATAGGCAGGCTTTAGCATATGCAGTTAGGCCCCGTAGGACAATTTTAGCTAAAATGTGCTCCAAACACTCAAACCGGCTTGTATCTTGCAATCGAAAATATGGGAAACATGACTTAGACATCAAATGATACACTGTATGCCATGTTTCCAAATTGTTATGCACAGTGGTTACAGCATGAAGCGAATGCATGTGAATATACAAAGGTGCATTGCATTAAACAAGTCCAATGAGGGTGAAAAAAAATGGCCGGCTGCCTGCTTTCATCCATCATTTGTTCTAAATGTATAATTAATCAATGAGCTGAGGTGGAGTCTTAGCCAGTGGTACCATGAGGGGTGTGTAATGCACTTTAGCGTAGACAGCCAATCAGCTGCCAGATTCAATCTGTCAATCAAACACAGCAGCCAATCAGAGAGCTGGCCATTGATCAGCAGGCCCTTTATGACATCACAGACAGACCCACGGAACTCTCTGTGCTTGTCTGCTGGCTGGCTGTCAGTTGGGTGGGTGGGCGGCAGAGGGGGAGGATGTACGTCTCGTTTCTCCTGAAAATTGCGGTTTTTCGGCGTTTCCGGTAAAAATCGCGGTCCGACGCGCAAAAGTGGGGTATCCTAGAAATCGCCTTTTAAAGACGCACCTTTCTGGCCCCACAAAAATGGGCATTTCAAATTAGAAACAAGTCAAATGAACAAAATAGTGTGAATAAGTAAGTATTTCAGGGGTGACTTAGCAGGTTATTGGGGTAGTAAGTCCTGATATTTTTGGAGGTTGCAGTGGCCACTACGCCATTCAAAATAGGCAGTTTTTAGCATATGCAGTTAGGCCCCGTAGGACAATTTTAGCTAAAATGTGCTCCAAACACTCAAACCGGCTTGTATCTTGCAATCGAAAATATGGGAAACATGACTTAGACATCAAATGATACACTGTATGCCATGTTTCCAAATTGTTATGCACAGTGGTTACAGCATGAAGCGAATGCATGTGAATATACAAAGGGTCATTGCATTAAACAAGTCCAATGAGGGTGAAAAAAATGGCCGGCCTGCCTGCTTTCATCCATCATTTGTTCTAAATTTATAATTAATCAATGAGCTGAGGTGGAGTCTTAGCCAGTGGTACCATCAGGGGTGTGTAATGCACTTTAGGGTAGACAGCCAATCAGCTGCCAGATTCAATCTGTCCATCAAACACAGCAGCCAATCAGAGAGCTGGCCATTGATCAGCAGGCCCTTTATGACATCACAGACAGACCCACGGAACTCTCTGTGCTTGTCTGCTGGCTGGCTGTCAGTTGGGTGGGTGGGCGGCAGAGGGGGAGGATGTACGTCTCGTTTCTCCTGAAAATTGCGTTTTTTCGGCGTTTCCGGTAAAAATCGCTGTCCGACGCGCAAAAGTGGGGTATCCTAGAAATCGCCTTTTAAAGACGCACCTTTCTGGCCCCACAAAAATGGGCATTTCAAATTAGAAACAAGTCAAATGAACAAAATAGTGTGAATAAGTAAGTATTTCAGGGGTGAGTTAGCAGGTTATTGGGGTAGTAAGTCCTGATATTTTTGGAGGTTGCAGTGGCCACTACGCCATTCAAAATAGGCAGTTTTTAGCATATGCAGTTAGGCCCCGTAGGACAATTTTAGCTAAAATGTGCTCCAAACACTCAAACCGGCTTGTATCTTGCAATCGAAAATATGGGAAACATGACTTAGACATCAAATGATACACTTTATGCCATGTTTCCAAATTGTTATGCACAGTGGTTACAGCATGAAGCGAATGCATGTGAATATACAAAGGTGCATTGCATTAAACAAGTCCAATGAGGGTGAAAAAAATGGCCGGCCTGCCTGCTTTCATCCATCATTTGTTCTAAATTTATAATTAATCAATGAGCTGAGGTGGAGTCTTAGCCAGTGGTACCATCAGGGGTGTGTAATGCACTTTAGGGTAGACAGCCAATCAGCTGCCAGATTCAATCTGTCCATCAAACACAGCAGCCAATCAGAGAGCTGGCCATTGATCAGCAGGCCCTTTATGACATCACAGACAGACCCACGGAACTCTCTGTGCTTGTCTGCTGGCTGTCAGTTGGGTGGGTGGGCGGCAGAGGGGGAGGATGTACGTCTCGTTTCTCCTGAAAATTGCGGTTTTTCGGCGTTTCCGGTAAAAATCGCGGTCCGACGCGCAAAAGTGGGGTATCGTAGAAATCGCCTTTTAAAGACGCACCTTTCTGGCCCCACAAAAATTGTCATTTCAAATTAGAAACAAGTCAAATAAACAAAATAGTGTGAATAAGTAAGTATTTCAGGGGTGAGTTAGCAGGTTATTGGGGTAGTAAGTCCTGATATTTTTGGTTGTTGCAGTGGCCACTACGCCATTCAAAATAGGCAGTTTTTAGCATATGCAGTTAGGCCCCGTAGGACAATTTTAGCTAAAATGTGCTCCAAACACTCAAACCGGCTTGTATCTTGCAATCGAAAATATGGGAAACATGACTTAGACATCAAATGATACACTGTATGCCATGTTTCCAAATTGTTATGCACAGTGGTTACAGCATGAAGCGAATGCATGTGAATATACAAAGGTGCATTGCATTAAACAAGTCCAATGAGGGTGAAAAAAAATGGCCGGCCTGCCTGCTTTCATCCATCATTTGTTCTAAATGTATAATTAATCAATGAGCTGAGGTGGAGTCTTAGCCAGTGGTACCATGAGGGGTGTGTAATGCACTTTAGCGTAGACAGCCAATCAGCTGCCAGATTCAATCTGTCAATCAAACACAGCAGCCAATCAGAGAGCTGGCCATTGATCAGCAGGCCCTTTATGACATCACAGACAGACCCACGGAACTCTCTGTGCTTGTGTGCTGGCTGGCTGTCAGTTGGGTGGGTGGGCGGCAGAGGGGGAGGATGTACGTCTCGTTTCTCCTGAAAATTGCGGTTTTTCGGCGTTTCCGGTAAAAATCGCGGTCCGACGCGCAAAAGTGGGGTATCCTAGAAATCGCCTATTAAAGATGCACCTTTCTGGCCCCACAAAAATGGGCATTTCAAATTAGAAACAAGTCAAATGAACAAAATAGTGTGAATAAGTAAGTATTTCAGTGGTGAGTTAGCAGGTTATTGGGGTAGTAAGTCCTGATATTTTTGGAGGTTGCAGTGGCCACTACGCCATTCAAAATAGGCAGGCTTTAGCATATGCAGTTAGGCCCCGTAGGACAATTTTAGCTAAAATGTGCTCCAAACACTCAAACCGGCTTGTATCTTGCAATCGAAAATATGGGAAACATGACTTAGACATCAAATGATACACTGTATGCCATGTTTCCAAATTGTTATGCACAGTGGTTACAGCATGAAGCGAATGCATGTGAATATACAAAGGTGCATTGCATTAAACAAGTCCAATGAGGGTGAAAAAAAATGGCCGGCCTGCCTGCTTTCATCCATCATTTGTTCTAAATGTATAATTAATCAATGAGCTGAGGTGGAGTCTTAGCCAGTGGTACCATGAGGGGTGTGTAATGCACTTTAGCGTAGACAGCCAATCAGCTGCCAGATTCAATCTGTCAATCAAACACAGCAGCCAATCAGAGAGCTGGCCATTGATCAGCAGGCCCTTTATGACATCACAGACAGACCCACGGAACTCTCTGTGCTTGTCTGCTGGCTGGCTGTCAGTTGGGTGGGTGGGTGGCAGAGGGGGAGGATGTACATCTCGTTTCTCCTGAAAATTGCGGTTTTTCGGCGTTTCCGGTAAAAATCGCGGTCCGACGCGCAAAAGTGGGGTATCCTAGAAATCGCCTTTTAAAGACGCACCTTTCTGGCCCCACAAAAATGGGCATTTCAAATTAGAAACAAGTCAAATGAACAAAATAGTGTGAATAAGTAAGTATTTCAGGGGTGAGTTAGCAGGTTATTGGGGTAGTAAGTCCTGATATTTTTGGAGGTTGCAGTGGCCACTACGCCATTCAAAATAGGCAGTTTTTAGCATATGCAGTTAGGCCCCGTAGGACAATTTTAGCTAAAATGTGCTCCAAACACTCAAACCGGCTTGTATCTTGCAATCGAAAATATGGGAAACATGACTTAAACATCAAATGATACACTGTATGCCATGTTTCCAAATTGTTATGCACAGTGGTTACAGCATGAAGCGAATGCATGTGAATATACAAAGGTGCATTGCATTAAACAAGTCCAATGAGGGTGAAAAAAATGGCCGGCCTGCCTGCTTTCATCCATCATTTGTTCTAAATTTATAATTAATCAATGAGCTGAGGTGGAGTCTTAGCCAGTGGTACCATCAGGGGTGTGTAATGCACTTTAGGGTAGACAGCCAATCAGCTGCCAGATTCAATCTGTCAATCAAACACAGCAGCCAATCAGAGAGCTGGCCATTGATCAGCAGGCCCTTTATGACATCACAGACAGACCCACGGAACTCTCTGTGCTTGTCTGCTGGCTGGCTGTCAGTTGGGTGGGTGGGCGGCAGAGGGGGAGGATGTACGTCTCGTTTCTCCTGAAAATTGCGGTTTTTCGGCGTTTCCGGTTAAAATCGCGGTCCGACGCGCAAAAGTGGGGTATCGTAGAAATCGCCTTTTAAAGACGCACCTTTCTGGCCCCACAAAAATGGGCATTTCAAATTAGAAACAAGTCAAATGAACAAAATAGTGTGAATAAGTAAGTATTTCAGGGGTGAGTTAGCAGGTTATTGGGGTAGTAAGTCCTGATATTTTTGGAGGTTGCAGTGGCCACTACGCCATTCAAAATAGGCAGGCTTTAGCATATGCAGTTAGGCCCCGTAGGACAATTTTAGCTAAAATGTGCTCCAAACACTCAAACCGGCTTGTATCTTGCAATCGAAAATATGGGAAACATGACTTAGACATCAAATGATACACTGTATGCCATGTTTCCAAATTGTTATGCACAGTGGTTACAGCATGAAGCGAATGCATGTGAATATATACAAAGGTGCATTGCATTAAACAAGTCCAATGAGGGTGAAAAAAATGGCCGGCCTGCCTGCTTTCATCCATCATTTGTTCTAAATGTATAATTAATCAATGAGCTGAGGTGGAGTCTTAGCCAGTGGTACCATGAGGGGTGTGTAATGCACTTTAGCGTAGACAGCCAATCAGCTGCCAGATTCAATCTGTCAATCAAACACAGCAGCCAATCAGAGAGCTGGCCATTGATCAGCAGGCCCTTTATGACATCACAGACAGACCCACGGAACTCTCTGTGCTTGTCTGCTGGCTGGCTGTCAGTTGGGTGGGTGGGCGGCAGAGGGGGAGGATGTACGTCTCGTTTCTCCTGAAAATTGCGGTTTTTCGACGTTTCCGGTAAAAATCGCGGTCCGACGCGCAAAAGTGGGGTATCCTAGAAATCGCCTTTTAAAGACGCACCTTTCTGGCCCCACAAAAATGGGCATTTCAAATTAGAAACAAGTCAAATGAACAAAATAGTGTGAATAAGTAAGTATTTCAGGGGTGAGTTAGCAGGTTATTGGGGTAGTAAGTCCTGATATTTTTGGAGGTTGCAGTGGCCACTACGCCATTCAAAATAGGCAGTTTTTAGCATATGCAGTTAGGCCCCGTAGGACAATTTTAGCTAAAATGTGCTCCAAACACTCAAACCGGCTTGTATCTTGCAATCGAAAATATGGGAAACATGACTTAGACATCAAATGATACACTGTATGCCATGTTTCCAAATTGTTATGCACAGTGGTTACAGCATGAAGCGAATGCATGTGAATATACAAAGGTGCATTGCATTAAACAAGTCCAATGAGGGTGAAAAAAAATGGCCTGCCTGCTTTCATCCATCATTTGTTCTAAATGTATAATTAATCAATGAGCTGAGGTGGAGTCTTAGCCAGTGGTACCATGAGGGGTGTGTAATGCACTTTAGCGTAGACAGCCAATCAGCTGCCAGATTCAATCTGTCAATCAAACACAGCAGCCAATCAGAGAGCTGGCCATTGATCAGCAGGCCCTTTATGACATCACAGACAGACCCACGGAACTCTCTGTGCTTGTCTGCTGTCTGGCTGTCAGTTGGGTGGGTGGGCGGCAGAGGGGGAGGATGTACGTCTCGTTTCTCCTGAAAATTGCGGTTTTTCAGCGTTTCCGGTAAAAATCACGGTCCGACGCGCAAAAGTGGGGTATCCTAGAAATCGCCTTTTAAAGACGCACCTTTCTGGCCCCACAAAAATGGGCATTTCAAATTAGAAACAAGTCAAATGAACAAAATAGTGTGAATAAGTAGGTATTTCAGGGGTGAGTTAGCAGGTTATTGGGTTAGTAAGTCCTGATATTTTTGGAGGTTGCAGTGGCCACTACGCCATTCAAAATAGGCAGGCTTTAGCATATGCAGTTAGGCCCCGTAGGACAATTTTAGCTAAAATGTGCTCCCAACACTCAAACCGGCTTGTATCTTGCAATCGAAAATATGGGAAACATGACTTAGACATCAAATGATACACTGTATGCCATGTTTCCAAATTGTTATGCACAGTGGTTACAGCATGAAGCGAATGCATGTGAATATATACAAAGGTGCATTGCATTAAACAAGTCCAATGAGGGTGAAAAAAATGGCCGACCTGCCTGCTTTCATCCATCATTTGTTCTAAATGTATAATTAATCAATGAGCTGAGGTGGAGTCTTAGCCAGTGGTACCATGAGGGGTGTGTAATGCACTTTAGCGTAGACAGCCAATCAGCTGCCAGATTCAATCTGTCAATCAAACACAGCAGCCAATCAGAGAGCTGGCCATTGATCAGCAGGCCCTTTATGACATCACAGACAGACCCACGGAACTCTTTGTGCTTGTCTGCTGGCTGGCTGTCAGTTGGGTGGGTGGGCGGCAGAGGGGGAGGATTTACGTCTCGTTTCTCCTGAAAATTGCGGTTTTTCGGCGTTTCCGGTAAAAATCGCGGTCCGACGCGCAAAAGTGGGGTATCCTAGAAATTGCCTTTTAAAGACGCACCTTTCTGGCCCCACAAAAATGGGCATTTCAAATTAGAAACAAGTCAAATGAACAAAATAGTGTGAATAAGTAAGTATTTCAGGGGTGAGTTAGCAGGTTATTGGGGTAGTAAGTCCTGATATTTTTGGAGGTTGCAGTGGCCACTACGCCATTCAAAATAGGCAGGCTTTAGCATATGCAGTTAGGCCCCGTAGGACAATTTTAGCTAAAATGTGCTCCAAACACTCAAACCGGCTTGTATCTTGCAATCGAAAATATGGGAAACATGACTTAGACATCAAATGATACACTGTATGCCATGTTTCCAAATTGTTATGCACAGTGGTTACAGCATGAAGCGAATGCATGTGAATATACAAAGGTGCATTGCATTAAACAAGTCCAATGAGGGTGAAAAAAAATGGCCGGCCTGCCTGCTTTCATCCATCATTTGTTCTAAATGTATAATTAATCAATGAGCTGAGGTGGAGTCTTAGCCAGTGGTACCATGAGGGGTGTGTAATGCACTTTAGCGTAGACAGCCAATCAGCTGCCAGATTCAATCTGTCAATCAAACACAGCAGCCAATCAGAGAGCTGGCCATTGATCAGCAGGCCCTTTATGACATCACAGACAGACCCACGGAACTCTCTGTGCTTGTCTGCTGGCTGGCTGTCAGTTGGGTGGGTGGGCGGCAGAGGGGGAGGATGTACGTCTCGTTTCTCCTGAAAATTGCGGTTTTTCGGCGTTTCCGGTAAAAATCGCGGTCCGACGCGCAAAAGTGGGGTATCCTAGAAATCGCCTTTTAAAGACGCACCTTTCTGGCCCCACAAAAATGGGCATTTCAAATTAGAAACAAGTCAAATGAACAAAATAGTGTGAATAAGTAAGTATTTCAGGGGTGACTTAGCAGGTTATTGGGGTAGTAAGTCCTGATATTTTTGGAGGTTGCAGTGGCCACTACGCCATTCAAAATAGGCAGTTTTTAGCATATGCAGTTAGGCCCCGTAGGACAATTTTAGCTAAAATGTGCTCCAAACACTCAAACCGGCTTGTATCTTGCAATCGAAAATATGGGAAACATGACTTAGACATCAAATGATACACTGTATGCCATGTTTCCAAATTGTTATGCACAGTGGTTACAGCATGAAGCGAATGCATGTGAATATACAAAGGTGCATTGCATTAAACAAGTCCAATGAGGGTGAAAAAAATGGCCGGCCTGCCTGCTTTCATCCATCATTTGTTCTAAATTTATAATTAATCAATGAGCTGAGGTGGAGTCTTAGCCAGTGGTACCATGAGGGGTGTGTAATGCACTTTAGCGTAGACAGCCAATCAGCTGCCAGATTCAATCTGTCAATCAAACACAGCAGCCAATCAGAGAGCTGGCCATTGATCAGCAGGCCCTTTATGACATCACAGACAGACCCACGGAACTCTCTGTGCTTGTCTGCTGTCTGGCTGTCAGTTGGGTGGGTGGGCGGCAGAGGGGGAGGATGTACGTCTCGTTTCTCCTGAAAATTGCGGTTTTTCAGCGTTTCCGGTAAAAATCGCGGTCCGACGCGCAAAAGTGGGGTATCCTAGAAATCGCCTTTTAAAGACGCACCTTTCTGGCCCCACAAAAATGGGCATTTCAAATTAGAAACAAGTCAAATGAACAAAATAGTGTGAATAAGTAAGTATTTCAGGGGTGAGTTAGCAGGTTATTGGGGTAGTAAGTCCTGATATTTTTGGAGGTTGCAGTGGCCACTACGCCATTCAAAATAGGCAGGCTTTAGCATATGCAGTTAGGCCCCGTAGGACAATGTTAGCTAAAATGTGCTCCCAACACTCAAACCGGCTTGTATCTTGCAATCGAAAATATGGGAAACATGACTTAGACATCAAATGATACACTGTATGCCATGTTTCCAAATTGTTATGCACAGTGGTTACAGCATGAAGCGAATGCATGTGAATATATACAAAGGTGCATTGCATTAAACAAGTCCAATGAGGGTGAAAAAAATGGCCGACCTGCCTGCTTTCATCCATCATTTGTTCTAAATGTATAATTAATCAATGAGCTTAGGTGGAGTCTTAGCCAGTGGTACCATGAGGGGTGTGTAATGCACTTTAGCGTAGACAGCCAATCAGCTGCCAGATTCAATCTGTCAATCAAACACAGCAGCCAATCAGAGAGCTGGCCATTGATCAGCAGGCCCTTTATGACATCACAGACAGACCCACGGAACTCTCTGTGCTTGTCTGCTGGCTGGCTGTCAGTTGGGTGGGTGGGCGGCAGAGGGGGAGGATGTACGTCTCGTTTCTCCTGAAAATTGCGGTTTTTCGGCGTTTCCGGTAAAAATCGCGGTCCGACGCGCAAAAGTGGGGTATCCTAGAAATTGCCTTTTAAAGACGCACCTTTCTGGCCCCACAAAAATGGGCATTTCAAATTAGAAACAAGTCAAATGAACAAAATAGTGTGAATAAGTAAGTATTTCAGGGGTGAGTTAGCAGGTTATTGGGGTAGTAAGTCCTGATATTTTTGGAGGTTGCAGTGGCCACTACGCCATTCAAAATAGGCAGGCTTTAGCATATGCAGTTAGGCCCCGTAGGACAATTTTAGCTAAAATGTGCTCCAAACACTCAAACCGGCTTGTATCTTGCAATCGAAAATATGGGAAACATGACTTAGACATCAAATGATACACTGTATGCCATGTTTCCAAATTGTTATGCACAGTGGTTACAGCATGAAGCGAATGCATGTGAATATACAAAGGTGCATTGCATTAAACAAGTCCAATGAGGGTGAAAAAAAATGGCCGGCCTGCCTGCTTTCATCCATCATTTGTTCTAAATGTATAATTAATCAATGAGCTGAGGTGGAGTCTTAGCCAGTGGTACCATGAGGGGTGTGTAATGCACTTTAGCGTAGACAGCCAATCAGCTGCCAGATTCAATCTGTCAATCAAACACAGCAGCCAATCAGAGAGCTGGCCATTGATCAGCAGGCCCTTTATGACATCACAGACAGACCCACGGAACTCTCTGTGCTTGTCTGCTGGCTGGCTGTCAGTTGGGTGGGTGGGCGGCAGAGGGGGAGGATGTACGTCTCGTTTCTCCTGAAAATTGCGGTTTTTCGGCGTTTCCGGTAAAAATCGCGGTCCGACGCGCAAAAGTGGGGTATCCTAGAAATCGCCTTTTAAAGACGCACCTTTCTGGCCCATCAAAAATGGGCATTTCAAATTAGAAACAAGTCAAATGAACAAAATAGTGTGAATAAGTAAGTATTTCAGGGGTGACTTAGCAGGTTATTGGGGTAGTAAGTCCTGATATTTTTGGAGGTTGCAGTGGCCACTACGCCATTCAAAATAGGCAGTTTTTAGCATATGCAGTTAGGCCCCGTAGGACAATTTTAGCTAAAATGTGCTCCAAACACTCAAACCGGCTTGTATCTTGCAATCGAAAATATGGGAAACATGACTTAGACATCAAATGATACACTGTATGCCATGTTTCCAAATTGTTATGCACAGTGGTTACAGCATGAAGCGAATGCATGTGAATATACAAAGGTGCATTGCATTAAACAAGTCCAATGAGGGTGAAAAAAATGGCCGGCCTGCCTGCTTTCATCCATCATTTGTTCTAAATTTATAATTAATCAATGAGCTGAGGTGGAGTCTTAGCCAGTGGTACCATCAGGGGTGTGTAATGCACTTTAGGGTAGACAGCCAATCAGCTGCCAGATTCAATCTGTCCATCAAACACAGCAGCCAATCAGAGAGCTGGCCATTGATCAGCAGGCCCTTTATGACATCACAGACAGACCCACGGAACTCTCTGTGCTTGTCTGCTGGCTGGCTGTCAGTTGGGTGGGTGGGCGGCAGAGGGGGAGGATGTACGTCTCGTTTCTCCTGAAAATTGCGGTTTTTCGGCGTTTCCGGTAAAAATCGCGGTCCGACGCGCAAAAGTGGGGTATCCTAGAAATCGCCTTTTAAAGACGCACCTTTCTGGCCCCACAAAAATGGGCATTTCAAATTAGAAACAAGTCAAATGAACAAAATAGTGTGAATAAGTAAGTATTTCAGGGGTGACTTAGCAGGTTATTGGGGTAGTAAGTCCTGATATTTTTGGAGGTTGCAGTGGCCACTACGCCATTCAAAATAGGCAGTTTTTAGCATATGCAGTTAGGCCCCGTAGGACAATTTTAGCTAAAATGTGCTCCAAACACTCAAACCGGCTTGTATCTTGCAATCGAAAATATGGGAAACATGACTTAGACATCAAATGATACACTGTATGCCATGTTTCCAAATTGTTATGCACAGTGGTTACAGCATGAAGCGAATGCATGTGAATATACAAAGGTGCATTGCATTAAACAAGTCCAATGAGGGTGAAAAAAATGGCCGGCCTGCCTGCTTTCATCCATCATTTGTTCTAAATTTATAATTAATCAATGAGCTGAGGTGGAGTCTTAGCCAGTGGTACCATCAGGGGTGTGTAATGCACTTTAGGGTAGACAGCCAATCAGCTGCCAGATTCAATCTGTCCATCAAACACAGCAGCCAATCAGAGAGCTGGCCATTGATCAGCAGGCCCTTTATGACATCACAGACAGACCCACGGAACTCTCTGTGCTTGTCTGCTGGCTGTCAGTTGGGTGGGTGGGCGGCAGAGGGGGAGGATGTACGTCTCGTTTCTCCTGAAAATTGCGGTTTTTCTGCGTTTCCGGTAAAAATCGCGGTCCGACGCGCAAAAGTGGGGTATCGTAGAAATCGCCTTTTAAAGACGCACCTTTCTGGCCCCACAAAAATTGTCATTTCAAATTAGAAACAAGTCAAATGAACAAAATAGTGTGAATAAGTAAGTATTTCAGGGGTGAGTTAGCAGGTTATTGGGGTAGTAAGTCCTGATATTTTTGGAGGTTGCAGTGGCCACTACGCCATTCAAAATATGCAGTTTTTAGCATATGCAGTTAGGCCCCGTAGGACAATTTTAGCTAAAATGTGCTCCAAACACTCAAACCGGCTTGTATCTTGCAATCGAAAATATGGGAAACATGACTTAGACATCAAATGATACACTGTATGCCATGTTTCCAAATTGTTATGCACAGTGGTTACAGCATGAAGCGAATGCATGTGAATATACAAAGGTGCATTGCATTAAACAAGTCCAATGAGGGTGAAAAAAAATGGCCGGCCTGCCTGCTTTCATCCATCATTTGTTCTAAATGTATAATTAATCAATGAGCTGAGGTGGAGTCTTAGCCAGTGGTACCATGAGGGGTGTGTAATGCACTTTAGCGTAGACAGCCAATCAGCTGCCAGATTCAATCTGTCAATCAAACACAGCAGCCAATCAGAGAGCTGGCCATTGATCAGCAGGCCCTTTATGACATCACAGACAGACCCACGGAACTCTCTGTGCTTGTCTGCTGTCTGGCTGTCAGTTGGGTGGGTGGGCGGCAGAGGGGGAGGATGTACGTCTCGTTTCTCCTGAAAATTGCGGTTTTTCAGCGTTTCCGGTAAAAATCGCGGTCCGACGCGCAAAAGTGGGGTATCCTAGAAATCGCCTTTTAAAGACGCACCTTTCTGGCCCCACAAAAATGGGCATTTCAAATTAGAAACAAGTCAAATGAACAAAATAGTGTGAATAAGTAAGTATTTCAGGGGTGAGTTAGCAGGTTATTGGGGTAGTAAGTCCTGATATTTTTGGAGGTTGCAGTGGCCACTACGCCATTCAAAATAGGCAGGCTTTAGCATATGCAGTTAGGCCCCGTAGGACAATTTTAGCTAAAATGTGCTCCCAACACTCAAACCGGCTTGTATCTTGCAATCGAAAATATGGGAAACATGACTTAGACATCAAATGATACACTGTATGCCATGTTTCCAAATTGTTATGCACAGTGGTTACAGCATGAAGCGAATGCATGTGAATATATACAAAGGTGCATTGCATTAAACAAGTCCAATGAGGGTGAAAAAAATGGCCGACCTGCCTGCTTTCATCCATCATTTGTTCTAAATGTATAATTAATCAATGAGCTTAGGTGGAGTCTTAGCCAGTGGTACCATGAGGGGTGTGTAATGCACTTTAGCGTAGACAGCCAATCAGCTGCCAGATTCAATCTGTCAATCAAACACAGCAGCCAATCAGAGAGCTGGCCATTGATCAGCAGGCCCTTTATGACATCACAGACAGACCCACGGAACTCTCTGTGCTTGTCTGCTGGCTGGCTGTCAGTTGGGTGGGTGGGCGGCAGAGGGGGAGGATGTACGTCTCGTTTCTCCTGAAAATTGCGGTTTTTCGGCGTTTCCGGTAAAAATCGCGGTCCGACGCGCAAAAGTGGGGTATCCTAGAAATTGCCTTTTAAAGACGCACCTTTCTGGCCCCACAAAAATGGGCATTTCAAATTAGAAACAAGTCAAATGAACAAAATAGTGTGAATAAGTAAGTATTTCAGGGGTGAGTTAGCAGGTTATTGGGGTAGTAAGTCCTGATATTTTTGGAGGTTGCAGTGGCCACTACGCCATTCAAAATAGGCAGGCTTTAGCATATGCAGTTAGGCCCCGTAGGACAATTTTAGCTAAAATGTGCTCCAAACACTCAAACCGGCTTGTATCTTGCAATCGAAAATATGGGAAACATGACTTAGACATCAAATGATACACTGTATGCCATGTTTCCAAATTGTTATGCACAGTGGTTACAGCATGAAGCGAATGCATGTGAATATACAAAGGTGCATTGCATTAAACAAGTCCAATGAGGGTGAAAAAAAATGGCCGGCCTGCCTGCTTTCATCCATCATTTGTTCTAAATGTATAATTAATCAATGAGCTGAGGTGGAGTCTTAGCCAGTGGTACCATGAGGGGTGTGTAATGCACTTTAGCGTAGACAGCCAATCAGCTGCCAGATTCAATCTGTCAATCAAACACAGCAGCCAATCAGAGAGCTGGCCATTGATCAGCAGGCCCTTTATGACATCACAGACAGACCCACGGAACTCTCTGTGCTTGTCTGCTGGCTGGCTGTCAGTTGGGTGGGTGGGCGGCAGAGGGGGAGGATGTACGTCTCGTTTCTCCTGAAAATTGCGGTTTTTCGGCGTTTCCGGTAAAAATCGCGGTCCGACGCGCAAAAGTGGGGTATCCTAGAAATCGCCTTTTAAAGACGCACCTTTCTGGCCCCACAAAAATGGGCATTTCAAATTAGAAACAAGTCAAATGAACAAAATAGTGTGAATAAGTAAGTATTTCAGGGGTGACTTAGCAGGTTATTGGGGTAGTAAGTCCTGATATTTTTGGAGGTTGCAGTGGCCACTACGCCATTCAAAATAGGCAGTTTTTAGCATATGCAGTTAGGCCCCGTAGGACAATTTTAGCTAAAATGTGCTCCAAACACTCAAACCGGCTTGTATCTTGCAATCGAAAATATGGGAAACATGACTTAGACATCAAATGATACACTGTATGCCATGTTTCCAAATTGTTATGCACAGTGGTTACAGCATGAAGCGAATGCATGTGAATATACAAAGGTGCATTGCATTAAACAAGTCCAATGAGGGTGAAAAAAATGGCCGGCCTGCCTGCTTTCATCCATCATTTGTTCTAAATTTATAATTAATCAATGAGCTGAGGTGGAGTCTTAGCCAGTGGTACCATCAGGGGTGTGTAATGCACTTTAGGGTAGACAGCCAATCAGCTGCCAGATTCAATCTGTCCATCAAACACAGCAGCCAATCAGAGAGCTGGCCATTGATCAGCAGGCCCTTTATGACATCACAGACAGACCCACGGAACTCTCTGTGCTTGTCTGCTGGCTGGCTGTCAGTTGGGTGGGTGGGCGGCAGAGGGGGAGGATGTACGTCTCGTTTCTCCTGAAAATTGCGGTTTTTCGGCGTTTCCGGTAAAAATCGCGGTCCGACGCGCAAAAGTGGGGTATCCTAGAAATCGCCTTTTAAAGACGCACCTTTCTGGCCCCACAAAAATGGGCATTTCAAATTAGAAACAAGTCAAATGAACAAAATAGTGTGAATAAGTAAGTATTTCAGGGGTGACTTAGCAGGTTATTGGGGTAGTAAGTCCTGATATTTTTGGAGGTTGCAGTGGCCACTACGCCATTCAAAATAGGCAGTTTTTAGCATATGCAGTTAGGCCCCGTAGGACAATTTTAGCTAAAATGTGCTCCAAACACTCAAACCGGCTTGTATCTTGCAATCGAAAATATGGGAAACATGACTTAGACATCAAATGATACACTGTATGCCATGTTTCCAAATTGTTATGCACAGTGGTTACAGCATGAAGCGAATGCATGTGAATATACAAAGGTGCATTGCATTAAACAAGTCCAATGAGGGTGAAAAAAATGGCCGGCCTGCCTGCTTTCATCCATCATTTGTTCTAAATTTATAATTAATCAATGAGCTGAGGTGGAGTCTTAGCCAGTGGTACCATCAGGGGTGTGTAATGCACTTTAGGGTAGACAGCCAATCAGCTGCCAGATTCAATCTGTCCATCAAACACAGCAGCCAATCAGAGAGCTGGCCATTGATCAGCAGGCCCTTTATGACATCACAGACAGACCCACGGAACTCTCTGTGCTTGTCTGCTGGCTGTCAGTTGGGTGGGTGGGCGGCAGAGGGGGAGGATGTACGTCTCGTTTCTCCTGAAAATTGCGGTTTTTCTGCGTTTCCGGTAAAAATCGCGGTCCGACGCGCAAAAGTGGGGTATCGTAGAAATCGCCTTTTAAAGACGCACCTTTCTGGCCCCACAAAAATTGTCATTTCAAATTAGAAACAAGTCAAATGAACAAAATAGTGTGAATAAGTAAGTATTTCAGGGGTGAGTTAGCAGGTTATTGGGGTAGTAAGTCCTGATATTTTTGGAGGTTGCAGTGGCCACTACGCCATTCAAAATAGGCAGTTTTTAGCATATGCAGTTAGGCCCCGTAGGACAATTTTAGCTAAAATGTGCTCCAAACACTCAAACCGGCTTGTATCTTGCAATCGAAAATATGGGAAACTTGACTTAGACATCAAATGATACACTGTATGCCATGTTTCCAAATTGTTATGCACAGTGGTTACAGCATGAAGCGAATGCATGTGAATATACAAAGGTGCATTGCATTAAACAAGTCCAATGAGGGTGAAAAAAAATGGCCGGCCTGCCTGCTTTCATCCATCATTTGTTCTAAATGTATAATTAATCAATGAGCTGAGGTGGAGTCTTAGCCAGTGGTACCATGAGGGGTGTGTAATGCACTTTAGCGTAGACAGCCAATCAGCTGCCAGATTCAATCTGTCAATCAAACACAGCAGCCAATCAGAGAGCTGGCCATTGATCAGCAGGCCCTTTATGACATCACAGACAGACCCACGGAACTCTCTGTGCTTGTGTGCTGGCTGGCTGTCAGTTGGGTGGGTGGGCGGCAGAGGGGGAGGATGTACGTCTCGTTTCTCCTGAAAATTGCGGTTTTTCGGCGTTTCCGGTAAAAATCGCGGTCCGACGCGCAAAAGTGGGGTATCCTAGAAATCGCCTTTTAAAGACGCACCTTTCTGGCCCCACAAAAATGGGCATTTCAAATTAGAAACAAGTCAAATGAACAAAATAGTGTGAATAAGTAAGTATTTCAGGGGTGAGTTAGCAGGTTATTGGGGTAGTAAGTCCTGATATTTTTGGAGGTTGCAGTGGCCACTACGCCATTCAAAATAGGCAGGCTTTAGCATATGCAGTTAGGCCCCGTAGGCCAATTTTAGCTAAAATGTGCTCCAAACACTCAAACCGGCTTGTATCTTGCAATCGAAAATATGGGAAACATGACTTAGACATCAAATGATACACTGTATGCCATGTTTTCAAATTGTTATGCACAGTGGTTACAGCATGAAGCGAATGCATGTGAATATACAAAGGTGCATTGCATTAAACAAGTCCAATGAGGGTGAAAAAAAATGGCCGGCCTGCCTGCTTTCATCCATCATTTGTTCTAAATGTATAATTAATCAATGAGCTGAGGTGGAGTCTTAGCCAGTGGTACCATGAGGGGTGTGTAATGCACTTTAGCGTAGACAGCCAATCAGCTGCCAGATTCAATCTGTCAATCAAACACAGCAGCCAATCAGAGAGCTGGCCATTGATCAGCAGGCCCTTTATGACATCACAGACAGACCCACGGAACTCTCTGTGCTTGTCTGCTGTCTGGCTGTCAGTTGGGTGGGTGGGCGGCAGAGGGGGAGGATGTACGTCTCGTTTCTCCTGAAATTTGCGGTTTTTCAGCGTTTCCGGTAAAAATCGCGGTCCGACGCGCAAAAGTGGGGTATCCTAGAAATCGCCTTTTAAAGACGCACCTTTCTGGCCCCACAAAAATGGGCATTTCAAATTAGAAACAAGTCAAATGAACAAAATAGTGTGAATAAGTAAGTATTTCAGGGGTGAGTTAGCAGGTTATTGGGGTAGTAAGTCCTGATATTTTTGGAGGTTGCAGTGGCCACTACGCCATTCAAAATAGGCAGGCTTTAGCATATGCAGTTAGGCCCCGTACGACAATTTTAGCTAAAATGTGCTCCCAACACTCAAACCGGCTTGTATCTTGCAATCGAAAATATGGGAAACATGACTTAGACATCAAATGATACACTGTATGCCATGTTTCCAAATTGTTATGCACAGTGGTTACAGCATGAAGCGAATGCATGTGAATATATACAAAGGTGCATTGCATTAAACAAGTCCAATGAGGGTGAAAAAAATGGCCGACCTGCCTGCTTTCATCCATCATTTGTTCTAAATGTATAATTAATCAATGAGCTGAGGTGGAGTCTTAGCCAGTGGTACCATGAGGGGTGTGTAATGCACTTTAGCGTAGACAGCCAATCAGCTGCCAGATTCAATCTGTCAATCAAACACAGCAGCCAATCAGAGAGCTGGCCATTGATCAGCAGGCCCTTTATGACATCACAGACAGACCCACGGAACTCTCTGTGCTTGTCTGCTGGCTGGCTGTCAGTTGGGTGGGTGGGCGGCAGAGGGGGAGGATGTACGTCTCGTTTCTCCTGAAAATTGCGGTTTTTCGGCGTTTCCGGTAAAAATCGCGGTCCGACGCGCAAAAGTGGGGTATCCTAGAAATTGCCTTTTAAAGACGCACCTTTCTGGCCCCACAAAAATGGGCATTTCAAATTAGAAACAAGTCAAAAGAACAAAATAGTGTGAATAAGTAAGTATTTCAGGGGTGAGTTAGCAGGTTATTGGGGTAGTAAGTCCTGATATTTTTGGAGGTTGCAGTGGCCACTACGCCATTCAAAATAGGCAGGCTTTAGCATATGCAGTTAGGCCCCGTAGGACAATTTTAGCTAAAATGTGCTCCAAACACTCAAACCGGCTTGTATCTTGCAATCGAAAATATGGGAAACATGACTTAGACATCAAATGATACACTGTATGCCATGTTTCCAAATTGTTATGCACAGTGGTTACAGCATGAAGCGAATGCATGTGAATATACAAAGGTGCATTGCATTAAACAAGTCCAATGAGGGTGAAAAAAAATGGCCGGCCTGCCTGCTTTCATCCATCATTTGTTCTAAATGTATAATTAATCAATGAGCTGAGGTGGAGTCTTAGCCAGTGGTACCATGAGGGGTGTGTAATGCACTTTAGCGTAGACAGCCAATCAGCTGCCAGATTCAATCTGTCAATCAAACACAGCAGCCAATCAGAGAGCTGGCCATTGATCAGCAGGCCCTTTATGACATCACAGACAGACCCACGGAACTCTCTGTGCTTGTCTGCTGGCTGGCTGTCAGTTGGGTGGGTGGGCGGCAGAGGGGGAGGATGTACGTCTCGTTTCTCCTGAAAATTGCGGTTTTTCTGCGTTTCCGGTAAAAATCGCGGTCCGACGCGCAAAAGTGGGGTATCCTAGAAATCGCCTTTTAAAGACGCACCTTTCTGGCCCCACAAAAATGGGCATTTCAAATTAGAAACAAGTCAAATGAACAAAATAGTGTGAATAAGTAAGTATTTCAGGGGTGACTTAGCAGGTTATTGGGGTAGTAAGTCCTGATATTTTTGGAGGTTGCAGTGGCCACTACGCCATTCAAAATAGGCAGTTTTTAGCATATGCAGTTAGGCCCCGTAGGACAATTTTAGCTAAAATGTGCTCCAAACACTCAAACCGGCTTGTATCTTGCAATCGAAAATATGGGAAACATGACTTAGACATCAAATGATACACTGTATGCCATGTTTCCAAATTGTTATGCACAGTGGTTACAGCATGAAGCGAATGCATGTGAATATACAAAGGTGCATTGCATTAAACAAGTCCAATGAGGGTGAAAAAAATGGCCGGCCTGCCTGCTTTCATCCATCATTTGTTCTAAATTTATAATTAATCAATGAGCTGAGGTGGAGTCTTAGCCAGTGGTACCATCAGGGGTGTGTAATGCACTTTAGGGTAGACAGCCAATCAGCTGCCAGATTCAATCTGTCCATCAAACACAGCAGCCAATCAGAGAGCTGGCCATTGATCAGCAGGCCCTTTATGACATCACAGACAGACCCACGGAACTCTCTGTGCTTGTCTGCTGGCTGGCTGTCAGTTGGGTGGGTGGGCGGCAGAGGGGGAGGATGTACGTCTCGTTTCTCCTGAAAATTGCGGTTTTTCGGCGTTCCCGGTAAAAATCGCGGTCCGACGCGCAAAAGTGGGGTATCCTAGAAATCGCCTTTTAAAGACGCACCTTTCTGGCCCCACAAAAATGGGCATTTTAAATTAGAAACAAGTCAAATGAACAAAATAGTGTGAATAAGTAAGTATTTCAGGGGTGACTTAGCAGGTTATTGGGGTAGTAAGTCCTGATATTTTTGGAGGTTGCAGTGGCCACTACGCCATTCAAAATAGGCAGTTTTTAGCATATGCAGTTAGGCCCCGTAGGACAATTTTAGCTAAAATGTGCTCCAAACACTCAAACCGGCTTGTATCTTGCAATCGAAAATATGGGAAACATGACTTAGACATCAAATGATACACTGTATGCCATGTTTCCAAATTGTTATGCACAGTGGTTACAGCATGAAGCGAATGCATGTGAATATACAAAGGTGCATTGCATTAAACAAGTCCAATGAGGGTGAAAAAAATGGCCGGCCTGCCTGCTTTCATCCATCATTTGTTCTAAATTTATAATTAATCAATGAGCTGAGGTGGAGTCTTAGCCAGTGGTACCATCAGGGGTGTGTAATGCACTTTAGGGTAGACAGCCAATCAGCTGCCAGATTCAATCTGTCCATCAAACACAGCAGCCAATCAGAGAGCTGGCCATTGATCAGCAGGCCCTTTATGACATCACAGACAGACCCACGGAACTCTCTGTGCTTGTCTGCTGGCTGTCAGTTGGGTGGGTGGGCGGCAGAGGGGGAGGATGTACATCTCGTTTCTCCTGAAAATTGCGGTTTTTCTGCGTTTCCGGTAAAAATCGCGGTCCGACGCGCAAAAGTGGGGTATCGTAGAAATCGCCTTTTAAAGACGCACCTTTCTGGCCCCACAAAAATTGTCATTTCAAATTAGAAACAAGTCAAATGAACAAAATAGTGTGAATAAGTAAGTATTTCAGGGGTGAGTTAGCAGGTTATTGGGGTAGTAAGTCCTGATATTTTTGGAGGTTGCAGTGGCCACTACGCCATTCAAAATAGGCAGTTTTTAGCATATGCAGTTAGGCCCCGTAGGACAATTTTAGCTAAAATGTGCTCCAAACACTCAAACCGGCTTGTATCTTGCAATCGAAAATATGGGAAACATGACTTAGACATCAAATGATACACTGTATGCCATGTTTCCAAATTGTTATGCACAGTGGTTACAGCATGAAGCGAATGCATGTGAATATACAAAGGTGCATTGCATTAAACAAGTCCAATGAGGGTGAAAAAAAATGGCCGGCCTGCCTGCTTTCATCCATCATTTGTTCTAAATGTATAATTAATCAATGAGCTGAGGTGGAGTCTTAGCCAGTGGTACCATGAGGGGTGTGTAATGCACTTTAGCGTAGACAGCCAATCAGCTGCCAGATTCAATCTGTCAATCAAACACAGCAGCCAATCAGAGAGCTGGCCATTGATCAGCAGGCCCTTTATGACATCACAGACAGACCCACGGAACTCTCTGTGCTTGTGTGCTGGCTGGCTGTCAGTTGGGTGGGTGGGCGGCAGAGGGGGAGGATGTACGTCTCGTTTCTCCTGAAAATTGCGGTTTTTCGGCGTTTCCGGTAAAAATCGCGGTACGACGCGCAAAAGTGGGGTATCCTAGAAATCGCCTTTTAAAGACGCACCTTTCTGGCCCCACAAAAATGGGCATTTCAAATTAGAAACAAGTCAAATGAACAAAATAGTGTGAATAAGTAAGTATTTCAGGGGTGAGTTAGCAGGTTATTGGGGTAGTAAGTCCTGATATTTTTGGAGGTTGCAGTGGCCACTACGCCATTCAAAATAGGCAGGCTTTAGCATATGCAGTTAGGCCCCGTAGGACAATTTTAGCTAAAATGTGCTCCAAACACTCAAACCGGCTTGTATCCTGCAATCGAAAATATGGGAAACATGACTTAGACATCAAATGATACACTGTATGCCATGTTTCCAAATTGTTATGCACAGTGGTTACAGCATGAAGCGAATGCATGTGAATATACAAAGGTGCATTGCATTAAACAAGTCCAATGAGGGTGAAAAAAAATGGCCGGCCTGCCTGCTTTCATCCATCATTTGTTCTAAATGTATAATTAATCAATGAGCTGAGGTGGAGTCTTAGCCAGTGGTACCATGAGGGGTGTGTAATGCACTTTAGCGTAGACAGCCAATCAGCTGCCAGATTCAATCTGTCAATCAAACACAGCAGCCAATCAGAGAGCTGGCCATTGATCAGCAGGCCCTTTATGACATCACAGACAGACCCACGGAACTCTCTGTGCTTGTCTGCTGGCTGGCTGTCAGTTGGGTGGGTGGGCGGCAGAGGGGGAGGATGTACATCTCGTTTCTCCTGAAAAATGCGGTTTTTCAGCGTTTCCGGTAAAAATCGCGGTCCGACGCGCAAAAGTGGAGTATCCTAGAAATCGCCTTTTAAAGACGCACCTTTCTGGCCCCACAAAAATGGGCATTTCAAATTAGAAACAAGTCAAATGAACAAAATAGTGTGAATAAGTAAGTATTTCAGGGGTGAGTTAGCAGGTTATTGGGGTAGTAAGTCCTGATATTTTTGGAGGTTGCAGTGGCCACTACGCCATTCAAAATAGGCAGTTTTTAGCATATGCAGTTAGGCCCCGTAGGACAATTTTAGCTAAAATGTGCTCCAAACACTCAAACCGGCTTGTATCTTGCAATCGAAAATATGGGAAACATGACTTAAACATCAAATGATACACTGTATGCCATGTTTCCAAATTGTTATGCACAGTGGTTACAGCATGAAGCGAATGCATGTGAATATATACAAAGGTGCAATGCATTAAACAAGTCCAATGAGGGTGAAAAAAATGGCCGGCCTGCCTGCTTTCATCCATCATTTGTTCTAAATTTATAATTAATCAATGAGCTGAGGTGGAGTCTTAGCCAGTGGTACCATCAGGGGTGTGTAATGCACTTTAGGGTAGACAGCCAATCAGCTGCCAGATTCAATCTGTCCATCAAACACAGCAGCCAATCAGAGAGCTGGCCATTGATCAGCAGGCCCTTTATGACATCACAGACAGACCCACGGAACTCTCTGTGCTTGTCTGCTGGCTGTCAGTTGGGTGGGTGGGCGGCAGAGGGGGAGGATGTACGTCTCGTTTCTCCTGAAAATTGCGGTTTTTCGGCGTTTCCGGTTAAAATCGCGGTCCGACGCGCAAAAGTGGGGTATCGTAGAAATCGCCTTTTAAAGACGCACCTTTCTGGCCCCACAAAAATGGGCATTTCAAATTAGAAACAAGTCAAATGAACAAAATAGTGTGAATAAGTAAGTATTTCAGGGGTGAGTTAGCAGGTTATTGGGGTAGTAAGTCCTGATATTTTTGGAGGTTGCAGTGGCCATTACGCCATTCAAAATAGGCAGTTTTTAGCATATGCAGTTAGGCCCCGTAGGACAATTTATCTAAAATGTGCTCCAAACACTCAAACCGGCTTGTATCTTGCAATCGAAAATATGGGAAACATGACTTAGACATCAAATGATACACTGTATGCCATGTTTCCAAATTGTTATGCACAGTGGTTACAGCATGAAGCGAATGCATGTGAATATATACAAAGGTGCATTGCATTAAACAAGTCCAATAAAGGGTGAAAAAAATGGCCGGCCTGCCTGCTTTCATCCATCATTTGTTCTAAATGTATAATTAATCAATGAGCTGAGGTGGAGTCTTAGCCAGTGGTACCATGAGGGGTGTGTAATGCACTTTAGCGTAGACAGCCAATCAGCTGCCAGATTCAATCTGTCAATCAAACACAGCAGCCAATCAGAGAGCTGGCCATTGATCAGCAGGCCCTTTATGACATCACAGACAGACCCACGGAACTCTCTGTGCTTGTCTGCTGGCTGGCTGTCAGTTGGGTGGGTGGGCGGCAGAGGGGGAGGATGTACGTCTCGTTTCTCCTGAAAATTGCGGTTTTTCGGCGTTTCCGGTAAAAATCGCGGTCCGACGCGCAAAAGTGGGGTATCCTAGAAATCGCCTTTTAAAGACGCACCTTTCTGGCCCCACAAAAATGGGCATTTCAAATTAGAAACAAGTCAAATGAACAAAATAGTGTGAATAAGAAAGTATTTCAGGGGTGAGTTAGCAGGTTATTGGGGTAGTAAGTCCTGATATTTTTGGAGGTTGCAGTGGCCACTACGCCATTCAAAATAGGCAGGCTTTAGCATATGCAGTTAGGCCCCGTAGGACAATTTTAGCTAAAATGTGCTCCAAACACTCAAACCGGCTTGTATCTTGCAATCGAAAATATGGGAAACATGACTTAGACATCAAATGATACACTGTATGCCATGTTTCCAAATTGTTATGCACAGTGGTTACAGCATGAAGCGAATGCATGTGAATATACAAAGGTGCATTGCATTAAACAAGTCCAATGAGGGTGAAAAAAAATGGCCGGCCTGCCTGCTTTCATCCATCATTTGTTCTAAATGTATAATTAATCAATGAGCTGAGGTGGAGTCTTAGCCAGTGGTACCATGAGGGGTGTGTAATGCACTTTAGCGTAGACAGCCAATCAGCTGCCAGATTCAATCTGTCAATCAAACACAGCAGCCAATCAGAGAGCTGGCCATTGATCAGCAGGCCCTTTATGACATCACAGACAGACCCACGGAACTCTCTGTGCTTGTCTGCTGGCTGGCTGTCAGTTGGGTGGGTGGGCGGCAGAGGGGGAGGATGTACATCTCGTTTCTCCTGAAAATTGCGTTTTTTCGGCGTTTCCGGTAAAAATCGCGGTCCGACGCGCAAAAGTGGGGTATCCTAGAAATCGCCTTTTAAAGACGCACCTTTCTGGCCCCACAAAAATGGGCATTTCAAATTAGAAACAAGTCAAATGAACAAAATAGTGTGAATAAGTAAGTATTTCAGGGGTGAGTTAGCAGGTTATTGGGGTAGTAAGTCCTGATATTTTTGGAGGTTGCAGTGGCCACTACGCCATTCAAAATAGGCAGTTTTTAGCATATGCAGTTAGGCCCCGTAGGACAATTTTAGCTAAAATGTGCTCCAAACACTCAAACCGGCTTGTATCTTGCAATCGAAAATATGGGAAACATGACTTAAACATCAAATGATACACTGTATGCCATGTTTCCAAATTGTTATGCACAGTGGTTACAGCATGAAGCGAATGCATGTGAATATACAAAGGTGCATTGCATTAAACAAGTCCAATGAGGGTGAAAAAAATGGCCGGCCTGCCTGCTTTCATCCATCATTTGTTCTAAATTTATAATTAATCAATGAGCTGAGGGAGTCTTAGCCAGTGGTACCATCAGGGGTGTGTAATGCACTTTAGGGTAGACAGCCAATCAGCTGCCAGATTCAATCTGTCAATCAAACACAGCAGCCAATCAGAGAGCTGGCCATTGATCAGCAGGCCCTTTATGACATCACAGACAGACCCACGGAACTCTCTGTGCTTGTCTGCTGGCTGTCAGTTGGGTGGGTGGGCGGCAGAGGGGAGGATGTACGTCTCGTTTCTCCTGAAAATTGCGGTTTTTCGGCGTTTCCGGTAAAAATCGCGGTCCGACGCGCAAAAGTGGGGTATCGTAGAAATCGCCTTTTAAAGACGCACCTTTCTGGCCCCACAAAAATGGGCATTTCAAATTAGAAACAAGTCAAATGAACAAAATAGTGTGAATAAGTAAGTATTTCAGGGGTGAGTTAGCAGGTTATTGGGGTAGTAAGTCCTGATATTTTTGGAGGTTGCAGTGGCCACTACGCCATTCAAAATAGGCAGTTTTTAGCATATGCAGTTAGGCCCCGTAGGACAATTTTAGCTAAAATGTGCTCCAAACACTCAAACCGGCTTGTATCTTGCAATCGAAAATATGGGAAACATGACTTAAACATCAAATGATACACTGTATGCCATGTTTCCAAATTGTTATGCACAGTGGTTACAGCATGAAGCGAATGCATGTGAATATACAAAGGTGCATTGCATTAAACAAGTCCAATGAGGGTGAAAAAAATGGCCGGCCTGCCTGCTTTCATCCATCATTTGTTCTAAATGTATAATTAATCAATGAGCTGAGGTGGAGTCTTAGCCAGTGGTACCATGAGGGGTGTGTAATGCACTTTAGGGTAGACAGCCAATCAGCTGCCAGATTCAATCTGTCAATCAAACACAGCAGCCAATCAGAGAGCTGGCCATTGATCAGCAGGCCCTTTATGACATCACAGACAGACCCACGGAACTCTCTGTGCTTGTCTGCTGGCTGGCTGTCAGTTGGGTGGGTGGGCGGCAGAGGGGGAGGATGTACGTCTCGTTTCTCCTGAAAATTGCGGTTTTTCAGCGTTTCCGGTAAAAATCGCGGTCCAACGCGCAAAAGTGGGGTATCCTAGAAATCGCCTTTTAAAGACGCACCTTTCTCGCCCCACAAAAATGGGCATTTCAAATTAGAAACAAGTCAAATGAACAAAATAGTGTGAATAAGTAAGTATTTCAGGGGTGAGTTAGCAGGTTATTGGGGTAGTAAGTCCTGATATTTTTGGAGGTTGCAGTGGCCACTACGCCATTCAAAATAGGCAGTTTTTAGCATATGCAGTTAGGCCCCGTAGGACAATTTTAGCTAAAATGTGCTCCAAACACTCAAACCGGCTTGTATCTTGCAATCGAAAATATGGGAAACATGACTTAGACATCAAATGATACACTGTCTGCCATGTTTCCAAATTGTTATGCACAGTGGTTACAGCATGAAGCGAATGCATGTGAATATACAAAGGTGCATTGTATTAAACAAGTCCAATGAGGGTGAAAAAAATGGCCGGCCTGCCTGCTTTCATCCATCATTTGTTCTAAATTTATAATTAATCAATGAGCTGAGGTGGAGTCTTAGCCAGTGGTACCATCAGGGGTGTGTAATGCACTTTAGGGTAGACAGCCAATCAGCTGCCAGATTCAATCTGTCCATCAAACACAGCAGCCAATCAGAGAGCTGGCCATTGATCAGCAGGCCCTTTATGACATCTCAGACAGACCCACGGAACTCTCTGTGCTTGTCTGCTGGCTGTCAGTTGGGTGGGTGGGCGGCAGAGGGGGAGGATGTACGTCTCGTTTCTCCTGAAAATTGCGGTTTTTCAGCGTTTCCGGTTAAACTCGCGGTCCGACGCGCAAAAGTGGGGTATCGTAGAAATCGCCTTTTAAAGATGCACCTTTCTGGCCCCACAAAAATGGGCATTGCAAATTAGAAACAAGTCAAATGAACAAAATAGTGTGAATAAGTAAGTATTTCAGGGGTGAGTTAGCAGGTTATTGGGGTAGTAAGTCCTGATATTTTTGGAGGTTGCAGTGGCCACTACGCCATTCAAAATAGGCAGGCTTTAGCATATGCAGTTAGGCCCCGTAGGACAATTTTAGCTAAAATGTGCTCCAAACACTCAAACCGGCTTGTATCTTGCAATCGAAAATATGGGAAACATGACTTAGACATCAAATGATACACTGTATGCCATGTTTCCAAATTGTTATGCACAGTGGTTACAGCATGAAGCGAATGCATGTGAATATACAAAGGTGCATTGCATTAAACAAGTCCAATGAGGGTGAAAAAAAATGGCCGGCCTGCCTGCTTTCATCCATCATTTGTTCTAAATGTAAAATTAATCAATGAGCTGAGGTGGAGTCTTAGCCAGTGGTACCATGAGGGGTGTGTAATGCACTTTAGCGTAGACAGCCAATCAGCTGCCAGATTCAATCTGTCAATCAAACACAGCAGCCAATCAGAGAGCTGGCCATTGATCAGCAGGCCCTTTATGACATCACAGACAGACCCACGGAACTCTCTGTGCTTGTCTGCTGGCTGGCTGTCAGTTGGGTGGGTGGGCGGCAGAGGGGGAGGATGTACATCTCGTTTCTCCTGAAAATTGCGGTTTTTCGGCGTTTCCGGTAAAAATCGCGGTCCGACGCGCAAAAGTGGGGTATCCTAGAAATCGCCTTTTAAAGACGCACCTTTCTGGCCCCACAAAAATGGGCATTTCAAATTAGAAACAAGTCAAATGAACAAAATAGTGTGAATAAGTAAGTATTTCAGGGGTGAGTTAGCAGGTTATTGGGGTAGTAAGTCCTGATATTTTTGGAGGTTGCAGTGGCCACTACGCCATTCAAAATAGGCAGTTTTTAGCATATGCAGTTAGGCCCCGTAGGACAATTTTAGCTAAAATGTGCTCCAAACACTCAAACCGGCTTGTATCTTGCAATCGAAAATATGGGAAACATGACTTAAACATCAAATGATACACTGTATGCCATGTTTCCAAATTGTTATGCACAGTGGTTACAGCATGAAGCGAATGCATGTGAATATACAAAGGTGCATTGCATTAAACAAGTCCAATGAGGGTGAAAAAAATGGCCGGCCTGCCTGCTTTCATCCATCATTTGTTCTAAATTTATAATTAATCAATGAGCTGAGGTGGAGTCTTAGCCAGTGGTACCATCAGGGGTGTGTAATGCACTTTAGGGTAGACAGCCAATCAGCTGCCAGATTCAATCTGTTCATCAAACACAGCAGCCAATCAGAGAGCTGGCCATTGATCAGCAGGCCCTTTATGACATCACAGACAGACCCACGGAACTCTCTGTGCTTGTCTGCTGGCTGGCTGTCAGTTGGGTGGGTGGGCGGCAGAGGGGGAGGTTGTACGTCTCGTTTCTCCTGAAAATTGCGGTTTTTCGGCGTTTCCGGTAAAAATCGCGGTCCGACGCGCAAAAGTGGGGTATCGTAGAAATCGCCTTTTAAAGACGCACCTTTCTGGCCCCACAAAAATGGGCATTTCAAATTAGAAACAAGTCAAATGAACAAAATAGTGTGAATAAGTAAGTATTTCAGGGGTGAGTTAGCAGGTTATTGGGGTAGTAAGTCCTGATATTTTTGGAGGTTGCAGTGTCCACTACGCCATTCAAAATAGGCAGTTTTTAGCATATGCAGTTAGGCCCCGTAGGACAATTTTAGCTAAAATGTGCTCCAAACACTCAAACCGGCTTGTATCTTGCAATCGAAAATATGGGAAACATGACTTAGACATCAAATGATACACTGTATGCCATGTTTCCAAATTGTTATGCACAGTGGTTACAGCATGAAGCGAATGCATGTGAATAAATACAAAGGTGCATTGCATTAAACAAGTCCAATGAGGGTGAAAAAAAATGGCCGGCCTGCCTGCTTTCATCCATCATTTGTTCTAAATGTATAATTAATCAATGAGCTAAGGTGGAGTCTTAGCCAGTGGTACCATGAGGGGTGTGTAATGCACTTTAGCGTAGACAGCCAATCAGCTGCCAGATTCAATCTGTCAATCAAACACAGCAGCCAATCAGAGAGCTGGCCATTGATCAGCAGGCCCTTTATGACATCACAGACAGACCCACGGAACTCTCTGTGCTTGTTTGCTGGCTGGCTGTCAGTTGGGTGGGTGGGCGGCAGAGGGGGAGGATGTACGTCTCGTTTCTCCTGAAAATTGCGGTTTTTCGGTGTTTCCGGTAAAAATCGCGGTCCGACGCGCAAAAGTGGGGTATCCTAGAAATCGCCTTTTAAAGACGCACCTTTCTGGCCCCACAAAAATGGGCATTTCAAATTAGAAACAAGTCAAATGAACAAAATAGTGTGAATAAGTAAGTATTTCAGGGGTGAGTTAGCAGGTTATTGGGGTAGTAAGTCCTGATATTTTTGGAGGTTGCAGTGGCCACTACGCCATTCAAAATAGGCAGTTTTTAGCATATGCAGTTAGGCCCCGTAGGACAATTTTAGCTAAAATGTGCTCCAAACACTCAAACCGGCTTGTATCTTGCAATCGAAAATATGGGAAACATGACTTAGACATCAAATGATACACTGTATGCCATGTTTCCAAATTGTTATGCACAGTGGTTACAGCATGAAGCGAATGCATGTGAATATACAAAGGTGCATTGCATTAAACAAGTCCAATGAGGGTGAAAAAAATGGCCTGCCTGCCTGCTTTCATCCATCATTTGTTCTAAATTTATAATTAATCAATGAGCTGAGGTGGAGTCTTAGCCAGTGGTACCATCAGGGGTGTGTAATGCACTTTAGGGTAGACAGCCAATCAGCTGCCAGATTCAATCTGTCCATCAAACACAGCAGCCAATCAGAGAGCTGGCCATTGATCAGCAGGCCCTTTATGACATCACAGAGAGACCCACGGAACTCTCTGTGCTTGTCTGATGGCTGTCAGTTGGGTGGGTGGGCGGCAGAGGGGGAGGATGTACGTCTCGTTTCTCCTGAAAATTGCGGTTTTTCAGCGTTTCCGGTAAAAATCGCGGTCCGACGCGCAAAAGTGGGGTATCGTAGAAATCGCCTTTTAAAGACGCACCTTTCTGGCCCCACAAAAATGGGCATTTCAAATTAGAAACAAGTCAAATGAACAAAATAGTGTGAATAAGTAAGTATTTCAGGGGTGAGTTAGCAGGTTATTGGGCTAGTAAGTCCTGATATTTTTGGAGGTTGCAGTGGCCACTACGCCATTCAAAATAGGCAGGCTTTAGCATATGCAGTTAGGCCCCGTAGGACAATTTTAGCTAAAATGTGCTCCAAACACTCAAACCGGCTTGTATCTTGCAATCGAAAATATGGGAAACATGACTTAGACATCAAATGATACACTGTATGCCATGTTTCCAAATTGTTATGCACAGTGGTTACAGCATGAAGCGAATGCATGTGAATATATACAAAGGTGCATTGCATTAAACAAGTCCAATGAGGGTGAAAAAAATGGCCGGCCTGCCTGCTTTCATCCATTATTTGTTCTAAATGTATAATTAATCAATGAGCTGAGGTGGAGTCTTAGCCAGTGGTACCATGAGGGGTGTGTAATGCACTTTAGCGTAGACAGCCAATCAGCTGCCAGATTCAATCTGTCAATCAAACACAGCAGCCAATCAGAGAGCTGGCCATTGATCAGCAGGCCCTTTATGACATCACAGACAGACCCACGGAACTCTCTGTGCTTGTCTGCTGGCTGGCTGTCAGTTGGGTGGGTGGGCGGCAGAGGGGGAGGATGTACGTCTCGTTTCTCCTGAAAATTGCGGTTTTTCGGCGTTTCCGGTAAAAATCGCGGTCCGACGCGCAAAAGTGGGGTATCCTAGAAATCGCCTTTTAAAGACGCACCTTTCTGGCCCCACAAAAATGGGCATTTCAAATTAGAAACAAGTCAAATGAACAAAATAGTGTGAATAAGTAAGTATTTCAGGGGTGAGTTAACAGGTTATTGGGGTAGTAAGTCCTGATATTTTTGGAGGTTGCAGTGGCCACTACGCCATTCAAAATAGGCAGTTTTTAGCATATGCAGTTAGGCCCCGTAGGACAATTTTAGCTAAAATGTGCTCCAAACACTCAAACCGGCTTGTATCTTGCAATCGAAAATATGGGAAACATGACTTAGACATCAAATGATACACTGTATGCCATGTTTCCAAATTGTTATGCACAGTGGTTACAGCATGAAGCGAATGCATGTGAATATATACAAAGGTGCATTGCATTAAACAAGTCCAATGAGGGTGAAAAAAATGTCCGGCCTGCCTGCTTTCATCCATCATTTGTTCTAAATTTATAATTAATCAATGAGCTGAGGTGGAGTCTTAGCCAGTGGTACCATCAGGGGTGTGTAATGCACTTTAGGGTAGACAGCCAATCAGCTGCCAGATTCAATCTGTCCATCAAACACAGCAGCCAATCAGAGAGCTGGCCATTGATCAGCAGGCCCTTTATGACATCACAGACAGACCCACGGAACTCTCTGTGCTTGTCTGCTGGCTGTCAGTTGGGTGGGTGGAAGAGGGGGAGGATGTACGTCTCGTTTCTCCTGAAAATTGCGGTTTTTCGGCGTTTCCGGTAAAAATCGCGGTCCGACGCGCAAAAGTGGGGTATCCTAGAAATCGCCTTTTAAAGACGCACCTTTCTGGCCCCACAAAAATGGGCATTTCAAATTAGAAACAAGTCAAATGAACAAAATAGTGTGAATAAGTAAGTATTTCAGGGGTGAGTTAGCAGGTTATTGGGGTAGTAAGTCCTGATATTTTTGGAGGTTGCAGTGGCCACTACGCCATTCAAAATAGGCAGGCTTTAGCATATGCAGTTAGGCCCCGTAGGACAATTTTAGCTAAAATGTGCTACAAACACTCAAACCGGCTTGTATCTTGCAATCGAAAATATGGGAAACATGACTTAGACATCAAATGATACACTGTATGCCATGTTTCCAAATTGTTATGCACAGTGGTTACAGCATGAAGCGAATGCATGTGAATATATACAAAGGTGCATTGCATTAAACAAGTCCAATGAGGGTGAAAAAAATGGCCGGCCTGCCTGCTTTCATCCATCATTTGTTCTAAATGTATAATTAATCAATGAGCTGAGGTGGAGTCTTAGCCAGTGGTACCATCAGGGGTGTGTAATGCACTTTAGCGTAGACAGCCAATCAGCTGCCAGATTCAATCTGTCAATCAAACACAGCAGCCAATCAGAGAGCTGGCCATTGATCAGCAGGCCCTTTATGACATCACAGACAGACCCACGGAACTCTCTGTGCTTGTCTGCTCGCTGGTTGTCAGTTGGGTGGGTGGGCGGCAGAGGGGGATGATGTACGTCTCATTTCTCCTGAAAATTGCGGTTTTTCGGCGTTTCCGGTAAAAATCGCGGTCCGACGCGCAAAAGTGGGGTATCCTAGAAATCGCCTTTTAAAGACGCACCTTTCTGGCCCCACAAAAATGGGCATTTCAAATTAGAAACAAGTCAAATGAACAAAATAGTGTGAATAAGTAAGTATTTCAGGGGTGAGTTAGCAGGTTATTGGGGTAGTAAGTCCTGATATTTTTGGAGGTTGCAGTGGCCACTACGCCATTCAAAATTGGCAGTTTTTAGCATATGCAGTTAGGCCCCGTAGGACAATTTTAGCTAAAATTTGCTCCAAACACTCAAACCGGCTTGTATCTTGCAATCGAAAATATGGGAAACATGACTTAGACATCAAATGATACACTGTATGCCATGTTTCCAAATTGTTATGCACAGTGGTTACAGCATGAAGCGAATGCATGTGAATATACAAAGGTGCATTGCATTAAACAAGTCCAATGAGGGTGAAAAAAATGTCCGGCCTGCCTGCTTTCATCCATCATTTGTTCTAAATTTATAATTAATCAATGAGCTGAGGTGGAGTCTTAGCCAGTGGTACCATCAGGGGTGTGTAATGCACTTTAGGGTAGACAGCCAATCAGCTGCCAGATTCAATCTGTCCATCAAACACAGCAGCCAATCAGAGAGCTGGCCATTGATCAGCAGGCCCTTTATGACATCACAGACAGACCCACGGAACTCTCTGTGCTTGTCTGCTGGCTGTCAGTTGGGTGGGTGGGCGGCAGAGGGGGAGGATGTACGTCTCGTTTCTCCTGAAAATTGCGGTTTTTCGGCGTTTCCGGTAAAAATCGCGGTCCGACGCGCAAAAGTGGGGTATCCTAGAAATCGCCTTTTAAAGACGCACCTTTCTGGCCCCACAAAAATGGGCATTTCAAATTAGAAACAAGTCAAATGAACAAAATAGTGTGAATAAGTAAGTATTTCAGGGGTGAGTTAGCAGGTTATTGGGGTAGTAAGTCCTGATATTTTTGGAGGTTGCAGTGGCCACTACGCCATTCAAAATAGGCAGGCTTTAGCATATGCAGTTAGGCCCCGTAGGACAATTTTAGCTAAAATGTGCTCCAAACACTCAAACCGGCTTGTATCTTGCAATCGAAAATATGGGAAACATGACTTAGACATCAAATGATACATTGTATGCCATGTTTCCAAATTGTTATGCACAGTGGTTACAGCATGAAGCGAATGCATGTGAATATACAAAGGTGCATTGCATTAAACAAGTCCAATGAGGGTGAAAAAAATGGCCGGCCTGCCTGCTTTCATCCATCATGTGTTCTAAATTTATAATTAATTAATGAGCTGAGGTGGAGTCTTAGCCAGTGGTACCATGAGGGGTGTGTAATGCACTTTAGCGTAGACAGCCAATCAGCTGCCAGATTCAATCTGTCAATCAAACACAGCAGCCAATCAGAGAGCTGGCCATTGATCAGCAGGCCCTTTATGACATCACAGACAGACCCACGGAACTCTCTGTGCTTGTCTGCTGGCTGGCTGTCAGTTGGGTGGGTGGGCGGCAGAGGGGGAGGATGTACGTCTCATTTCTCCTGAAAAGTGCGGTTTTTCGGCGTTTCCGGTAAAAATCGCGGTCCGACGCGCAAAAGTGGGGTATCCTAGAAATCGCCTTTTAAAGACGCACCTTTCTGGCCCCACAAAAATGGGCATTTCAAATTAGAAACAAGTCAAATGAACAAAATAGTGTGAATAAGTAAGTATTTCAGGGGTGAGTTAGCAGGTTATTGGGGTAGTAAGTCCTGATATTTTTGGAGGTTGCAGTGGCCACTACGCCATTCAAAATAGGCAGTTTTTAGCATATGCAGTTAGGCCCCGTAGGACAATTTTAGCTAAAATGTGCTCCAAACACTCAAACCGGCTTGTATCTTGCAATCGAAAATATGGGAAACATGACTTAGACATCAAATGATACACTGTATGCCATGTTTCCAAATTGTTATGCACAGTGGTTACAGCATGAAGCGAATGCATGTGAATATACAAAGGTGCATTGCATTAAACAAGTCCAATGAGGGTGAAAAAAATGGCCTGCCTGCCTGCTTTCATCCATCATTTGTTCTAAATTTATAATTAATCAATGAGCTGAGGTGGAGTCTTAGCCAGTGGTACCATCAGGGGTGTGTAATGCACTTTAGGGTAGACAGCCAATCAGCTGCCAGATTCAATCTGTCCATCAAACACAGCAGCCAATCAGAGAGCTGGCCATTGATCAGCAGGCCCTTTATGACATCACAGAGAGACCCACGGAACTCTCTGTGCTTGTCTGATGGCTGTCAGTTGGGTGGGTGGGCGGCAGAGGGGGAGGATGTACGTCTCGTTTCTCCTGAAAATTGCGGTTTTTCAGCGTTTCCGGTAAAAATCGCGGTCCGACGCGCAAAAGTGGGGTATCCTAGAAATCGCCTTTTAAAGACGCACCTTTCTGGCCCCACAAAAATGGGCATTTCAAATTAGAAACAAGTCAAATGAACAAAATAGTGTTAATAAGTAAGTATTTCAGGGGTGAGTTAGCAGGTTATTGGGCTAGTAAGTCCTGATATTTTTGGAGGTTGCAGTGGCCACTACGCCATTCAAAATAGGCAGGCTTTAGCATATGCAGTTAGGCCCCGTAGGACAATTTTAGCTAAAATGTGCTCCAAACACTCAAACCGGCTTGTATCTTGCAATCGAAAATATGGGAAACATGACTTAGACATCAAATGATACACTGTATGCCATGTTTCCAAATTGTTATGCACAGTGGTTACAGCATGAAGCGAATGCATGTGAATATATACAAAGGTGCATTGCATTAAACAAGTCCAATGAGGGTGAAAAAAATGGCCGGCCTGCCTGCTTTCATCCATTATTTGTTCTAAATGTATAATTAATCAATGAGCTGAGGTGGAGTCTTAGCCAGTGGTACCATGAGGGGTGTGTAATGCACTTTAGCGTAGACAGCCAATCAGCTGCCAGATTCAATCTGTCAATCAAACACAGCAGCCAATCAGAGAGCTGGCCATTGATCAGCAGGCCCTTTATGACATCACAGACAGACCCACGGAACTCTCTGTGCTTGTCTGCTGGCTGGCTGTCAGTTGGGTGGGTGGGCGGCAGAGGGGGAGGATGTACGTCTCGTTTCTCCTGAAAATTGCGGTTTTTCGGCGTTTCCGGTAAAAATCGCGGTCCGACGCGCAAAAGTGGGGTATCCTAGAAATCGCCTTTTAAAGACGCACCTTTCTGGCCCCACAAAAATGGGCATTTCAAATTAGAAACAAGTCAAATGAACAAAATAGTGTGAATAAGTAAGTATTTCAGGGGTGAGTTAACAGGTTATTGGGGTAGTAAGTCCTGATATTTTTGGAGGTTGCAGTGGCCACTACGCCATTCAAAATAGGCAGTTTTTAGCATATGCAGTTAGGCCCCGTAGGACAATTTTAGCTAAAATGTGCTCCAAACACTCAAACCGGCTTGTATCTTGCAATCGAAAATATGGGAAACATGACTTAGACATCAAATGATACACTGTATGCCATGTTTCCAAATTGTTATGCACAGTGGTTACAGCATGAAGCGAATGCATGTGAATATATACAAAGGTGCATTGCATTAAACAAGTCCAATGAGGGTGAAAAAAATGTCCGGCCTGCCTGCTTTCATCCATCATTTGTTCTAAATTTATAATTAATCAATGAGCTGAGGTGGAGTCTTAGCCAGTGGTACCATCAGGGGTGTGTAATGCACTTTAGGGTAGACAGCCAATCAGCTGCCAGATTCAATCTGTCCATCAAACACAGCAGCCAATCAGAGAGCTGGCCATTGATCAGCAGGCCCTTTATGACATCACAGACAGACCCACGGAACTCTCTGTGCTTGTCTGCTGGCTGTCAGTTGGGTGGGTGGAAGAGGGGGAGGATGTACGTCTCGTTTCTCCTGAAAATTGCGGTTTTTCGGCGTTTCCGGTAAAAATCGCGGTCCGACGCGCAAAAGTGGGGTATCCTAGAAATCGCCTTTTAAAGACGCACCTTTCTGGCCCCACAAAAATGGGCATTTCAAATTAGAAACAAGTCAAATGAACAAAATAGTGTGAATAAGTAAGTATTTCAGGGGTGAGTTAGCAGGTTATTGGGGTAGTAAGTCCTGATATTTTTGGAGGTTGCAGTGGCCACTACGCCATTCAAAATAGGCAGGCTTTAGCATATGCAGTTAGGCCCCGTAGGACAATTTTAGCTAAAATGTGCTCCAAACACTCAAACCGGCTTGTATCTTGCAATCGAAAATATGGGAAACATGACTTAGACATCAAATGATACACTGTATGCCATGTTTCCAAATTGTTATGCACAGTGGTTACAGCATGAAGCGAATGCATGTGAATATATACAAAGGTGCATTGCATTAAACAAGTCCAATGAGGGTGAAAAAAATGGCCGGCCTGCCTGCTTTCATCCATCATTTGTTCTAAATGTATAATTAATCAATGAGCTGAGGTGGAGTCTTAGCCAGTGGTACCATCAGGGGTGTGTAATGCACTTTAGCGTAGACAGCCAATCAGCTGCCAGATTCAATCTGTCAATCAAACACAGCAGCCAATCAGAGAGCTGGCCATTGATCAGCAGGCCCTTTATGACATCACAGACAGACCCACGGAACTCTCTGTGCTTGTCTGCTCGCTGGTTGTCAGTTGGGTGGGTGGGCGGCAGAGGGGGATGATGTACGTCTCATTTCTCCTGAAAATTGCGGTTTTTCGGCGTTTCCGGTAAAAATCGCGGTCCGACGCGCAAAAGTGGGGTATCCTAGAAATCGCCTTTTAAAGACGCACCTTTCTGGCCCCACAAAAATGGGCATTTCAAATTAGAAACAAGTCAAATGAACAAAATAGTGTGAATAAGTAAGTATTTCAGGGGTGAGTTAGCAGGTTATTGGGGTAGTAAGTCCTGATATTTTTGGAGGTTGCAGTGGCCACTACGCCATTCAAAATTGGCAGTTTTTAGCATATGCAGTTAGGCCCCGTAGGACAATTTTAGCTAAAATTTGCTCCAAACACTCAAACCGGCTTGTATCTTGCAATCGAAAATATGGGAAACATGACTTAGACATCAAATGATACACTGTATGCCATGTTTCCAAATTGTTATGCACAGTGGTTACAGCATGAAGCGAATGCATGTGAATATACAAAGGTGCATTGCATTAAACAAGTCCAATGAGGGTGAAAAAAATGGCCGGCCTGCCTGCTTTCATCCATCATTTGTTCTAAATTTATAATTAATCAATGAGCTGAGGTGGAGTCTTAGCCAGTGGTACCATCAGGGGTGTGTAATGCACTTTAGGGTAGACAGCCAATCAGCTGCCAGATTCAATCTGTCCATCAAACACAGCAGCCAATCAGAGAGCTGGCCATTGATCAGCAGGCCCTTTATGACATCACAGACAGACCCACGGAACTCTCTGTGCTTGTCTGCTGGCTGTCAGTTGGGTGGGTGGGCGGCAGAGGGGGAGGATGTACGTCTCGTTTCTCCTGAAAATTGCGGTTTTTCGGCGTTTCCGGTAAAAATCGCGGTCCGACGCGCAAAAGTGGGGTATCCTAGAAATCGCCTTTTAAAGACGCACCTTTCTGGCCCCACAAAAATGGGCATTTCAAATTAGAAACAAGTCAAATGAACAAAATAGTGTGAATAAGTAAGTATTTCAGGGGTGAGTTAGCAGGTTATTGGGGTAGTAAGTCCTGATATTTTTGGAGGTTGCAGTGGCCACTACGCCATTCAAAATAGGCAGGCTTTAGCATATGCAGTTAGGCCCCGTAGGACAATTTTAGCTAAAATGTGCTCCAAACACTCAAACCGGCTTGTATCTTGCAATCGAAAATATGGGAAACATGACTTAGACATCAAATGATACATTGTATGCCATGTTTCCAAATTGTTATGCACAGTGGTTACAGCATGAAGCGAATGCATGTGAATATACAAAGGTGCATTGCATTAAACAAGTCCAATGAGGGTGAAAAAAATGGCCGGCCTGCCTGCTTTCATCCATCATGTGTTCTAAATTTATAATTAATTAATGAGCTGAGGTGGAGTCTTAGCCAGTGGTACCATGAGGGGTGTGTAATGCACTTTAGCGTAGACAGCCAATCAGCTGCCAGATTCAATCTGTCAATCAAACACAGCAGCCAATCAGAGAGCTGGCCATTGATCAGCAGGCCCTTTATGACATCACAGACAGACCCACGGAACTCTCTGTGCTTGTCTGCTGGCTGGCTGTCAGTTGGGTGGGTGGGCGGCAGAGGGGGAGGATGTACGTCTCATTTCTCCTGAAAAGTGCGGTTTTTCGGCGTTTCCGGTAAAAATCGCGGTCCGACGCGCAAAAGTGGGGTATCCTAGAAATCGCCTTTTAAAGACGCACCTTTCTGGCCCCACAAAAATGGGCATTTCAAATTAGAAACAAGTCAAATGAACAAAATAGTGTGAATAAGTAAGTATTTCAGGGGTGAGTTAGCAGGTTATTGGGGTAGTAAGTCCTGATATTTTTGGAGGTTGCAGTGGCCACTACGCCATTCAAAATAGGCAGTTTTTAGCATATGCAGTTAGGCCCCGTAGGACAATTTTAGCTAAAATGTGCTCCAAACACTCAAACCGGCTTGTATCTTGCAATCGAAAATATGGGAAACATGACTTAGACATCAAATGATACACTGTATGCCATGTTTCCAAATTGTTATGCACAGTGGTTACAGCATGAAGCGAATGCATGTGAATATACAAAGGTGCATTGCATTAAACAAGTCCAATGAGGGTGAAAAAAATGGCCTGCCTGCCTGCTTTCATCCATCATTTGTTCTAAATTTATAATTAATCAATGAGCTGAGGTGGAGTCTTAGCCAGTGGTACCATCAGGGGTGTGTAATGCACTTTAGGGTAGACAGCCAATCAGCTGCCAGATTCAATCTGTCCATCAAACACAGCAGCCAATCAGAGAGCTGGCCATTGATCAGCAGGCCCTTTATGACATCACAGAGAGACCCACGGAACTCTCTGTGCTTGTCTGATGGCTGTCAGTTGGGTGGGTGGGCGGCAGAGGGGGAGGATGTACGTCTCGTTTCTCCTGAAAATTGCGGTTTTTCAGCGTTTCCGGTAAAAATCGCGGTCCGACGCGCAAAAGTGGGGTATCGTAGAAATCGCCTTTTAAAGACGCACCTTTCTGGCCCCACAAAAATGGGCATTTCAAATTAGAAACAAGTCAAATGAACAAAATAGTGTGAATAAGTAAGTATTTCAGGGGTGAGTTAGCAGGTTATTGGGCTAGTAAGTCCTGATATTTTTGGAGGTTGCAGTGGCCACTACGCCATTCAAAATAGGCAGGCTTTAGCATATGCAGTTAGGCCCCGTAGGACAATTTTAGCTAAAATGTGCTCCAAACACTCAAACCGGCTTGTATCTTGCAATCGAAAATATGGGAAACATGACTTAGACATCAAATGATACACTGTATGCCATGTTTCCAAATTGTTATGCACAGTGGTTACAGCATGAAGCGAATGCATGTGAATATATACAAAGGTGCATTGCATTAAACAAGTCCAATGAGGGTGAAAAAAATGGCCGGCCTGCCTGCTTTCATCCATTATTTGTTCTAAATGTATAATTAATCAATGAGCTGAGGTGGAGTCTTAGCCAGTGGTACCATGAGGGGTGTGTAATGCACTTTAGCGTAGACAGCCAATCAGCTGCCAGATTCAATCTGTCAATCAAACACAGCAGCCAATCAGAGAGCTGGCCATTGATCAGCAGGCCCTTTATGACATCACAGACAGACCCACGGAACTCTCTGTGCTTGTCTGCTGGCTGGCTGTCAGTTGGGTGGGTGGGCGGCAGAGGGGGAGGATGTACGTCTCGTTTCTCCTGAAAATTGCGGTTTTTCGGCGTTTCCGGTAAAAATCGCGGTCCGACGCGCAAAAGTGGGGTATCCTAGAAATCGCCTTTTAAAGACGCACCTTTCTGGCCCCACAAAAATGGGCATTTCAAATTAGAAACAAGTCAAATGAACAAAATAGTGTGAATAAGTAAGTATTTCAGGGGTGAGTTAACAGGTTATTGGGGTAGTAAGTCCTGATATTTTTGGAGGTTGCAGTGGCCACTACGCCATTCAAAATAGGCAGTTTTTAGCATATGCAGTTAGGCCCCGTAGGACAATTTTAGCTAAAATGTGCTCCAAACACTCAAACCGGCTTGTATCTTGCAATCGAAAATATGGGAAACATGACTTAGACATCAAATGATACACTGTATGCCATGTTTCCAAATTGTTATGCACAGTGGTTACAGCATGAAGCGAATGCATGTGAATATATACAAAGGTGCATTGCATTAAACAAGTCCAATGAGGGTGAAAAAAATGTCCGGCCTGCCTGCTTTCATCCATCATTTGTTCTAAATTTATAATTAATCAATGAGCTGAGGTGGAGTCTTAGCCAGTGGTACCATCAGGGGTGTGTAATGCACTTTAGGGTAGACAGCCAATCAGCTGCCAGATTCAATCTGTCCATCAAACACAGCAGCCAATCAGAGAGCTGGCCATTGATCAGCAGGCCCTTTATGACATCACAGACAGACCCACGGAACTCTCTGTGCTTGTCTGCTGGCTGTCAGTTGGGTGGGTGGAAGAGGGGGAGGATATACGTCTCGTTTCTCCTGAAAATTGCGGTTTTTCGGCGTTTCCGGTAAAAATCGCGGTCCGACGCGCAAAAGTGGGGTATCCTAGAAATCGCCTTTTAAAGACGCACCTTTCTGGCCCCACAAAAATGGGCATTTCAAATTAGAAACAAGTCAAATGAACAAAATAGTGTGAATAAGTAAGTATTTCAGGGGTGAGTTAGCAGGTTATTGGGGTAGTAAGTCCTGATATTTTTGGAGGTTGCAGTGGCCACTACGCCATTCAAAATAGGCAGGCTTTAGCATATGCAGTTAGGCCCCGTAGGACAATTTTAGCTAAAATGTGCTCCAAACACTCAAACCGGCTTGTATCTTGCAATCGAAAATATGGGAAACATGACTTAGACATCAAATGATACACTGTATGCCATGTTTCCAAATTGTTATGCACAGTGGTTACAGCATGAAGCGAATGCATGTGAATATATACAAAGGTGCATTGCATTAAACAAGTCCAATGAGGGTGAAAAAAATGGCCGGCCTGCCTGCTTTCATCCATCATTTGTTCTAAATGTATAATTAATCAATGAGCTGAGGTGGAGTCTTAGCCAGTGGTACCATCAGGGGTGTGTAATGCACTTTAGCGTAGACAGCCAATCAGCTGCCAGATTCAATCTGTCAATCAAACACAGCAGCCAATCAGAGAGCTGGCCATTGATCAGCAGGCCCTTTATGACATCACAGACAGACCCACGGAACTCTCTGTGCTTGTCTGCTCGCTGGTTGTCAGTTGGGTGGGTGGGCGGCAGAGGGGGATGATGTACGTCTCATTTCTCCTGAAAATTGCGGTTTTTCGGCGTTTCCGGTAAAAATCGCGGTCCGACGCGCAAAAGTGGGGTATCCTAGAAATCGCCTTTTAAAGACGCACCTTTCTGGCCCCACAAAAATGGGCATTTCAAATTAGAAACAAGTCAAATGAACAAAATAGTGTGAATAAGTAAGTATTTCAGGGGTGAGTTAGCAGGTTATTGGGGTAGTAAGTCCTGATATTTTTGGAGGTTGCAGTGGCCACTACGCCATTCAAAATTGGCAGTTTTTAGCATATGCAGTTAGGCCCCGTAGGACAATTTTAGCTAAAATTTGCTCCAAACACTCAAACCGGCTTGTATCTTGCAATCGAAAATATGGGAAACATGACTTAGACATCAAATGATACACTGTATGCCATGTTTCCAAATTGTTATGCACAGTGGTTACAGCATGAAGCGAATGCATGTGAATATACAAAGGTGCATTGCATTAAACAAGTCCAATGAGGGTGAAAAAAATGGCCGGCCTGCCTGCTTTCATCCATCATTTGTTCTAAATTTATAATTAATCAATGAGCTGAGGTGGAGTCTTAGCCAGTGGTACCATCAGGGGTGTGTAATGCACTTTAGGGTAGACAGCCAATCAGCTGCCAGATTCAATCTGTCCATCAAACACAGCAGCCAATCAGAGAGCTGGCCATTGATCAGCAGGCCCTTTATGACATCACAGACAGACCCACGGAACTCTCTGTGCTTGTCTGCTGGCTGTCAGTTGGGTGGGTGGGCGGCAGAGGGGGAGGATGTACGTCTCGTTTCTCCTGAAAATTGCGGTTTTTCGGCGTTTCCGGTAAAAATCGCGGTCCGACGCGCAAAAGTGGGGTATCCTAGAAATCGCCTTTTAAAGACGCACCTTTCTGGCCCCACAAAAATGGGCATTTCAAATTAGAAACAAGTCAAATGAACAAAATAGTGTGAATAAGTAAGTATTTCAGGGGTGAGTTAGCAGGTTATTGGGGTAGTAAGTCCTGATATTTTTGGAGGTTGCAGTGGCCACTACGCCATTCAAAATAGGCAGGCTTTAGCATATGCAGTTAGGCCCCGTAGGACAATTTTAGCTAAAATGTGCTCCAAACACTCAAACCGGCTTGTATCTTGCAATCGAAAATATGGGAAACATGACTTAGACATCAAATGATACATTGTATACCATGTTTCCAAATTGTTATGCACAGTGGTTACAGCATGAAGCGAATGCATGTGAATATACAAAGGTGCATTGCATTAAACAAGTCCAATGAGGGTGAAAAAAATGGCCGGCCTGCCTGCTTTCATCCATCATGTGTTCTAAATTTATAATTAATTAATGAGCTGAGGTGGAGTCTTAGCCAGTGGTACCATGAGGGGTGTGTAATGCACTTTAGCGTAGACAGCCAATCAGCTGCCAGATTCAATCTGTCAATCAAACACAGCAGCCAATCAGAGAGCTGGCCATTGATCAGCAGGCCCTTTATGACATCACAGACAGACCCACGGAACTCTCTGTGCTTGTCTGCTGGCTGGCTGTCAGTTGGGTGGGTGGGCGGCAGAGGGGGAGGATGTACGTCTCATTTCTCCTGAAAAGTGCGGTTTTTCGGCGTTTCCGGTAAAAATCGCGGTCCGACGCGCAAAAGTGGGGTATCCTAGAAATCGCCTTTTAAAGACGCACCTTTCTGGCCCCACAAAAATGGGCATTTCAAATTAGAAACAAGTCAAATGAACAAAATAGTGTGAATAAGTAAGTATTTCAGGGGTGAGTTAGCAGGTTATTGGGGTAGTAAGTCCTGATATTTTTGGAGGTTGCAGTGGCCACTACGCCATTCAAAATAGGCAGTTTTTAGCATATGCAGTTAGGCCCCGTAGGACAATTTTAGCTAAAATGTGCTCCAAACACTCAAACCGGCTTGTATCTTGCAATCGAAAATATGGGAAACATGACTTAGACATCAAATGATACACTGTATGCCATGTTTCCAAATTGTTATGCACAGTGGTTACAGCATGAAGCGAATGCATGTGAATATACAAAGGTGCATTGCATTAAACAAGTCCAATGAGGGTGAAAAAAAATGTCCGGCCTGCCTGCTTTCATCCATCATTTGTTCTAAATGTATAATTAATCAATGAGCTGAGGTGGAGTCTTAGCCAGTGGTACCATGAGGGGTGTGTAATGCACTTTAGCGTAGACAGCCAATCAGCTGCCAGATTCAATCTGTCAATCAAACACAGCAGCCAATCAGAGAGCTGGCCATTGATCAGCAGGCCCTTTATGACATCACAGACAGACCCACGGAACTCTCTGTGCTTGTCTGCTGGCTGGCTGTCAGTTGGGTGGGTGGGCGGCAGAGGGGGAGGATGTACGTCTCGTTTCTCCTGAAAATTGCGGTTTTTCAGCGTTTCCGGTAAAAATCGCGGTCCGACGCGCAAAAGTGGGGTATCCTAGAAATCGCCTTTTAAAGACGCACCTTTCTGGCCCCACAAAAATGGGCATTTCAAATTAGAAACAAGTCAAATGAACAAAATAGTGTGAATAAGTAAGAATTTCAGGGGTGAGTTAGCAGGTTATTGGGGTAGTAAGTCCTGATATTTTTGGAGGTTGCAGTGGCCACTACGCCATTCAAAATAGGCAGTTTTTAGCATATGCAGTTAGGCCCCGTAGGACAATTTTAGCTAAAATGTGCTCCAAACACTCAAACCAGCTTGTATCTTGCAATCGAAAATATGGGAAACATGACTTAGACATCAAATGATACACTGTATGCCATGTTTCTAAATTGTTATGCACAGTGGTTACAGCATGAAGCGAATGCATGTGAATATACAAAGGTGCATTGCATTAAACAAGTCCAATGAGGGTGAAAAAAATGGCCGGCCTGCCTGCTTTCATCCATCACTTGTTCTAAATGTATAATTAATCAATGAGCTGAGGTGGAGTCTTAGCCAGTGGTACCATGAATGGTGTGTAATGCACTTTAGCGTAGACAGCCAATCAGCTGCCAGATTCAATCTGTCAATCAAACACAGCAGCCAATCAGAGAGCTGGCCATTGATCAGCAGGCCCTTTATGACATCACAGACAGACCCACGGAACTCTCTGTGCTTGTCTGCTGGCTGGCTGTCAGTTGGGTGGGTGGGCGGCAGAGGGGGAGGATGTACGTCTCGTTTCTCCTGAAAATTGCGGTTTTTCGGCGTTTCCGGTAAAAATCGCGGTCCGACCCGCAAAAGTGGGGTATCCTAGAAATCGCCTTTTAAAGACGCACCTTTCTGGCCCCACAAAAATGGGCATTTCAAATTAGAAACAAGTCAAATGAACAAAATAGTGTGAATAAGTAAGAATTTCAGGGGTGAGTTAGCAGGTTATTGGGGTAGTAAGTCCTGATATTTTTGGAGGTTGCAGTGGCCACTACGCCATTCAAAATAGGCAGTTTTTAGCATATGCAGTTAGGCCCTGTAGGACAATTTTAGCTAAAATGTGCTCCAAACACTCAAACCAGCTTGTATCTTGCAATCGAAAATATGGGAAACATGACTTAGACATCAAATGATACACTGTATGCCATGTTTCTAAATTGTTATGCACAGTGGTTACAGCATGAAGCGAATGCATGTGAATATACAAAGGTGCATTGCATTAAACAAGTCCAATGAGGGTGAAAAAAATGGCCGGCCTGCCTTCTTTCATCCATCATTTGTTCTAAATTTATAATTAATCAATGAGCTGAGGTGGAGTCTTAGCCAGTGGTACCATCAGGGGTGTGTAATGCACTTTATGGTAGACAGCCAATCAGCTGCCAGATTCAATCTGTCCATCAAACACAGCAGCCAATCAGAGAGCTGACCATTGATCAGCAGGCCCTTTATGACATCACAGACAGACCCACGGAACTCTCTGTGCTTGTCTGCTGGCTGTCAGTTGGGTGGGTGGGCGGCAGAGGGGGAGGATGTACGTCTCGTTTCTCCTGAAAATTGCGGTTTTTCGGCGTTTCCGGTAAAAATCGCGGTCCGACGCGCAAAAGTGGGGTATCGTAGAAATCGCCTTTTAAAGACGCACCTTTCTGGCCCCACAAAAATGGGCATTTCAAATTAGAAACAAGTCAAATGAACAAAATAGTGTGAATAAGTAAGTATTTCAGGGGTGAGTTAGCAGGTTATTGGGGTAGTAAGTCCTGATATTTTTGGAGGTTGCAGTGGCCACTACGCCATTCAAAATAGGCAGGCTTTAGCATATGCAGTTAGGCCCCGTAGGACAATTTTAGCTAAAATGTGCTCCAAACACTCAAACCGGCTTGTATCTTGCAATCGAAAATATGGGAAACATGACTTAGACATCAAATGATACACTGTATGCCATGTTTCCAAATTGTTATGCACAGTGGTTACAGCATGAAGCGAATGCATGTGAATATATACAAAGGTGCATTGCATTAAACAAGTCCAATGAGGGTGAAAAAAATGGCCGGCCTGCCTGCTTTCATCCATCATTTGTTCTAAATGTATAATTAATCAATGAGCTGAGGTGGAGTCTTAGCCAGTGGTACCATGAGGGGTGTGTAATGCACTTTAGCGTAGACAGCCAATCAGCTGCCAGATTCAATCTGTCAATCAAACACAGCAGCCAATCAGAGAGCTGGCCATTGATCAGCAGGCCCTTTATGACATCACAGACAGACCCACGGAACTCTCTGTGCTTGTCTGCTGGCTGGCTGTCAGTTGGGTGGGTGGGCGGCAGAGGGGGAGGATGTACGTCTCGTTTCTCCTGAAAATTGCGTTTTTTCGGCGTTTCCGGTAAAAATCGCGGTCCGACGCGCAAAAGTGGGGTATCCTAGAAATCGCCTTTTAAAGACGCACCTTTCTGGCCCCACAAAAATGGGCATTTCAAATTAGAAACAAGTCAAATGAACAAAATAGTGTGAATAAGTAAGTATTTCAGGGGTGAGTTAGCAGGTTATTGGGGTAGTAAGTCCTGATATTTTTGGAGGTTGCAGTGGCCACTACGCCATTCAAAATAGGCAGGCTTTAGCATATGCAGTTAGGCCCCGTAGGACAATTTTAGCTAAAATGTGCTCCAAACACTCAAACCGGCTTGTATCTTGCAATCGAAAATATGGGAAACATGACTTAGACATCAAATGATACACTGTATGCCATGTTTCCAAATTGTTATGCACAGTGGTTACAGCATGAAGCGAATGCATGTGAATATACAAAGGTGCATTGCATTAAACAAGTCCAATGAGGGTGAAAAAAAATGGCCGGCCTGCCTGCTTTCATCCATCATTTGTTCTAAGTGTATAATTAATCAATGAGCTGAGGTGGAGTCTTAGCCAGTGGTACCATGAGGGGTGTGTAATGCACTTTAGCGTAGACAGCCAATCAGCTGCCAGATTCAATCTGTCAATCAAACACAGCAGCCAATCAGAGAGCTGGCCATTGATCAGCAGGCCCTTTATGACATCACAGACAGACCCACGGAACTCTCTGTGCTTGTCTGCTGGCTGTCAGTTGGGTGGGTGGGCGGCAGAGGGGGAGGATGTACGTCTCGTTTCTCCTGAAAATTGCGGTTTTTCGGCGTTTCCGGTAAAAATCGCGGTCCGACGCGCAAAAGTGGGGTATCCTAGAAATCGCCTTTTAAAGACGCACCTTTCTGGCCCCACAAAAATGGGCATTTCAAATTAGAAACAAGTCAAATGAACAAAATAGTGTGAATAAGTAAGAATTTCAGGGGTGAGTTAGCAGGTTATTGGGGTAGTAAGTCCTGATATTTTTGGAGGTTGCAGTGGCCACTACGCCATTCAAAATAGGCAGTTTTTAGCATATGCAGTTAGGCCCCGTAGGACAATTTTAGCTAAAATGTGCTCCAAACACTCAAACCAGCTTGTATCTTGCAATCGAAAATATGGGAAACATGACTTAGACATCAAATGATACACTGTATGCCATGTTTCTAAATTGTTATGCACAGTGGTTACAGCATGAAGCGAATGCATGTGAATATACAAAGGTGCATTGCATTAAACAAGTCCAATGAGGGTGAAAAAAATGGCCGGCCTGCCTTCTTTCATCCATCATTTGTTCTAAATTTATAATTAATCAATGAGCTGAGGTGGAGTCTTAGCCAGTGGTACCATCAGGGGTGTGTAATGCACTTTATGGTAGACAGCCAATCAGCTGCCAGATTCAATCTGTCCATCAAACACAGCAGCCAATCAGAGAGCTGGCCATTGATCAGCAGGCCCTTTATGACATCACAGACAGACCCACGGAACTCTCTGTGCTTGTCTGCTGGCTGTCAGTTGGGTGGGTGGGCGGCAGAGGGGGAGGATGTACGTCTCGTTTCTCCTGAAAATTGCGGTTTTTCGGCGTTTCCGGTAAAAATCGCGGTCCGACGCGCAAAAGTGGGGTATCGTAGAAATCGCCTTTTAAAGACGCACCTTTCTGGCCCCACAAAAATGGGCATTTCAAATTAGAAACAAGTCAAATGAACAAAATAGTGTGAATAAGTAAGTATTTCAGGGGTGAGTTAGCAGGTTATTGGGGTAGTAAGTCCTGATATTTTTGGAGGTTGCAGTGGCCACTACGCCATTCAAAATAGGCAGGCTTTAGCATATGCAGTTAGGCCCCGTAGGACAATTTTAGCTAAAATGTGCTCCAAACACTCAAACCGGCTTGTATCTTGCAATCGAAAATATGGGAAACATGACTTAGACATCAAATGATACACTGTATGCCATGTTTCCAAATTGTTATGCACAGTGGTTACAGCATGAAGCGAATGCATGTGAATATATACAAAGGTGCATTGCATTAAACAAGTCCAATGAGGGTGAAAAAAATGGCCGGCCTGCCTGCTTTCATCCATCATTTGTTCTAAATGTATAATTAATCAATGAGCTGAGGTGGAGTCTTAGCCAGTGGTACCATGAGGGGTGTGTAATGCACTTTAGCGTAGACAGCCAATCAGCTGCCAGATTCAATCTGTCAATCAAACACAGCAGCCAATCAGAGAGCTGGCCATTGATCAGCAGGCCCTTTATGACATCACAGACAGACCCACGGAACTCTCTGTGCTTGTCTGCTGGCTGGCTGTCAGTTGGGTGGGTGGGCGGCAGAGGGGGAGGATGTACGTCTCGTTTCTCCTGAAAATTGCGTTTTTTCGGCGTTTCCGGTAAAAATCGCGGTCCGACGCGCAAAAGTGGGGTATCCTAGAAATCGCCTTTTAAAGACGCACCTTTCTGGCCCCACAAAAATGGGCATTTCAAATTAGAAACAAGTCAAATGAACAAAATAGTGTGAATAAGTAAGTATTTCAGGGGTGAGTTAGCAGGTTATTGGGGTAGTAAGTCCTGATATTTTTGGAGGTTGCAGTGGCCACTACGCCATTCAAAATAGGCAGGCTTTAGCATATGCAGTTAGGCCCCGTAGGACAATTTTAGCTAAAATGTGCTCCAAACACTCAAACCGGCTTGTATCTTGCAATCGAAAATATGGGAAACATGACTTAGACATCAAATGATACACTGTATGCCATGTTTCCAAATTGTTATGCACAGTGGTTACAGCATGAAGCGAATGCATGTGAATATACAAAGGTGCATTGCATTAAACAAGTCCAATGAGGGTGAAAAAAAATGTCCGGCCTGCCTGCTTTCATCCATCATTTGTTCTAAATGTATAATTAATCAATGAGCTGAGGTGGAGTCTTAGCCAGTGGTACCATGAGGGGTGTGTAATGCACTTTAGCGTAGACAGCCAATCAGCTGCCAGATTCAATCTGTCAATCAAACACAGCAGCCAATCAGAGAGCTGGCCATTAATCAGCAGGCCCTTTATGACATCACAGACAGACCCACGGAACTCTCTGTGCTTGTCTGCTGGCTGTCAGTTGGGTGGGTGGGCGGCAGAGGGGGAGGATGTACGTCTCGTTTCTCCTGAAAATTGCGGTTTTTCGGCGTTTCCGGTAAAAATCGCGGTCCGACGCGCAAAAGTGGGGTATCGTAGAAATCGCCTTTTAAAGACGCACCTTTCTGGCCCCACAAAAATGGGCATTTCAAATTAGAAACAAGTCAAATGAACAAAATAGTGTGAATAAGTAAGTATTTCAGGGGTGAGTTAGCAGGTTATTGGGGTAGTAAGTCCTGATATTTTTGGAGGTTGCAGTGGCCACTACGCCATTCAAAATAGGCAGGCTTTAGCATATGCAGTTAGTCCCGTAGGACAATTTTAGCTAAAATGTGCTCCAAACACTCAAACCGGCTTGTATCTTGCAATCGAAAATATGGGAAACATGACTTAGACATCAAATGATACACTGTATGCCATGTTTCCAAATTGTTATGCACAGTGGTTACAACATGAAGCGAATGCATGTGAATATATACAAAGGTGCATTGCATTAAACAAGTCCAATGAGGGTGAAAAAAATGGCCGGCCTGCCTGCTTTCATCCATCATTTGTTCTAAATTTATAATTAATCAATGAGCTGAGGTGGAGTCTTAGCCAGTGGTACCATCAGGGGTGTGTAATGCACTTTAGGGTAGACAGCCAATCAGCTGCCAGATTCAATCTGTCCATCAAACACAGCAGCCAATCAGAGAGCTGGCCATTGATCAGCAGGCCCTTTATGACATCACAGACAGACCCACGGAACTCTCTGTGCTTGTCTGCTGGCTGTCAGTTGGGTGGGTGGGCGGCAGAGGGGGAGGATGTACGTCTCGTTTCTCCTGAAAATTGCGGTTTTTCAGCGTTTCCGGTAAAAATCGCGGTCCGACGCGCAAAAGTGGGGTATCCTAGAAATCGCCTTTTAAAGACGCACCTTTCTGGCCCCACAAAAATGGGCATTTCAAATTAGAAACAAGTCAAATAAACAAAATAGTGTGAATAAGTAAGTATTTCAGGGGTGAGTTAGCAGGTTATTAGGGTAGTAAGTCCTGATATTTTTGGAGGTTGCAGTGGCCACTACGCCATTCAAAATAGGCAGGCTTTAGCATATGCAGTTAGGCCCCGTAGGACAATTTTAGCTAAAATGTGCTCCAAACACTCAAACCGGCTTGTATCTTGCAATCGAAAATATGGGAAACATGACTTACACATCAAATGATACACTGTATGCCATGTTTCCAAATTGTTATGCACAGTGGTTACAGCATGAAGCGAATGCATGTGAATATATACAAAGGTGCATTGCATTAAACAAGTCCAATGAGGGTGAAAAAAATGGCCGGCCTGCCTGCTTTCATCCATCATTTGTTCTAAATGTATAATTAATCAATGAGCTGAGGTGGAGTCTTAGCCAGTGGTACCATGAGGGGTGTGTAATGCACTTTAGCGTAGACAGCCAATCAGCTGCCAGATTCAATCTGTCAATCAAACACAGCAGCCAATCAGAGAGCTGGCCATTGATCAGCAGGCCCTTTATGACATCACAGACAGACCCACGGAACTCTCTGTGCTTGTCTGCTGGCTGTCAGTTGGGTGGGTGGGCGGCAGAGGGGGAGGATGTACGTCTCGTTTCTCCTGAAAATTGCGGTTTTTCGGCGTTTCCGGTAAAAATCGCGGTCCGACGCGCAAAAGTGGGGTATCCTAGAAATCGCCTTTTAAAGACGCACCTTTCTGGCCCCACAAAAATGGGCATTTCAAATTAGAAACAAGTCAAATGAACAAAATAGTGTGAATAAGTAAGTATTTCAGGGGTGAGTTAGCAGGTTATTGGGGTAGTAAGTCCTGATATTTTTGGAGGTTGCAGTGGCCACTACGCCATTCAAAATAGGCAGGCTTTAGCATATGCAGTTAGGCCCCGTAGGACAATTTTAGCTAAAATGTGCTCCAAACACTCAAACCGGCTTGTATCTTGCAATCGAAAATATGGGAAACATGACTTAGACATCAAATTATACACTGTATGCCATGTTTCCAAATTGTTATGCACAGTGGTTACAGCATGAAGCGAATGCATGTGAATATATACAAAGGTGCATTGCATTAAACAAGTCCAATGAGGGTGAAAAAAATGTCCGGCCGGCCTGCTTTCATTCATCATTTGTTCTAAATGTATAATTAATCAATGAGCTGAGGTGGAGTCTTAGCCAGTGGTACCATGAGGGGTGTGTAATGCACTTTAGCGTAGACAGCCAATCAGCTGCCAGATTCAATCTGTCAATCAAACACAGCAGCCAATCAGAGAGCTGGCCATTGATCAGCAGGCCCCTTATGACATCACAGACAGACCCACGGAACTCTCTGTGCTTGTCTGCTGGCTGGCTGTCAGTTGGGTGGGTGGGCGGCAGAGGGGGAGGATGTACGTCTCGTTTCTCCTGAAAATTGCGTTTTTTCGGCGTTTCCGGTAAAAATCGCGGTCCGACGCGCAAAAGTGGGGTATCCTAGAAATCGCCTTTTAAAGACGCACCTTTCTGGCCCCACAAAAATGGGCATTTCAAATTAGAAACAAGTCAAATGAACAAAATAGTGTGAATAAGTAAGTATTTCAGGGGTGAGTTAGCAGGTTATTGGGGTAGTAAGTCCTGAAATTTTTGGAGGTTGCAGTGGCCACTACGCCATTAAAATAGGCAGGCTTTAGCATATGCAGTTAGGCCCCGTAGGACAATTTTAGCTAAAATGTGCTCCAAACACTCAAACTAGCTTGTATCTTGCAATCGAAAATATGGGAAACATGACTTAGACATCAAATGATACACTGTATGCCATGTTTCCAAATTGTTATGCACAGTGGTTACAGCATGAAGCGAATGCATGTGAATATACAAAGGTGCATTGCATTAAACAAGTCCAATGAGGGTGAAAAAAATGGCCGGCCTGCCTGCTTTCATCCATCATTTGTTCTAAATTTATAATTAATCAATGAGCTGAGGTGGAGTCTTAGCCAGTGGTACCATCAGGGGTGTGTAATGCACTTTAGGGTAGACAGCCAATCAGCTGCCAGATTCAATCTGTCCATCAAACACAGCAGCCAATCAGAGAGCTGGCCATTGATCAGCAGGCCCTTTATGACATCACAGACAGACCCACGGAACTCTCTGTGCTTGTCTGCTGGCTGTCAGTTGGGTGGGTGGGCGGCAGAGGGGGAGGATGTACGTCTCGTTTCTCCTGAAAATTGCATTTTTTCGGCGTTTCCGGTAAAAATCGCGGTCCGACGCGCAAAAGTGGGGTATCCTAGAAATCGCCTTTTAAAGACGCACCTTTCTGGCCCCACAAAAATGGGCATTTCAAATTAGAAACAAGTCAAATGAACAAAATAGTGTGAATAAGTAAGTATTTCAGGGGTGAGTTAGCAGGTTATTGGGGTAGTAAGTCCTGATATTTTTGGAGGTTGCAGTGGCCACTACGCCATTCAAAATAGGCAGGCTTTAGCATATGCAGTTAGGCCCCGTAGGACAATTTTAGCTAAAATGTGCTCCAAACACTCAAACCGGCTTGTATCTTGCAATCGAAAATATGGGAAACATGACTTAGACATCAAATGATACACTGTATGCCATGTTTCCAAATTGTTATGCACAGTGGTTACAGCATGAAGCGAATGCATGTGAATATATACAAAGGTGCATTGCATTAAACAAGTCCAATGAGGGTGAAAAAAATGGCCGGCCTGCCTGCTTTCATCCATCATTTGTTCTAAATGTATAATTAATCAATGAGCTGAGGTGGAGTCTTAGCCAGTGGTACCATGAGGGGTGTGTAATGCACTTTAGCGTAGACAGCCAATCAGCTGCCAGATTCAATCTGTCAATCAAACACAGCAGCCAATCAGAGAGCTGGCCATTGATCAGCAGGCCCTTTATGACATCACAGACAGACCCACGGAACTCTCTGTGCTTGTCTGCTGGCTGGCTGTCAGTTGGGTGGGTGGGCGGCAGAGGGGGAGGATGTACGTCTCGTTTCTCCTGAAAATTGCGTTTTTTCGGCGTTTCCGGTAAAAATCGCGGTCCGACGCGCAAAAGTGGGGTATCCTAGAAATCGCCTTTTAAAGACGCACCTTTCTGGCCCCACAAAAATGGGCATTTCAAATTAGAAACAAGTCAAATGAACAAAATAGTGTGAATAAGTAAGTATTTCAGGGGTGAGTTAGCAGGTTATTGGGGTAGTAAGTCAGTGGCGTAACTAGGCCTCCGCAGCCCCCGCCATGGCGGGGAGGCGGAGAGTAACTATGGGCGCCGGGGGGGCTGCGGAGCTATAGTTACCCGCTGCGCTGCTGCCCGGCCGCATCTTCGGTCACTGTCCCGTCACTCGCTCCCGGCGCCGGCTCCTGCTGATAATGAAAAGTGACACTTAGAAAATGGCTGCCCCCGTATTGCAGACAGTTTTGGCAGCCATTTTCTAAGAGTCACTTTTCATTATCAGAAGGAGCCGGCGCCGGGAGCGAGTGACGGGACAGTGACCACAGATGCGGCCGGGCAGCAGCGCAGCGGAGCTGAGGGAGACGATGCGGCTCTGTCAGGTATGGGGAGGGGGGGCGCCGAAATTTTTTGGCGGGGGGGCGCAAATTATATAGTTACGCCACTGTAGTAAGTCCTGATATTTTTGGAGGTTGCAGTGGCCACTACGCCATTCAAAATAGGCAGGCTTTAGCATATGCAGTTAGGCCCCGTAGGACAATTTTAGCTAAAATGTGCTCCAAACACTCAAACCGGCTTGTATCTTGCAATCGAAAATATGGGAAACATGACTTAGACATCAAATGATACACTGTATGCCATGTTTCCAAATTGTTATGCACAGTGGTTACAGCATGAAGCGAATGCATGTGAATATACAAAGGTGCATTGCATTAAACAAGTCCAATGAGGGTGAAAAAAAATGGCCGGCCTGCCTGCTTTCATCCATCATTTGTTCTAAATGTATAATTAATCAATGAGCTGAGGTGGAGTCTTAGCCAGTGGTACCATGAGGGGTGTGTAATGCACTTTAGCGTAGACAGCCAATCAGCTGCCAGATTCAATCTGTCAATCAAACACAGCAGCCAATCAGAGAGCTGGCCATTGATCAGCAGGCCCTTTATGACATCACAGACAGACCCACGGAACTCTCTGTGCTTGTCTGCTGGCTGGCTGTCAGTTGGGTGGGTGGGCGGCAGAGGGGGAGGATGTACGTCTCGTTTCTCCTGAAAATTGCGGTTTTTCGGCGTTTCCGGTAAAAATCGCGGTCCGACGCGCAAAAGTGGGGTATCCTAGAAATCGCCTTTTAAAGACGCACCTTTCTGGCCCCACAAAAATGGGCATTTCAAATTAGAAACAAGTCAAATGAACAAAATAGTGTGAATAAGTAAGTATTTCAGGGGTGAGTTAGCAGGTTATTGGGGTAGTAAGTCCTGATATTTTTGGAGGTTGCAGTGGCCACTACGCCATTCAAAATAGGCAGGCTTTAGCATATGCAGTTAGGCCCCGTAGGACAATTTTAGCTAAAATGTGCTCCAAACACTCAAACCGGCTTGTATCTTGCAATCGAAAATATGGGAAACATGACTTAGACATCAAATGATACACTGTATGCCATGTTTCCAAATTGTTATGCACAGTTGTTACAGCATGAAGCAAATGCATGTGAATATATACAAAGGTGCATTGCATTAAACAAGTCCAATGAGGGTGAAAAAAATGTCCGGCCTGCCTGCTTTCATCCATCATTTGTTCTAAATGTATAATTAATCAATGAGCTGAGGTGGAGTCTTAGCCAGTGGTACCATGAGGGGTGTGTAATGCACTTTAGCGTAGACAGCCAATCAGCTGCCAGATTCAATCTGTCAATCAAACACAGCAGCCAATCAGAGAGCTGGCCATTGATCAGCAGGCCCTTTATGACATCACAGACAGACCCACGGAACTCTCTGTGCTTGTCTGCTGGCTGGCTGTCAGTTGGGTGGGTGGGCGGCAGAGGGGGAGGATGTACGTCTCGTTTCTCCTGAAAATTGCGGTTTTTCGGCGTTTCCGGTAAAAATCGCGGTCCGACGCGCAAAAGTGGGGTATCCTAGAAATCGCCTTTTAAAGACGCACCTTTCTGGCCCCACAAAAATGGGCATTTCAAATTAGAAACAAGTCAAATGAACAAAATAGTGTGAATAAGTAAGTATTTCAGGGGTGAGTTAGCAGGTTATTGGGGTAGTAAGTCCTGATATTTTTGGAGGTTGCAGTGGCCACTACGCCATTCAAAATAGGCAGGCTTTAGCATATGCAGTTAGGCCCCGTAGGACAATTTTAGCTAAAATGTGCTCCAAACACTCAAACCGGCTTGTATCTTGCAATCGAAAATATGGGAAACATGACTTAGACATCAAATGATACACTGTATGCCATGTTTCCAAATTGTTATGCACAGTTGTTACAGCATGAAGCAAATGCATGTGAATATATACAAAGGTGCATTGCATTAAACAAGTCCAATGAGGGTGAAAAAAATGGCCGGCCTGCCTGCTTTCATCCATCATTTGTTCTAAATGTATAATTAATCAATGAGCTGAGGTGGAGTCTTAGCCAGTGGTACCATGAGGGGTGTGTAATGCACTTTAGCGTAGACAGCCAATCAGCTGCCAGATTCAATCTGTCAATCAAACACAGCAGCCAATCAGAGAGCTGGCCATTGATCAGCAGGCCCTTTATGACATCACAGACAGACCCACGGAACTCTCTGTGCTTGTCTGCTGGCTGGCTGTAAGTTGGGTGGGTGGGCGGCAGAGGGGGAGGATGTACGTCTCGTTTCTCCTGAAAATTGCGGTTTTTCGGCGTTTCCGGTAAAAATCGCGGTCCGACGCGCAAAAGTGGGGTATCCTAGAAATCGCCTTTTAAAGACGCACCTTTCTGGCCCCACAAAAATGGGCATTTCAAATTAGAAACAAGTCAAATGAACAAAATAGTGTGAATAAGTAAGTATTTCAGGGGTGAGTTAGCAGGTTATTGGGGTAGTAAGTCCTGATATTTTTGGAGGTTGCAGTGGCCACTACGCCATTCAAAATAGGCAGTTTTTAGCATATGCAGTTAGGCCCCGTAGGACAATTTTAGCTAAAATGTGCTCCAAACACTCAAACCGGCTTGTATCTTGCAATCGAAAATATGGGAAACATGACTTAGACATCAAATGATACACTGTATGCCATGTTTCCAAATTGTTATGCACAGTGGTTACAGCATGAAGCGAATGCATGTGAATATACAAAGGTGCATTGCATTAAACAAGTCCAATGAGGGTGAAAAAAATGGCCGGCCTGCCTGCTTTCATCCATCATTTGTTCTAAATTTATAATTTATTTTTTTTCTAATTTTTTTTTATTTTCAAGTTCAGGGAAAAAAATTTTACATACATTTTGTAGCATTTTGTCAGAACTTGCATACATTTTCATTACCAATTTTCGTTTTCAATAAACAAGTTTAACTATCAATGTTATAACATCTTTCATCTTTTCGTACAGTTCAAAGTGATGAAGTATTCACGAAAACATGTGTTATTTTGTGTGAGATATAGTTAAGAAGAGAAATAATAAATTCAAAGATAATCTTGACATACAGTTTATGATATTTGATCAGAACTTGCATACATTTTCATTTTCAATTTTTGATTTCAATAAACAAGTTTAACTATCAATGTTGTAGCATCTTTCATCTTTTCGTACAAATCAGAGTGATGAAGTATTCACGAAAACATATGTTATTTTGTGTGAGATATAGTTAAGAAGAGAAACAATACGCACAAAAATTATAAGGGATAGGTTTAGGAAAGAGGGGACAAGGGAGGGGGGGGGGAAGAACATGCGCGTCCAGGACAATCAGTTCCAGTAATTACTGGTTAATTGGTGGGTCCTGTAGGAGTACTCTAGTTTCGTACCACAGGGTTGTGTGGAAACATTTGTGTATTTGTTGTTTAGTTTCTGTTGGAAGTGTGTCTATATAGCTCTCCCAAATTTCAAAGAACCCTTTAGTTTGAGATTCTTTGTGTAGGGTTGTTTCGGTCCATTCGAGTTTAAATATTTGGAATAATTTGTCCTCAAACATTGAGAGTGAGGGAGGTGAGGTAGATATCCATTGTTGTAGTATGCATTTCCTCGCAACTGAGGATACATACAGTAGCAATTTCTTACAACCAACTGTAATTTTGGGGGTAGTTGGTAAGAAGCCTAAAATGGCCCACTCTGGTGTTAATGCCAAGTAATTTACTAAGTGATCCACTGCAAATTGTCTTATTAGCATCCAGAATCTCTGGATTTTTGTGCATTCCCACAGGCAATGATATAAATTTGCGTCAGAGTGGTTACATTTCGGGCATAATGAAGAGTTGGCGAGACCTATCAGACTAGAGCGATAAGGAGATAAATAACCTCTATAGAATATTTTAAAAAACATGTCCTTATAGGATGTGGCGGAGATTGTTTTAGTAGAGTATAGTAGGGTATTTAAAATAGTTTTTTCGTCTAGGTTGGGGAAGTGTCCCTGCCATTTAGTGATGCCTGATTGGAACTGACCAGTATAGTATGGTTCTCTTAATATTTGATAAAAATATGTTATTGCTTTTCTAGTGTAGCTTATATTTAAGAGCGCTTTGTCAAATTGGTTATCCCAATCAGCATCACTTAGGAATGTTCTCACTTTATTAGCATAGTGTTGGATTTGGAGAAAGGCTAAGTTGCAGGGTGGTAAGAAGTCATGGAGGGCTTTTGCTTGTGTATATGTTAATATTTTTTTGGTTTCTTTATTTGCGAGTTGTCTAATGGAGCGTAGTCCCTGAGAGTGCCAAGATCTAAACGGTTGTGTTGTCGAGCCATGTTGGAAATTGTTGTTTCCTATAAAGGGGAGATGTAGTGAATATTGAGTATGTAATTTATTTTTGTTGCGAATCGAGTGCCATGTAGACCATGTCGACATGAGGAGGGGGTTTTCCAGTATTTGTGTGGGTAGTTCGTATTTGGGTAGATGTAGGAAGCTTGTTAGGTTAAGGGTAGGAAGGAATTGTTGTTCCACTGTGTAATTGGCATATTGGTTTTTCTGGTGTATCCAATCTTTTATGTATCGACATATGGCTGCTTGGTTATATAGTTTAATGTTGGGAAAATTAATTCCTCCCTCTTGTCTTGTTTTCTGTAGTATTTTTAGGCTAATTCTTGTTTTTTTTTTTGACCATATAAAGTTTCTGAAGAGGTTGGTAATTTTCCTTTCATCAGACAGTGTAAGGACGATTGGAAGAACTTGAAGCGGATATAGAAGTTTTGGGAATGTAATTAGTTTGATTAAATTGGCTCTACCCAAATACGATAGTTGTAAGTGTTGCCAACCTTCTAGCTCTGCTTCAATTTGTGTAATAAGGGGTGTAATGTTTGTGTAGTAAAGGTTGTGAATGTTTTTGGTTATTTTTATCCCTAAATATTGTATGTGAGAGGAGGCCCATTGTAGATCTCCTATAGGCGTGTTTGGTTTATATGGGCGGTTGCCCAGTGCTAAAGCTTTTGATTTTGAAAGATTTACCTTAAATCCCGAAAGTAGGCCATATTGGTGGAGTATGTCAAACAGTGGTTCTAAGCTTATTTCAGGATTGGAGACAAATATTAACAAATCATCAGCGAAGGCTTGTAGTTTTAGTTCTTGAGATCCTATTTTTGCTCCTTGTAGGTTTGTCCATTGTTGTAGGTGGCGTAGTAGGGGATCTAACGCTAAATTAAATAATAAAGGGGAAAGTGGGCAGCCCTGTCGCGTACCCCGTTGTAATGTCAGGGAGTTGCCTAGGAGGCCGTTAACTAAAAGCTTGGTGGAGGGTTTATAGTACAAATATTTAATTAAGTTTATGAAGGGAAAGCCAAAACCTCTATGTTCCAAAACACCAAAGAGGTATTTCCATAGAATTTTATCAAAAGCTTTCTCTGCGTCTAAACTCAACAACACTGTAGATGTGTCAGTATTGTTGGACGAGGAAGCTACTACTGCTATTGCCGAGCAGACTCCCAGAACTGAATGTCGTTCTGTTGTGAATCCTAATTGGTGTGTGGTCAAGAGGTCTGGCATCATTCCCTTTAATCTGTTTGAGAATACTTTTGTTAGTATTTTATAGTCCTGGTTCAATAGTGCGATTGGTCTATATGAGTCCATTTGAGAAGTGTCTTTGTTTGGTTTTGGTATTAAAATGGTTATGGCCTCGTTAAAGGATGGGTAAGATATTTTATTGCTGAATATTTCTTGGTAAAGTGAGGTGAGTGTTGGGATTATGTCGGTTTTTAAAATTTTGTAATAGTTGGCATTCAGTCCGTCAGGTCCAGGTGCTTTATTTAATTTAAGAGAGTCTATGGCTATAAGCAATTCCTGTTCCGTTAGTTTGTCATTTAGTCTTTCTATTTGTGTTGTTGTCAGTCTAGGAAGGCCTATGTTTTCTAAGAAGTCATCTATATCTTTCTGGTTAGGGTCATTAGATTTATATAGGTCTGTAAAGTATGATTCCAATAGTTTTAGAATGTCAGGGTGGGAAGTGAGGGTTGAACCATTTTTTTGATCATGTAATTTGGTGATATAGCATTTTTTGGTTTGTTGTTTTGCCATAAATGCCAATAGTTTCCCTGACTTGCCACCCCAACGGTGATATTGGTTTCTCATGTAGTCTGTTTTTAATTTTGCCTCTCGCAGTAAAAAAGCTTCTAGTAGGCCTTTGTCTTGTAAATATGTCTTTTTATTTTCTTCAGTCATGTTAGTTAGGTAATTTTGGTGTGATGTGCGTAGTTTGTTTGTTAAGGTATGTAATTGTTCTTTTTTTTCTTTGTTGCGTTTAGCTACGTATGAAATTATGTGGCCACGCATAACTGCTTTTGATGTTTCCCAAAATAGGACTATGTCATCCCAATGTTGGATATTATCATCTGCATATGATTGCCATTGAGTTTTGAGATATTTCTGGAAGTCTTCGCTATGTGTCAGATATGTTGGGAAGCGCCATATTTTTGAGGTTTTGTGTGTGTTTTGTCGGTTTATGTCGCAAAATATGGGGGCATGGTCAGATATTATGATATTGTCTATGTATGTGTGGGAGATGCGGGGGAAAAAGGATTCTTCCAATAGAAAATAGTCCAATCTTGTAAAGGTGTCATGGACTCGTGAATGGTAGGTATATTCCCTGCTTGAACCATTTTGTAATCTCCATGCATCCAACAATGCATGTTGGGAGCATAAAAAGGATATACCTTCTTTGTTGTTGGGAGGGGGATGCATTGGAGTTTTAGAATGGTCTAATTGTATGTCATGTAGTGAGTTCATATCTCCTCCTACAATTAGGTTAGATGTGTTATGTTGTATTAACAAATTCGATATAGTTTGATAGAATGCGAAATTTGGGGCATTAGGTGCATATAGGTTAAGTAATGTAAAGGGTTCTCCGTGGATTATGACGTTTAACAATAGGTATCTGCCCTCCGGGTCTGTTATCTTATGAGTTATCTCATAATCTAAGTTTCTTTTAAATAGTATAGCCACTCCTCGCTTTTTCTTAGTGTAGGAAGCAGGGATACACTCCCCAATCCAGGGACTTTTTAGAGTTGAATTTGAGGTTTTGAGCCAATGGGTTTCTTGTAGAAACATTATATCTGAGTTGGATCTTTTTAAATATGTGAGAACTTTACGCCTTTTGATAGTGGTATTCAGACCAGCCACATTCCATGATAGAAATCTAAGTGAGTTGGATGAGATTTGTGGGATTTTTGAGATTGATGGGTGGTTTGTCGTCATCCTATACCATCTCTGGGAAAAACAGTGTATAAGTAGGTGTAATCATGTATCTCACCTGCTCTGTCCCAGCCAGCAGAGCACGTGGTGTAGTTCAAGGTAGTAGGTGGATGTCGTCCGGACGCGCATGTTCTAGGGTTGAAGGTGGGTATTGATGGAGAAAAGGAGGGGGGAAAGGGGAAAAGGGAGGGTATACATAGAAAAGAGTACAACCAAATTTCAAACATTTTGAACATTAGTTAGAACATTTTCATGGAGTCACTTATAACTAGGTAATAGACATAGAAATATAATGAAGTCAAAACCACCTAGGGTGGTATCACCAACCATATTTGTTATTTTGGAATTAGTATAAGCTTTCATCCATTTGGTGGTGGATTGTTATCTGGGGCGGATTGTGTGATTTTAAAATGATTTCTGGCCTGAGTAGGGTCATCAAATATTTGTGTGTGGCCATCCGTAGTAACCTTCAATTTTGCCGGGTACAATAGGGCAAATTTTATATTGTTATCGATAAGGTGTTTGCAAACAGGATTAAATTCTCTGCGTTTTTGAGTAACAGAGGTAGAAAAGTCCTGGAATATGAGGACTTGAAAATCATGAACTTGTAGAGAGCGTTTTTTACGGTATGCTATCAGCATGTTTTCTTTGTCCCGATAGTTTAGAAATTTTGCAATAACTGGGCGGGGTCTCTTGTCTCGAGTTTCTCTATCAGGCCCAATGCGGTGTGCTCTCTCAATCATGATTGTGCCTGATGTGGTAGGGACGTTTAGTATAGAAACAATATTAGTACTGATTAGATCTGTTAGGTCTGTTCCTTTTATCGATTCTGGAATGCCAATGAATCGCAAATTACTTCTTCTAGATCTGTTCTCCAAATCTTCTAATTTGGATTCTAGTTTAGCATTGAGCTGGACCTGTTCCTCAGCGAATTGTTTGAGTTCAAGAATAGCATCCTCATTATCGCTGGTACGTTGTTCAACCTCAACCAGCCTTTTTGTGTTTGTTTCCAAATGGGTTAATATAGTGTTGATAGAGGCTTGAATGGCATCTAATTTTTGTTCTATTTGGGAGGTTTGTGCTGGGTTTAGAGATCGTGAGGATTCATTTGTATTGTCTAGTACTGGGCTGTCTGGGGGGGTAAATGAGGGGGATGAGGTTCCAGGAACTAGTTCATTAGGATTGGAGGCTGGAGTGGGTTTAGTTTTCTTTCCCATGTTTAGTGTTTGGGATGTGTTTAAGAATCTTTTCATACTACGAATGGTCAATTTAGGTCAGAAATTGCGTATAGCCCCAGAATAGGGTTAAAGGGTTTTACATAGCGTTAATAGTTCAGTGACCCAGTGAATTGAGGGACTACATTTATATTAAGTAAGGGTCTCGTAACTTTAAATAGAGGTTATTTTGAGTGTGATCACAATTTCAACAAGATTTGTTAGTTTTAAGAAGTATACTGGAATACCTTGAACCTGTGGATAAAATATTAGTAAGAGAATGATATCAACAATTTAAGCTGTCTTCTAGTAATCGCCACTGGGTGGCAGTAGTTGACTGCTATATTATACAGTGCTTGATATATCTATCTCAACCTGAGAGCAATTATGATATCAATGGACATAGACTGTATGAGTTTGAATGTAAATATAAGAGTATGTGGATTCTTACATATAAAGCTCATACAATCAGGGTTCAATCGTCGAATTTCAGGTATTTGAAGATCGGCAAATGTCACTGCTTCCTGGACGAATTGTGTGGGTATAGCTGGGTTAGATCACAATGTGTGAGTTGTTACCTACAAAGGGTTAATTGGCACCAAAGGTGAATTTGTGTGCTAAGTGCACTTCTCTGTCCTGTGTGTATGTCCAGCGTGGCTTTGTCTTAATAAGGCTTTTCCAATCCACTCACAGGTGTGGGGCGTTGGTAGGTGGAAGTCAATGGGACAGCGTTTATAATACTGTATTCTGTTGTTCAGACGATAGGCAGGTAGTAATGGTGATGTTGGGCTTTGACGTGGGGGTGAGGTGTCAGGGCAGGTATTGGGGAATTTCTCTGCGTTTGGGCAGAAGCACTGGGTCAGCTGGGGGTGAGTCGCTTGGCCGTCACCGGCCTCGTGCAGTCAGTTATAGGAGGGGGGAAGATCTCACCTAAGTCACCGGCACGTTTCAGTGGCAGTCTCTAAGTCCCTTCCTCACCTCAGGCAGTCTCTAGGTTCCTTCCTCACCTTGGTGGTGTCGCGTCGTGTCGGGGCTGAGCCTCTGCAGTGTCAGCGTCAGCCGCGATCTCCCCTCCGCGTCGCCACACGTTCACGGTGTCGGGCGATCAGCAGCGTGTCTTCAGCGGGTCCAGGCTCTGTCTCCAGCACGGCATCCACAGCTCTCGAGCAGGCGCGGGTAGGTGCGGACAGTCGGGGTCAGACGATCCTCGCTGGGCTATTTCCCGGGGGGTCTCAGCCGTTAGTTGCTCACCCGGTCTCCCTCCTTCTCCGCGAGCTTCCCTTCACGCCGGCAGCAGCAGGGCTCCGACGATAGGCAGGCTTCCGCGGTTCCTTCGTCAAGTGTGCGTTCCAGGGGGGTCTCCACTGCAGGTCTCTTCCCGGTGCACGCCCGTCTTCCACTTCTGTCTAGCAGGGTCTCGCCAGGTGGGTTTTCCTCTGTCTTCGATTTTTTCTTATTCTGGGGTTTTACCTTATATACAAGGTAGTGGGGGGTCTCTGCAGGGGTAGCCTCGGGGATGTTGCTTGTGCTTTTTGTTGAGTCAGGAGCTTAATTGGTCGCAGCGTAGCACGCCGTTCACGCGGCGTTTAGGCCCCGATTTCAGTGGGCTGGTTTCCGGTGGAGTTGTATGGCCGTTCCACTCTATAGACGGTTTTTCTGGTAGGAGAAGCTTTCCTTCACCCGATGTTATGGTTTTCACTCTGGATGGGGTGAAATTTGGTGAAGATGGAATCAGATTTGTTTTCAGTGAAACGGACCTCTGTTAAAATGCGGCCATCGCGATGCTCCGCCCACCGGAAGTCCTAAATTTATAATTAATCAATGAGCTGAGGTGGAGTCTTAGCCAGTGGTACCATCAGGGGTGTGTAATGCACTTTAGGGTAGACAGCCAATCAGCTGCCAGATTCAATCTGTCCATCAAACACAGCAGCCAATCAGAGAGCTGGCCATTGATCAGCAGGCCCTTTATGACATCACAGACAGACCCACGGAACTCTCTGTGATTGTCTGCTGGCTGTCAGTTGGGTGGGTGGGCGGCAGAGGGGGAGGATGTACGTCTCGTTTCTCCTGAAAATTGCGGTTTTTCGGCGTTTCCGGTAAAAATCGCGGTCCGACGCGCAAAAGTGGGGTATCGTAGAAATCGCCTTTTAAAGACGCACCTTTCTGGCCCCACAAAAATGGGCATTTCAAATTAGAAACAAGTCAAATGAACAAAATAGTGTGAATAAGTAAGTATTTCAGGGGTGAGTTAGCAGGTTATTAGGGTAGTAAGTCCTGATATTTTTGGAGGTTGCAGTGGCCACTACGCCATTCAAAATAGGCAGGCTTTAGCATATGCAGTTAGGCCCCGTAGGACAATTTTAGCTAAAATGTGCTCCAAACACTCAAACCGGCTTGTATCTTGCAATCGAAAATATGGGAAACATGACTTAGACATCAAATGATACACTGTATGCCATGTTTCCAAATTGTTATGCACAGTGGTTACAGCATGAAGCGAATGCATGTGAATATATACAAAGGTGCATTGCATTAAACAAGTCCAATGAGGGTGAAAAAAATGGCCGGCCTGCCTGCTTTCATCCATCATTTGTTCTAAATGTATAATTAATCAATGAGCTGAGGTGGAGTCTTAGCCAGTGGTACCATGAGGGGTGTGTAATGCACTTTAGCGTAGACAGCCAATCAGCTGCCAGATTCAATCTGTCAATCAAACACAGCAGCCAATCAGAGAGCTGGCCATTGATCAGCAGGCCCTTTATGACATCACAGACAGACCCACGGAACTCTCTGTGCTTGTCTGCTGGCTGGCTGTCAGTTGGGTGGGTGGGCGGCAGAGGGGGAGGATGTACGTCTCGTTTCTCCTGAAAATTGCGGTTTTTCTGCGTTTCCGGTAAAAATCGCGGTCCGACGCGCAAAAGTGGGGTATCCTAGAAATCGCCTTTTAACCCCTTCATGACAGAGCCAGTTTGTGCCTTCATGACAGAGCCCTTTTTTTCAAATCTGACATGTCTCACTTAAGTGGGGATAA